>NW_028126540.1:0-600000 GCF_965194825.1 Balaenoptera physalus
GACACTGTCAGGGCATGACATAAGAAAAGAATCAGCGCCTCTGTTGGATCAGCCTTAGCGTCTTTGTTACAGATATGATCAGGGCCTGACTTAGTCACAGCTTCAAGGCCTCAGTTAGGGAAAGCTTCAGGGCCTGAGTTAGGGCCAGCCTCAGTTCTTAACATAGGGACAGCCATAGGGCTTTCCTAGGGACAGTGTCAGGACCTTGGTTAGAAATATGTCAGGATATTAACTCAGGCTAGTGTCCAGTTTTTAGTTATTGCTGACAGCAGGGTATATATTAGGGGCAAATTCTGAGCCTTACTTAGAGACAGTGTCAGGGCCTGAGTTAGGCCTAACATCAGAGCCCTTGGAAAGTACAGTGTCACGGACTGAGTTAGGTGTAGTGTCAGGGCTTTAGTTAGGGACAGTGTCAGCTCCTCAGTTAGGATGAGCCTCCAACCTCAGTTACGGACAGGTTGACGGCCTCGGGACTAATTTCGGGCTCTTAGTTAGAGACAGCATCAGGGATTTAGTTAGCATAAGAGGCTCGAAAATAGCAAAATACAAGTTTAGGTTAAGATCTAGGGATAGGGTCAGGAAATGACCTAGGGATAGTGTCAAGACCATAGCTAATTAGAGCATCAGTGCCTAATTTGGGCCCAGTGTCAGGGCTTCAGGTAGGGACTGAGTCTTAGCCTGACTTAGGGAAAGCGACAGGGCCTGAGTGATGCCTACAGTCAGGGCCTTAGCTACGGACAGCGTCAGGGCATGACATAGGATCAACATAAGGGTCTCTGTAATATCAGCATTAGAGTGTAGTTAAAGATATTATCAGGACTTCTGTGAGGGACATCCTCAGGGCCTCACTTAGGGACAGTGTCAGGGCTAACGATGGGAGAGTTTCAGGACCTTGGTAAGACATGGGTCAGGATATTAGCTCAGGATAATGTCAGGAATTTAGATATTGATGGTAGCAGCGCCTACGTTAGGGAAAGTTTCAAGGCGTTACTTAGGAGTAGCGGGCCTCTGATAGGTCCAGTGTCAGATCCTCAGTTAGCAATAGTGTTAGGGCCTTAGTTAGGGACAGTGTCAGGGCCGGATGTAGGGCGAGCATCTAGGCCTTAGTTCGGGACAGTTTCATGGTCTTGGGACTAAATTCAGTGCCTGAGGTAGGCACAGCCTAAGAGCTTCAGTTAGCATAAGAGGCAGGACATTAGCTAGTGGCCGTGTCAGTTTAACATCTAGGGATAGTGTCAGGAAATGACCTAAGGATAGTGTGAAGACCTTTGTTACCGAGACTATCAGGGCCTTATTCAGAACCAGTGTTAGCGCTTCAGGTAGGGACAGCATCAGAGCCTGACTTAGGGAGAGCGTTAGGGTCTGAGTGAGGCCCAACATCAGTCACTTAGTGGGGGACACTATCAGGGCATGACTTAGGAGCAGCATCAGGGCCTTTGTTGGATCAGCCTTAGGGTCTTAGTTAAAGACATGATCATGGTCTGAGTTAGTCACAGCATCAAGGCCTGAGTTAGTTAGGGAAAGCTTCAGGGCCTCACTTAGGGACAGCGTCAGGGCTTAATTTGGGAGAGTTTCAGGACCTTGGTAAGACATGGGTCAGGTTATTAGATCCGGATAATGTCAGGACTGTAGAGGTGGATGGCAGCAGCCCTTAGTTAGAGACAGGGTCAAGCCCTGAGTTACGAATAGCATCACAGCCTTTGTTAGATACAATGTACGGGACTGAATTAGGAGTAGAGTCAGGGCCTTAGTTAGTGACAGTGTCAGGGCCTGACTTAGGGAGAGCGACAGGGCCTGAGTGAGGCCTAGCGTCAGGCCCTTAGCTGGGCACACTGTCAGGGCATGACTTTGGAGCAGCATCAGCCTCTTTGCTGGATCAGCATTAAGGTCTTCGTTAGGTACATGATCAGGGCCTCAACTAGTCAGAGCTTCAAGGCTTCAGTTCAGGAAAGCTTCAGGGCCTGAGTTAGGGACAGCCTCAGGGCTTCACTTAGGGACAGCGTCAGGGCTTACTTTGGGACAGTTTCAGGACCTTGGAAAGACATAGGTCAGGATATTAGCTCAGAATAATGTCAGGAATTTTGATAGTGATGGCAGCAGGGCCTTCGTTACAGACGGTTTCAGGGCCTGAGTTAGGCCTAGCATCAGAGACTTTGTTAGGTACAGTGTAAGGGACTGAGTTAGGAGTAGTGTCAGGGCCTTGCTTAGGGACAGTGTCAGGGTCTGATTTAAGTGTACTGTCTGAGACCTAGTTAGGGACAGTGCTAGGGCCTGAGTTAGGATTAGTGTCAAGGCCTTATTTAGGACCAATTTCAGGGCCTTAGTTTGGACTAGCATCAGAGCCATTGTTAGGAATCGTATGAGGGCCTGAGTTAGGCACACTATCAGGGCCTTAGTTAGGGACAGTTTTAGGGCCTGAGTTAGGATTAGTGTCAAGGCCTTATTTAGGACCAATTTCAGGGCCTTAGTTTGGACTAGCATCAGAGCCATTGTTAGGATTCGTATGAGGGCCTGAGTTAGGCATACTATCAGGGCCTTAGTTAGGGACAGTTTTAGGGCCTGAGTTAGTATTAGTGTCAAGGCCTTATTTAGGACCAATTTTAGGGCTTTAGTTTGGACTAGCAACAAAGCCTTTGTTCGGTATCATGTCGGGGCCTCATTTAGGTGTAGTGTCAGGACCATTGTTAGGGACAGTATCAGGGCCTGACTTAGGAGAAATTCAGGGCCTTAGCCAAGGAAAGTGTCAGGGCCTTAGTTAGGGACATTATCAGGGCCTGAATTAGCAGTAGTGTCCAAAGTCCTTAGTAAGGAGAGTAAGGAGTAAGTCAGGACTCAGGCCCTGACACTCTTCTTAAATAAGGCCCTGACATTACCTGTAACACAGGTCCTGATCTGATTCCTATCATAGGCGCTGATGTTGGACTTAAATAAGGCCCTGACACTGGTTCTAACTAAAGCTGTGACACTTCTCTTAACTCAGGCCCTGACACTGTCCCTAACAAAGCCTCTGACACTACTCCTAAATTAGGCACTGACACTGTCCCTAACTAAGGCCCTGACATACACCTAACTCAGGCCCTGACACTGTGTCTAACTTAGGCCCTGATACTACTCCAAACTCAGCACTGATACTGTCACTAACTAAGGCCCTGACACTAATCATAGCTCACGCTCTAACATAACTCCTAAATCATGCCCTGACAATGTCCCTAACTAAGGCCCTGACACTATTCCTAACTCAGGCGCTGACACAATACTTAAGGAAGGCCCTGACATTACTCCTAACTCAGGCCCTGAAAAGGTCCCTAACTAAGACCGACACAACTCCTAACTCAGGCACTAACACTGTCCCTAAATAAGGCCCTGAAACTATTCCTAACTGAGGGGCTGATACAATACCTAACCAAGGCAGTGATGCTATTCCGAACTAAGGCCCTGACACAACTCCTATCTCAAGCAATGACACTTTCCCTAACTTAGGCCCTGACTCTACTCCTGACTCAGGCACTGACACTGGCCCTAACTTAGGCCCTGACACTACTCCTAACTAAGCAACTGACACTGTCCCTAACTAAGGCCCGGAAACTACTCCTTACCCAGGCACTGACAATGTCACTAACTAAGGCCGTGACACTACTCCCAAAATAGGCACTGAGACTGTCCCTAAATATGCCCTGACAGTACTCTGAACTCAGGCACTAACACTGTCCTTAACTAAGGCCCTGATAGTACTTCCACCTCAGGCACTGACACTCTCCCTAAGTATGCCCTGACATTACTCCCAATTCCGGCATTGACATTTTCGCTAACTAAGGCCCTGAAACTACTCACAACTCAGGCCCTTACACTGTTACTAACTACCGGTCTCTGACTACTGCTAACTCAGGCCCTGGCACTTTCCATAACATAGGCTCTGGCACTATTCCTAACTCAGACACTGACGCTGTCAGGGACAGCGTCCCTTAACTAAAGGTCTGACAGTGTTTCCAACTCAGACTGTGACACTCTCCCAAATTAAGGCCTTGACACTACTCTTAACTCAGGCCCTGACACAGTCCATAATAAAGACCCTGAAACTAATCCCAACTCAGGCACTGGCACTGTCCGTAACTAAGGGCCTGACACTACTTCCATCTCAGCAACTGACACCATCCCTAACTATGGCCCTGACACTACTCCCAACTCAGGCTTGGCGCTGTCTCTAAATAAGGCACTGGCACTACTCCCAACTCAGGCACTGACACTCTCCCTAATTAAGGTCCTGACACTACTCCCAACTCAGACACTGACACTGTCCCTAACTAAGGCCCTGACACTACTCCTAACTCAGGCACTGTCACTGTCACTAAATAAGGCCATTACACTTCTCTTAACTCAACAACTGACACTCTCCGTAACTAAGGCTTTGACACAATACTTAACTCATGCCCTGACACTGTCCTTAACTAAGACCCTGAGAGTACTCCCAACTCAGTCACTGACACTGTTCCTAACTACGGCCCAGAGACTACTCCCAATTCAGGCCCTGACCTTGTCCCTAAGTAAGGCCCTGACATTACTCCCAACTTAGACACTGTCACTGTACCTAACTAAGGCCCAGACACTACTCCCACCTCGGGCACTGACACTGTCCCTAACTAAGGCCCTGACACTACTCCCATCTCAGCCACTGACACTGTCCCTAAGGCCCTGACACTACCTCCAACACAGGTACTGACACTATCCCTAACTACAGCCCTGACACTTCTCCTAACTCAGGCACTGACACTGTCCCTTACTAATGTCCTGACACAACTCCCAACTCAGGCACTGACATTGTTCCTAACAAAGGTCCTGACAGTAATCCCAACATAGGCACTGAGACTGTCCCGAAATACACTCTGACAGTACTCCCAACTCAGGCACTGACACTGTCCCTAACTAAGGCCCTGACACTACTCCCAAACTAGGCACTGACATTGTCCCTAACTAAGGCCCTGACATTAATCTCCACTCAGGCACTAACACTGTCCCTAACTACGGACTTGACACTACTCCTAACTCAGGCCCTGGCGCAGTCCTTAACAAAGTCCTGCCACTACCCCCAACTTTGGCACTGAGAGTGTCCCTAACTACGGCCATCACACTACTCCAAACTCAGGCACTGAGGCTGTCCCTAAGTAAGGCCCTGACACTACTCCCAACGCAGGCACTGACGCTGTCCCTAACTAAGGCTCTGACACTACTCACAACACAGGCATTGACACTGTCCCTAACTAAGGCCCTCACACTACTACTTACTTAGGCACTGACACGCTACCTAACTAAGTCCCTGAGACTACTCCCAACACAGGCATTGACACTGTCCCTTACTAAGACCCTCACACTACTACTTACTTAGGCACTGACACGCTACCTAAATAAGGCCCTGAGACTACTTCTACCTCAGACCCTTACACTGTCCCTAACGAAGGCCCTGATACGACTCCCAACACAGGCACTGACACTCTTCCTCACTAAGGCCTTGACACTACTTTAAACTCATGCCCTGATGCTGTCCCCAAAAAGACCCTGAGACTATTCCCAACTCAGGCACTGACACTCTCCCTAACTAAGACCTTAACACTACTACCATCTCAGCCACTGACACTATCCCTATCTACAGCCCTGACACTTCTCCTAACTCAGGCTCTGACACTGTCCCTTACTAATGTCCTGACACAACTCCCAACTCAGGCACTGACATTGTTCCTAACAAAGGTCCTGACAGTAATCCCAACATAGGCACTGAGACTGTCCTGAAATACGCCCTGACAGTACTCCAAACTCAGGCACTGACATTGTCCCTAACTAAGGCCCTGACATAACTCCCAAATCCGGCACTGACACTTTGTCTAAGTCCCTGAAACTACTCCCAACTCAGGCACTGACACTGTCCCTAACTAAGGCCCTGACATAACTCCCAAATCCGGCACTGACAATTTCTCTAACTAGGTCCCTGAAACTTCTCACAACTCCGGCCCTGACACTGTTCCTACCTACCGGTCTCAGACTACTCCTAACTTAGGCCCTGACACTATTCCTAACACAGTCACTGACACTGTCCCTAACTAAGGTCCTGAGACTATTCCTAACTCAGACACTGACACTGTCCATAACTTAGGCCATGTCACTACTCCCAACTCAGGCACTGACGCTCTTCCTAACTAAGGGTCTGACACTACTCCAAACTGAGACACTGACACTCTTCCAAATTAAGGCCTTGACACTACTCTTAACTCAGGCCCTGACACTGTCCATAATAAAGACGCTGACAAAAATGCCAACTTAGGCACTGACAATATCCGTAACTAAGGCCCTGACACTATTCCCATCTCAACCACTGACACTGTCCCTAACTATGGCCCTGACACTACTCCCAACGCAAGCACTGGCGCTGTACATAACTAAGGCACTGGCACTACTCCCAACTCGCCCTGGCGCTGTCCCTAACTAAGGCTCTGACACTACTAGCAATTCAGGCAATGACAGTGTCCCTAACTGAGGCAATGAGACTACTCCCAACTCAAGCACTAAGGCTCTGGATCATTGTGATGAAAAGCGCCATGGAGCATTGTGATGACAAGGGCCATGGAGAATTGTGATGACGGGTCCTGGAGCATTGTGGTGACAAGGGCCATGGAGCATTTTGATTACAGGGGTCATGGGGCATTGTGATGAAAGTGGTCATGGAACATTGTGATAAAAGTGGTCATGTAGCATTGTGATGAAAAGTGCTATGGATCACTGGGATGACAAGGGGTCTTGGAGCATTGTGATGACAAATGCGTGGAGATTTGTGATGACGAGGACCATGGAGCATTGAGATTATAAGGATCATGCAGCATTGTGATGACAGGAGCCATGGAGCATTTTAATGACAAGGGACATGGAGCATTGTGATGACAGAGGTCATGGAGCATTGTGGTGACCAGTGGCATGGAGCATTGTGAAGAAAGGTGTACTGTAACATTGTGATGAAAGGGTCAAGGAGCATTTAGATTACAAGGATCATGGAGCATTGTGATGACAAGGGCCATGGAGCATTGTGATGACAGGGCTCATGTGGCATTATTATGACAGTGGTCATGGAACAATGTGATGAACGTTGACATGGAGCACTGTGATTACAGGGGCCATGGAGAATTGTGATGACAAAGGCCAGGGAACATTGTGATGACAGGGGTCATGGAGCATTGTGATGAAAACGGACCTGGAGCATTGTGATGAAAGGGGTCATGGCTCATTGTGATGACAGGGGGCCTGGAACATTGTGATGACACGGGTCACGGGGCATTGTGATGAAAAGGGCCATGGAATATTTTGATGACAGTGGTCATATGGCATTTTGAATGACAGGGGCCATGAAGCATTGTGATGACAAGAGTCATGGAGACTTGTGATGAAAGGGGGCATGGAGCTTTGTGATTTCACAGGCATGTAGCATTTTAGACAAGGGTCATGGAGCTTTGTGATGAAAGGGGTCATGGAGCATTGTGATGATAAGGGCATGGAGCAATGTGATGACAATGGCATGTAGCATTGCGATGACAAAGTCATGGAGCATTGTGATGACAGGGGTTATGGAGCATTGTGATGACAAGGGCGTGGAGCATTGTGATGAGAGTGGTCATGGAACATTGTGACGACAGTGGTCATGGAACATTGTGACGATAAGGGCATCGAGCCGAGTTAGGGACAGTCTAGAGGCCTTGGGACTAAATTCAGTGCCTGAATTAGGCACAGCATAAGGTCTTTAGTTAGCATAAGAGGTAGGACATTAGCTCGGGACAGGGTTAGGTTAAAGGCTTGGAATGGTGTCAGGAAATGACCTAAGGATAGTGTGAAGACCTTTGTTACCGAGACTCTCAGGGACTTATTCAGAAGCAGTGTTAGGGCTTCAGGTAGGGACAGCATCAGGGCCTGACTTAGGGAGAGCGACAGGGCCTGAGTGAGGCCTAATGTCAGGCCCTTGGCTGGGGACACTGTCAGGGAATGACTTAGGAGCAGCATCAGTGCCTTTGTTGGATCAGCTTTATGTTCTTATTTAAAGACATGACAGAAGCCCTAGTTAGTCACAGCCTCAAGGCCTCAGTTAGGAAAAGCTTCAGGGTCTGAGTTACAGACAGCCTCATGTCTTCACTTAAAGATAGCGACAGGGCTTTCTTAGGGACAGTGTCAGGACCGTGGTTAGAAATGAGTCAGGATATTAGCTCAGGAGAGTGTCAAGATTTTAGTTATTGCTGGCAGCAGGGCCTATATTAAGGACAGATTCTGAGACTTTGTTAGTTTCAGTGTCATGGCCTTAGTTAGGAGTAGTCATGGCCTTAGTTAGGGAGAGCATTAGGGTTTCAGTTAGCATAAGATGCAGGAGATTATCTCGGGACAGAGGCAGGTTCCAGGCCAGAGACAGTGAAAGGAAATGACCAAGGGATAACTAGACCATGCCATGGAGCATTGTGATGACAACGGCATGGAGCATTGTGATGACAGTGGTCATTGAGCATTGTGATTACAAAGACCATGAGGAATTGTGATGACAGGGGCCTTGGAACATTGTGAAGACAGTGGTCATCAAGCATTGTGATGACAGGGGTCATAGAGCATTGTGATGAGAAAGACCATGGAGCATGGTGATGACAGAGGCCATGGAACATTGTGATGACAAGGCCATGTACCATTGTGATGACCAGGGCAGGGAACCTTGTGGTGACCGGGGTCATGGAGCATTTTGATGACAACTTTCATGGAAAGTTTTGATGACAGTGGTCATGGAGCATTGTGTGAAAGGGAACATGGAGCAGTGTGATTACAGGGTCCATGGAGCATTGTGAATACATAGGCCATGGAACAATGGGATGACAGGGGTCATGTAGCATTGTGATGACAGGGTCATGGAGCATTATGATTACAGGGCTTATGGGGCACTGGGATGACAGGGGGCATGGAGCATTGTGATGAAAATTGTCCTGGAGCATTGTGATGACAGAGGTCACAGAGAACTGGGATGAAAAGTATCATGCAGCATTGTGATGACAACGGTTATGGACCATTTTGATGACAGGGGTCAGGGAGCATTGTGATGAAAAGTGTCATGGAACATTGTACTGACAGGGATCATGGAGCTTTTTGGTAAGAGAGTCCTTGGAGATTTGTGGTGGCAGGCGTCATGGGGCATTGTGATGACAGCGGTCTTGGAGCATTGTGATGAAAGGGGTCATGCAGCACTGTGATTACAGGGGCCATGGAGCATTGTGAATACAAAGGCTATGGAGCATTGAGATGACAGGGTTCATGAAATATTGTGATGAAAGTGATCATGGATCATTGTGATGACAAGTGTCCTGGAACCTTGCGATGACACGGTTCATGGAGCATTGTGATGACAAAGACCATGGCGAATTGTGATGACATTTGTCACGGGGCATTGTGATGGCAGTGGTCATCTAGAATTGTGATGAAAAGTATCATAGAGCACTATGATGACAGGGGCCATGGAACATTGTCATGACAAAGGCCATGGAGCATTGTGATGATAAGTGTCATGGGGCATTTTGATGACATTGGCATGGAGCATTATTATGACAAGTGTTCTGGAGCATTTTGATGACAAGGGCATGGAGCATTTTGATGAAAGGGGCCATGGAGTATTGTGATGGCAAAGGCCATGGAGCATTGTGATGACAAGTGTCATGGGACATTTTGATGACATTGGCATGGAGCATTATGATGACAAGAGTTCTGGAGCATTTTGATGACAAGGGCATGGAGCATTGTGATGACGGGGCCCATGGAGCATTGTGATGAAAAGAGCAGGGAACATTGTGATGAATGGGTTCATGGAGCATTGTGATGAAAGGAGCCATGGAGCATTGAGATGACAGGCGTCTTGAGGTATGGTGATAACAGTGGTCATGGAGCATTGTGATGACAGATGTATTGGAGCATTGTGATGAAAATAGTAATGGATCATTGTGATGACATGTGTCCTGGAACACTGTGATGACACGGTTCATCGAGTATTGTGATGACAAGGGTCATAGCGAATTGTGATGACAGGTGTCATTGGGCATTGTGATGACATTGATCATCTAGGAATTGTGATGAAAGGTATCATGGAGCACTGTGATGACTGGGGGCATGAAGCATTGTTATGAAAATTGTCCTGGATTATTGTGATGACAGCAGTCATGGAGAATTGTGATGACAGGTATTATGCAACATTGTGTTGACAAGGCTATGGACTATTGTGATGACAATGGTCATGGAGCAATGTGATGAAAGTTTTCATGGAACATCGTGATGAAAAGTGCCTGGGAGCATTGTGACGATAAAGGCCATGGAGCATTGTGATGACAAGTGTCACGGAGCATTGTAATGAAAGCTTTCATTATGCACTGTGATGACAAGGGGGATGGAGTATTGTGATGAAACTGGTCCTGGCGCATTGTGATAACAAAAGCCATGGAGCATTGTGATGACAGGCATCATGGAGCATGGTGAAGAAAGGGGCCATGGGGAATTGTAATGACAATAGAGAAATGTGATGAAAATGGTCAGCGAGCATAGTGATTATAGTGGTCATTGAGGATTGTGATGAAAACTGGCATAGAGCATTGTGATGACAAAGGTCATGGAGAACTGTGATGACCAGGGTCATGTAGCATTGTAATGACAAGGTCATGGAACATTTTGATGACAAGAATTAGGGAGCATTGTGATGACAAGGGCCATGGAGCATTGTGATGCCACGGTCATGGAACATTGTGATGACAAAATTCTGGAGCATTGTGAGGAAAAAGGCTTGGAGCATTGTGATTATAGGGGACATGGAGCATTGTGATGACATGGGCAGGGAACAGTGTGATGACAGGTGTTATGGAGCAATGTGATGACAAGTGTCATGGAGCATTGTGATGAGAGGGGCCTTGGAGAATTGTGATGACACGCGTCATGGGGCATTGAGATGGCAGTGGTTATGGAGCATTATGATGAAAGGTGTTATGGAACACTGTGATTACATGGGCCATGCAGCATTGTGAATACAAAGGCCATGGAGCATTGAGATGACAGTGGTCATGGAGCATTGTGATGAAAGTGGTCATGGATCATTCTGATGACAAGTGTCCTGGGACCCTGTGATGACATGGTTCATGGAGCATTGTGATGACAATGGTCATGGCGAATTGTGATGACAACGTCATGGGGCATTGTGATGGCAGTGGTCATCTAGAAATGTGATTAAAGTTATTATGGAGCACAGTAATGAGAGGGTCCATGGAGCATTGTGATGACAAGTGTCATGGAGCATTGTGATGACAAATGCCATGGAGAATTGTGATGAGAGGTGGCATTGGGCATTGTGATGAAAGGGGTAATGGAGTACTGGGATTACAGGGGCCATGGAGCATTGTGATAACAAGTGACATGGCGAATAGTGATGACAGGCATCATAGAGCATTATGATGCCAAGTGCCATTTAGCACTTTGATGATGGTGTCATCAGGCATTGTGTTGACGGGGGTCACGGAGCATTGTGATGAGAAAGGCCGTAGAGCATTGTGATGACATGGGCCATGGAGCATTGTGAAGACAAGATTCATGGAGCATTGTGATGACACGGGCATGAAGCATGCTGATGACAACAGACCTGGAGCATTGTGATGACAAGGGCATGGAGCATTGTGATTACAGGAGACATGGAGCATTGTGATGACATTGGCAGGGATCAGTGTGATGACAGGGATCATGGAGCATTGTGATGACAAGTGTCATGCAATATTGTGCTGACACAGATCATGGAGCATTTTGATGAGAGTGGCCTTGGAGCACAGTGATGAGAGACGTCATGGGGCATTATGGTGACAGTGGTCAGGAGCATTGTGATGAAAGTGTTCATGGAGCAATGTGATTATCGGGACAATGGAGCATTGTGAATACAAAGGCCATGGAATATTGAGATAACAGAGTTCATGGAGCATTGTGATGACAAGGGTCTTGGAACCTACTGATGATACGTTTCATACTTCATTGAGATGACAAGGGCCTAGGCGAATTGTGATGACACGTGTCATGGGACATTGTGATGACATTGGTCAACTTGCATTGTGATGACAGTGGTCATGTAGAATTTTGAATAAAGGTATCATGGAGCAATGTGATGACAAAGGCCAAGGAACATTTTGATGACAAGTGTCATTGAGCAATGTGATGAAACGGGAATGTAGCATTCTGATGACAAGTGTTCTGGAGCATTGGGATGACAAGGGCATGGAGCATTGTGATTACAGGGGCCATGGAGCATTGTCATGACAATGGCATGGAGCATTGTGATGACAGTGGTCATTGACAATTGTGATTACAAAGACCATGAGGCATTGTGATGACAGGGTTATGGAGCATTGTGATTACAGGGGTTATGGGGCACTGTGATGACAGGGGGCATGGAGCATTGTGATGAAAATTTTCCTGGAGCATTGTGATGACAGCAGTCACAGACACTTGGAATGAAAGGTATCATGCAGCATTGTGATGACAACGTTCATGGATCATTTTGATGACAGGGGTCATGGATAATTGTGATAACAAGGTTCATGTAGCATTTTGATGACAAGTGCCATGGAGCTTTGTGATGACAATGGCATGGAGCATTGTGATGACAGTGGTCATTGAGCATTGTGATTACAAAGACCATGAGGCATTGTGATGACAGGGGCCTTGGAGCATTGTGATGACAATGGTCATCAAGCATTGTGATGACAAGTGTCATAGGGCATTGTGATGAGAAAGACCATGGAGCATGGTGATGACAGAGGCCATGGAACATTGTGATGATAAGGCCATGTGCCATTGTGATGACAAGGGCAGGGAACCTTGTGGTGCCCGGTGTCATGGAGGATTTTGATGACAACTTTCATGGAACGTTGTGATGACAGGGTTCATGGAGCATTGTGTTGCAAGGGAATATGGAGCAGTGTGATTACAGGGTCCATGGAGCACTGTGAATACATAGGCCATGGAACAATGTGATGACATGTTTCATGTAGCATTGTGATGACAGGGTCATGGAGCATTGTGATTACAGTGGTTATGGGGCACTGTGATGACAGGGGGCATGGAGCATCCTGATGAAAATTGTCCTGGAACATTGTGATGACAGCGGTCACAGAGAAGTGGGATGAAATGTATCATGCAGCATTGTGATGAAAATGGTCATGGATCATTTTGATGACAGGGGTCATGGAACATTCTGATAACAAGGTTCATAAAGCATTTTGATAAGAGGGGTCATGGGGCATTGTGTTGACACGGGCATGGAGCATTGTAATGATAGGATATCTGGAGCATTGTGATGAAAAGGGGATGGAGCATTTTGATGATAGTGTCCAAGGAGCATTGTGCTGACAGTGGCATGGAGCATTGTGATGAAATGGGTACTGGAGCACTGTGAGGAAAGGAGTCTTGGATCATTGTGATGACAGGTGTCATGGAGCTTTGTGATGACAAGTGTCATGGAGCATTGTGATGACACGGTCAAGGAACATTGCGATGACAAGAATTCTGGAGCATTGTGATGAAAGTGCATGGAGCATTGTGATGAAAGGTGACAAGGAGCATTGTGATGATATGGGCAGAGAATTTTATGATGACAGGGGTCATGGAGCATTGTGATGAAAAGTGTCATGGAACATTGTACTGAGAGGGATCATGGAGCTTTTTGGTAAGAGAGGCCTTGGAGATTTGTGGTGGCAGGCGTCATGGGGCATTGTGATGACAGCGGTCTTGGATCATTGTGATGAAAGGGGTCATGGAACACTGTGATTACAGGGGCCATGGAGCATTGTGAATACAAAGGCTATGGAGCATTGAGATGACAGTGGTCATGGAGCATTGTGATGAAAGTGATCATGGAGCATTGTGATGACAAGAGTCCTGGAAACTTGTGATGACACGGTTCATGGAGCATTGTGATGACAAGGACCATGGTGAATTGTTATGACAATTGTCATGGGAAATTGTGATGACAGTGGTCATCTAGAATTGTGATGAAAGGTATCATGGAGCACTGTGATGACAGGGGCCATGGAACATTGTGATGACAAAGGCCATGGAGCATTGTGATGACAAGTGTCATTGGCCATTTTGATGACATTGGCATGGAGCATTATGATGACAAGAGTTCTGGAGCATTTTGATGACAAGGGCATGGAGCATTGTGATGACAGGGCCCATGGAGCATTGTGATGAAAAGGGTAGGGAACATTGTGATGACTGGGTTCATGGAGCATTGTGATGAATGGGGCCATGGAGCATTGAGATAAAAGGCGTCTTGCGGTATGGTGATGACAGTCGTCATGGAGCATTGTGATGAAAGAGATAATGGAGCAATATGATAACAGGGGCCATGGAGCATTGTGATGACCCGTTTATTGGAGCATTGTGATGAAAATAGTCATGGATCATTGTGATGACATGTGTCCTGGAACACTTTTATGACACAGTTCATCGAGTATTGTGATGACAATGGTCATAGCAAATTGTGATGACATGTGTCATGGGGCATTGTGATGACATTGATCATCTAGGAATTGTGATGAAAGATATCATGGAGCACTGTGATGACTGGGGGCATGAAGCATTGTTATGAAAATTGTCCTGGGTTATTGTGATGACAGCAGTCATGGAGAATTGTGATGACAGGGATTATGCAGCATTGTGTTGACAAGGCTATGGACTATTGTGATGACAATGGTCATGGAGCAATGTGATGAAAGTTTTCATGGAACATCGTGATGAAAAGTGCCTGGGAGCATTGTGACGATAAAGGCCATCGAGCATTGTGATGACAAGTGTCACGGAGAATTGTAATGAAAGCTTTCATTATGCACTGTGATGACAAGGAGGATAGAGTATTGTGATGAAACTGGTCCTGGAGCATTGTCATAACAAAAGTCATGGAGCATTGTGATGACAGGCATCATGGAGCTTTGTGAAGAAAGGGGCCATGGGGAATTGTAATGACAATAGAGAAATGTGATGAAAATGGTCAGCGAGCATAGTGATTAAAGTGGTCATTGAGAATTGTGATGAATAGTGACATAGAGCTTTGTGATGACAGAGGTCATGGAGAGCTGTGATGACCAGGGTCATGTAGCTTTGTGATGACACGTCCATGGAACATTGTGATGACAAGAATTCTGGAGCATTGTGATGACAAGGGCCGTGGAGTATTGTGATGCCACGGTCATGGAACATTGTGATGACAAAATTCTGGAGCATTGTGAGGAAAAAGGCATGGAACATTGTGATTATAGGGGACATGGAGCATTGTGATGACATGGGCAAGGAACCCTGTGATGGCAGTTGTTATGGAGCAATGGGATGAGAAGTGTCATGGAGCATTGTGATGAGAGGGGCCTTGGAGAATTGTGATGACAGGCGTCATGAGGCATTGACATGGCAGTGGTCATGGAGCATTATGAAGAAAGGTTTTTTGGAGCACTGTGATTACAGGGGCCATGGAGCATTGTGAATACCAAGGCCATGGAGCATTGAGATGACAGTGGTCATGGAGCATTGTGATGAAAGTGGTAATGGATCATTTTGATGACAAGTGTCCTGGGACTCTGTGATGACATGGTTCATGGAGCATTGTGATGACAATGGTCATGGCGAATTGTGATGACAATGTCATGGGGCATTGTGATGGCAGTGGTCATCTAGAAATGTGATTAAAGTTATTATGGAGCACAGTAATGAGAGGGGCCATGGAGCATTGTGAAGTCAAGTGTCATGGAGCATTGTGATGACAGGTGTCATGGAGCATCGTGATGACAAATGCCATGGAGAATTGTGATGAGAGGTGGCATTGGGCATTGTGATGAAAGGGGTAATGGAGTACTGGGATTACAGGGGGCATGGAGCACTGTGAAAACAAGTGACATGGCGAATAGTGAAGACAGGCATTATAGAGCATTGTGATGACAAGTGCCATTTGGCATTTTGATGTCAGGGTTCTTCAGGCATTGTGTTGACGGGGATCACGGGGTATTGTGATGAAAAAGGCCATAGAGCATTGAGATGACAGGGTTCTTCAGGCATTGTGTTGACGGGGATCACGGGGTATTGTGATGAAAAAGGCCATAGAGCATTGTGATGACAGGGGTCATGGAACATTGTGATGATATGGGCCATGGAGCATTGTGAAGACAAGATTCATGGAGCATTGTGATGACACGGGCATGAAGCATTGTGATGACAACCGACCTGGAGCATTGTGATGACAAGGGCATGGAGCATTGTGATTACAGTGGTCATTGAGCATTGTGATTACAAAGAACATGAGGCATTGTGATGACAGGGGCCTTGGAATATTGTGATGACAATGGTCATCAAGGATTGTGATGACAGGGGTCATAGAGCATTGTGATAAGAAAGACCATGGAGCATGGTGATGACAGAGGCCATGGAACATTGTGATGACAAGGGCAGGGAACCTTGTGGTGACCGGGGTCATGGAGCATTTTGATGACATCTTTCATGGAACGTTGTGATGACTGGGGTCATGGAGCATTGTGTTCAAAGGGAACATGGAGCAGTGTGATTACAGGGTCCATGGAACATTGTGAATACATAGGCCATGGAACAATGTGATGACAGGGGTCATGTAGCATTGTGATGACAGGGTCATGGAGCATTGTGATTACAGGGCTTATGGGGCACTGTGATGACAGGGGGCATGGAGCATTGTGATGAAAATTGTCCTGGAGCATTGTGATGACAGCAGTCACAGAGGATTGGGATGAAAGGTATCATGCAGCATTGTGATGACAACGGTCATGGATCATTTTGATGACAGGGGTCATGGAACATTGTGATAAGAAGGTTCATAAAGCATTTTGATGACAGGGGTCATGGAGCATTGTGTTGACACGGGCATGGAGCATTGTAATGATAGGATATCTGGAGCATTGTGATGAAAAGGGGATGGAGAATTTTGATGACAGGGTCCAAGGAGCATTGTGCTGAAAATGGCATGGAGCACTGTGATGAAAAGGGTACTGGAGAACTGTGAGGAAAGGAATCATGGATTATTGTGATGACAGGGATCATGGAGCTTTGTGATGACAAGGGTCATGGAGCATTGTGATGACACGGTCAAGGAACATTGCAATGACTAGAATTCTGGAGCATTGTGATGAAAGGGTATGGAGCATTGTGATGAAAGGTGACAAGGAGCATTGTGATGATATGGGCAGAGAACTTTGTGATGACAGGGGTCATGGAGCATTGTGATGAAAAGTGTCATCGAACATTGTACTGACAGGGATCATGGAGCTTTTTCGTAAGAGAGGCCTTGGAGATTTGTGGTGGCAGGCGTCATGGGGCATTGTGATGACAGCGGTCTTGGAGCATTGTGAATGAAAGTGGTCATGGAGCACTGTGATTATAGGGGCCATGGAGCATTTTGAATACAAAGGTTATGGAGCATTGAGATGACAGGTTTCATGGAGCATTGTGATGAAAGTGATCATGGATCATTGTGATGACAGGAGTCCTTGAACCTTGTGATGACAAGGTTCATGGAGCATTGTGATGACAAGGACCATGGCGAATTGTTATGACATCTGTCATGGGGCACTGTGATGACAGTGGTCATCTAGAATTGTGATGAAAGGTATCAGGGAGCACTAAGATGACAGGGGCCATGGAACATTGTGATGTCAAAGGCCATGGAGCATTGTGATGACAAGTGTCATGGGGCATTTTGATGACACTGGCATGGAGCATTATGATGACAAGTGTTCTGGAGCATTTTGATGACAAGGGCATGGAGCATTGTGATGACAGTGGCCATGGAACATTGTGATGGCATAGGCCATGGAGCATTGTGAAGACAAGATTCATGGAGCATTGTGGTGACACGGGCATGAAGCATGGTGATGACAACAGACCTGGAGCATTGTGATGAGAAGGGCATGGAGCATTGTGATTACAGGAGACATGGAGCATTGTGATGACATTGGCAGGGATCATTGTGATGACAGGGATCATGGAGCATTGTGATGACAAGTGTCATGCAATATTGTGCTGACACAGATCATGGAGCCTTTTGATGAGAGTGGCCTTGGAGCACAGTGATGAGAGACGTCATGAGGCATTATGGTGAGAGTGGCCAAGGAGCATTGTGATGAAAGTGTCCATGGAGTAACACGATTATCGGGACAATGGAGCATTGTGAATACAAAGGCAATGGAACATTGTGATAACAGAGTTCATGGAGCATTGTGATGACAAGGGTCTTGGAACCTACTGATGACACGATTCATACAGCATTGAGATGACAACGGCCAAGGCGAATTGTGATGACCGTTACATGGTGCATTGTGATGACATTGGTCATGTAGAATTTTGATTAAAGGTATCATGAAGCACTGTGATGACAAAGGCCAAGGAACATTTTGATGACAATTGTCAGTCTGCAATGTGATGACACGGGAATGGAGCATTATGATGACAAATGTTCTGGAGCATTGTGATGACAAGCGCATGGAGCATTGTGATTACAGGGGCCATTGAGCATTGTGATGATAACGTCATGGAGCATTGTGATGACAGTGGTCATTGAGCATTGTGATTATAAAGACCATGAGGCTTTGTGATGACAGGGGCCTTGGAGCATTATGATGACAATGGTCATCAAGCATTGTGATGAAAGGTTTCATAGAGCATTGTGATGAGAAAGACCAAGGAGCATGGTGATGACAGAGGCCATGGAACATTGTGATGACAAGGCCATGTACCATTGTGATGACAAGGGCAGGGTACCTTGTGGTGACTGGGGTCATGGAGCATTTTGATGACAACTTTCATGGAACATTGTGATGACAGGGGTCATGGAGCATTGTGTTGAAAAGGAACATGGAGCAGTGTGATTACAGGGTCCATGGAGCATTGTGAATACATAGGCCATGGAAAATTGTGATGACAGGGTCATGGAGCATTGTGATTACAGGGGTTATGGGGCACTGTGATGACAGGGGGCAATGAGCATTGTGATGAGAATTGTCCTGGAGCATTGTGATGTCTGTGGTCACAGAGAATTTGAATGAAAATTTCCATGCAGCATTTTGATGACAACGGTCATGGATCATTTTGATGACAGGGGTCATGGAACATTGTGATAAGAATGTTCATAAAGCATTTTGATGACAGGGGTCATGAAGCATTGTGTTGACACGGGCATGGAGCATTGTAATGATAGGATATCTGGAGCATTGTGATGAAAAGGGGATGGAGCATTTTGATGACAGGGTCCAAGGAGCATTGTGCTGACAATGGCATGGAGCATTGTGATGAAAAGGGTACTGGAGCACTGTGAGGAAAGGAATCATGGATCATTGTGATGACAGGGGTCATGGAGCTTTGTGATGACAAGGGTCATGGAGCATTGTGATGACACGGTCAAGGAACATTGCGATGACAAGAATTATGGAGCATTCTGATGAAAGGACATGGAGCATTGTGATGAAAGGTGACAAGGAGCATTGTGATGATATGGGCAGAGAACTTTGTGATGACAGGGGTCATGGAGCATTGTGATGAAAAGTGTCATCGAACATTGTACTGACAGGGATCATGGAGCTTTTTGGTAAGAGTGGCCTTGGAGATTTATGGTGGCAGGCGTCATGGGGCATTGTAATGACAGCGGTCTTGGATCATTGTGATGAAAAGGGTCATGGAGCACTGTGATTACAGGGGCCATGGAGCATTGTGAATACAAAGGCTATGGAGCATTGAGGTGACAGGTTTCATGGAGCATTGTGATGAAAGTGATCATGGATCATTGTGATGACAAGAGTCCTGGAACCTTGTGATGACAAGGTTCATGGAGCACTGTGATGACAAGGACCATGGCGAATTGTTATCACATCTGTCATGGGGCATGGTGATGACAGTGGTCATCTAGAATTGTGATGAAAGGTATAATGGAGCACTGTGATGACAGGGGCCATGGAACATTGTGATGACAAAGGCCATGGAGCACTGTGATGACAAGTGTCATGGGGCATTTTGATGACATTGGCATGGAGCATTATGATGACCAGAGTTCTGGAGCATTTTGATGAAAAGGGCATGGAGCATTGTGATGACAGGGGCCATGGAAAATTGTGATGGCATAAGCCATGGAGCATTGTGATGACAAGTGTCATGGGACATTTTGATGACATTGGCATGGAGCATTATGATGACACGAGTTCTGGAGCACTTTGATGACAAGGGCATGGAGCATTGTGATCACAGGGCCCATGGGGCATTGTGATGAAAAGAGCCATAGAGCATTGAGATGACAGGCGTCTTGAGGTATGGTGATGAGAGTGGTCATGGAGCATTGTGATGTAAGAGATCATGGAGCAATATGATAACAGGGGCCATGGAGCATTGTGATGACAGGTGTATTGGAGCATTGTGATGAAAATAGTAATGGATCATTGTGATGACATGTGTCCTGGAACACTGTGATGACACGGTTCATCGAGTATTGTGATGACAAGGGTCATAGCGAATTGTGATGAGAGGTGTCATTGAGCATTGTGATGACATTGATCATCTAGGAATTGTGATGAAAGGTATCATGGAGCACTGTGATGACTGGGGGCATGAAGCATTGTTATGAAAATTGTCCTGGGTTATTGTGATGAGAGCAGTCATGGAGAATTGTGATGACAGGGATTATGCAGCATTGTGTTGACAAGGCTATGGACTATTGTGATGACAATGGTCATGGAGCAATGTGATGAAAGTTTTCATGGAACATCGTGATGAAAAGTGCCTGGGAGCATTGTGATGATAAAGGCCATGGAGCATTGTGATGACAAGTGTCATGGAGCATTGTAATGAAAGCTTTCATTATGCACTGTGATGACAAGGGGGATGGAGTATTGTGATGAAACTGGTCCTGGCGCATTGTGATAACAAAAGCCATGGAGCATTGTGATGACAGGCATCATGGAGCATTGTGAAGAAAGTGGCCATGGGGAATTGTAATGACAATAGAGAAATGTGATGAAAATGGTCAGCGAGCATAGTGATTAAAGTGGTCATTGAGAATTGTGATGAATAGTGACATAGAGCATTGTGATGACAAAGGTCATGGAGAACTGTGATGACCAGGATCATGTAGCTTTGTGATGACACGTCCATGGAACATTGTGATGATAAGAATTCTGGAGCATTGTGATAACAAGGTCCGTGGAGCATTGTGATGCCACGGCCATGGAACATTGTGATGACAAAATTCTGGAGCATTGTGAGGAAAAAGGCTTGGAGCATTGTGATTATAGGGGACATGGAGCATTGTGATGACATGGGCAGGGAACACTGTGATGACAGTTGTTATGGAGCAATGTGATGACAGGTGTCATGGAGCATTGTGATGAGAGGGACCTTGGAGAATTGTGATGACAGGCGTCATGAGGCATTGAGATGGCAGTGGTCATGGAGCATTATGATGAAAGGTGTTATGGAGCACTGTGATTACAGGGGCCATGGAGCATTGTGAATACAAAGGCCATGGGGCATTGAGATGACAGTGGTCATGGAGCATTGTGATGAAAGTGGTAATGGATCATTGTGATGACAAGTGTCCTGGGACCCTGTGATGACATGGTTCATGGAGCATTGTGATGACAATGGTCATGGCGAATTGTGATGACAATGTCATGGGGCATTGTGATGGCACTGGTCATCTAGAAATGTGATTCAAGTTATTATGGAGCACAGTAATGAGAGGGGCCATGAAGCATTGTGATGACAAGTGTCATGGAGCCTTGTGATGACAGGTGTCATGGAGCATCGTGATGACAAATGCCATGGAGAATTGTGATGAGAAGTGGCATTGGGCATTGTGATGAAAGGGGTCATGGAGTATTGAGATTACAGGGGGCATGGAGCATTGTGAAAACAAGTGACATGGTGAATAGTGATGACAGGCTTCATATAGCATTGTGATGACAAGTGCCATTTAGCATTTGGATGTCAGGGTTCATCAGGCATTGTGTTGACGGGAGTCAACGTGTCATTGTGATGACAAAGGCCATAGAGCATTGTGATCACAGGGGTCATGGAGCATTGTGATGACATGGGCCATGGAGCATTGTGATGACACTGGCATGAAGCATGGTGATGACAACAGAACTGGAGCATTGTGATGACAAGGGCATGGAGCATTGTGATTACAGGAGACATGGAACATTGTGATGACATTGGCAGGGATCATTGTGATGACAGGGATCATGGAGCTTTGTGATGACAAAGACCAAGGAACATTTTGATGACAAGTGTCATTGAGCAATGTGATGACACGGGAATGGAGCATTATGATGACAAATGTTCTGGAGCATTGTGATGACAAGCACATGGAGCATTGTGATCACAGTGGCCATGGAGCATTGTGATGACAACGGCATGGAGCATTGTGATGAGAGTGGTCATTGAGCATTGTGATTACAAAGACCATGAGGCATTGTGATGACTGGGACCTTGGAGCATTGTGATGACAATGGTCATCAAGCATTGTGATGACAGGGGTCATAGAGCATTGTGATGAGAAAGACCATGGAGCATGGTGATGACAGAGGCCATGGAACATTGTGATGACAAGGCCATGTACCATTGTGATGACAAGGGCAGGGAACCTTGTGGTGACCGGGGTCATGGAGCATTTTGATGACAACTTTCATGGAACATTGTGATGACAGGGGTCATGGAGCATTGTGTTGAAAAGGAACATGGAGCAGTGTGATTACAGGGTCCATGGAACATTGTGAATACATAGGCCATGGAACAATGTGATGACAGGGGTCATGTAGCATTGTGATGACAGGGTCATGCAGCATTGGGATTACAGGGCTTATGGGGCACTGTGATGACAGGGGGCATGGAGCATTGTGATGAAAATTGTCCTGGAGCATTATGATGACAGCCGTCACAGAGGATTGGGATGAAAGGTATCATGCAGCATTGTGATGACAACGGTCATGGATCATTTTGATGACAGGGGTCATGGAACATTGTGATAAGAATGTTCATAAAGCATTTTGATGACAGGGGTCATGAAGCATTGTGTTGACACGGGCATGGAGCATTGTAATGATAGGATATCTTGAGCATTGTGATGAAAAGGGGATGGAGCATTTTGATGACAGGGTCCAAGGAGCATTGTGCTGACAATGGCATGGAGCATTGTGATGAAAAGGGTACTGGAGCACTGTGAGGAAAGGAATCATGGATCATTGTGATGACAGGGGTCATGGAGCTTTGTGATGACAAGGGTCATGGAGCATTGTGATGACACGGTCAAGGAACATTGCGATGACAAGAATTATGCAGCATTGTGATGAAAGGACATGGAGCATTGTGATGAAAGGTGACAAGGAGCATTGTGATGATATGGGCAGAGAACTTTGTGATGACAGGGGTCATGGAGCATTGTGATGAAAAGTGTCATCGAACATTGTACTGACAGGGATCATGGAGCTTTTTGGTAAGAGAGGCCTTGGAGATTTGTGGTGGCAGGCGTCATGGGGCATTGTAATGACAGCGGTCTTGGATCATTGTGATGAAAGGGGTCATGGAGCACTGTGATTACAGGGGCCATGGAGCATTGTGAATACAAAGGCTATGGAGCATTGAGGTGACAGGTTTCTTGGAGCATTGTGATGAAAGTGATCATGGATCATTGTGATGACAAGAGTCCTGGAACCTTGTGATGACAAGGTTCATGGAGCATTGTGATGACAAGGACCATGGCGAATTTTTATGACAGCTGTCATGGGGCATGGTGATGACAGTGTACATCTAGAATTGTGATGAAAGGTGTAATGGAGCACTGTGATGACAGGGGCCATGGAACATTGTGATGACAAAGGCCATGGAGCATTGTGATGACAAGTGTCATGGGGCATTTTGATGACATTGGCATGGAGCATTATGATGACAAGAGTTCTGGAGCATTTTGATGAAAAGGGCATGGAGCATTTTGATGACAGGGGCCATGGAAAATTGTGATGGCATAAGCCATGGAGCATTGTGATGACAAGTGTCATGGGACATTTTGTTGACATTGGCATGGAGCATTATGATGACAAGAGTTCTGGAGCACTTTGATGACAAGGGCATGGAGCATTGTGATCACAGGGCCCATGGGGCATTTTGATGAAAAGAGCCATAGAGCATTGAGATGACAGGCGTCTTGAGGTATGGTGATGAGAGTGTTCATGGAGCATTGTGATGAAAGTGATCATGGAGCAATATGATAACAGGGGCCATGGAGCATTGTGATGACAGGTGTATTGGAGCATTGTGATGAAAATAGTCATGGATCATTGTGATGACATGTGTCCTGGAACACTGTGATGACACGGTTCATCGAGTATTGTGATGACAAGGGTCATAGCGAATTGTGATGAAAGGTGTCATTGGGCATTGTGATGACATTGATCATCTAGGAATTGTGATGAAAGGTATCATGGAGCTCTGTGCTGACTGGGGGTATGAAGCATTGTTATGAAAATTGTCCTGGGTTATTGTGATGACAGCAGTCATGGAGAATTGTGATGACAGGGATTATGCAGCATTGTGTTGACAAGGCTATGGACTATTGTGATGACAATGGTCATGGAGCAATGTGATGAAAGTTTTCATGGAACATCGTGATGAAAAGTGCCTGGGAGCATTGTGACGATAAAGGCCATGGAGCATTGTGATGACAAGTGTCATGGAGCATTGTAATGAAAGCTTTCATTATGCACTGTGATGACAAGGGGGATGGAGTATTGTGATGAAACTGGTCGTGGCGCATTGTGATAACAAAAGCCATGGAGCATTGTGATGACAGGCATCATGGAGCATTGTGAAGAAAGAGTCCATGGGGAATTGTAATGACAATAGAGAAATGTGATGAAAATGGTCAGCGAGCATAGTGATTAAAGTGGTCATTGAGAATTGTGATGAATAGTGACATAGAGCATTGTGATGACAAAGGTCATGGAGAACTGTGATGACCAGGGTCATGTAGCTTTGTGATGACACGTCCATGGAACACTGTGATGACAAGAATTCTGGAGCATTGTGATGACAAGGGCCGTGGAGCATTGTGATGCCACGGTCATGCAACATTGTGATGACAAAATTCTGGAGCATTGTGAGGAAAAAGGCTTGGAGCATTGAGATTATAGGGGACATGGAGCATTGTGATGACATGGGCAGGGAACACTGTGATGACAGTTGTTATGGAGCAATGTGATGACAAGTGTCATGGAGCATTGTGATGAGAGGGGCCTTGGAGAATTGTGATGACAGGCGTCATGAGGCATTGAGATGGCAGTGGTCATGGAGCATTATGATGAAAGGTGTTATGGAGCACTGTGATTACAGGGGCCATGGAGCATTGTGAATACAAAGGCCATGGGGCATTGAGATGACAGTGGTCATGGAGCATTGTGATGAAAGTGGTAATGGATCATTGTGATGACAAGTGTCCTGGGACCCTATGATGACATGGTTCATGGAGCATTGTGATGACAATGGTCATGGCGAATTGTGATGACAATGTCATGGGGCATTGTGATGGCACTGGTCATCTAGAAATGTGATTCAAGTTATTATGGAGCACAGTAATGAGAGGGGCCATGGAGCATTGTGATGACAAGTGTCATGGAGCATTGTGATGACAGGTGTCATGGAGCATCGTGATGACAAATGCCATGGAGAATTGTGATGAGAGGTGGCATTGGGCATTGTGATGAAAGGGGTAATGGAGTACTGGGATTACAGGGGGCATGGAGCATTGTGAAAACAAGTGAATGGTGAATAGTGATGACAGGCTTCATATAGCATTGTGAAGACAAGCGCCATTTAGCATTTTGATGTCAGGGTTCATCAGGCATTGTGTTGACAGGGGTCAGGTGTCATTGTGATGACAAAGGCCATAGAGCATTGTGATCACAGGGGTCATGGAGCATTGTGATGACATGGGCCATGGAGCATTGTGTAGACAAGATTCATGGAGCATTGTGATGACACTGGCATGAAGCATGGTGATGACAACAGAACTGGAGCATTGTGATGACAAGGGCATGGAGCATTGTGATTACAGGAGACATGGAACATTGTGATGACATTGGCAGGGATCACTGTGATGACAGGGATCATGGAGCATTGTGATGAGAAAGACCAAGGAACATTTTGATGACAAGTGTCATTGAGCAATGTGATGACACGGGAATGGAGCATTATGATGACAAATGTTCTGGAGCATTGTGATGACAAGCGCATGGAGCATTGTGATTACAGGGGCCATGGAGCATTGTGATGACAACGGCATGGAGCATTGTGATGACAGTGGTCATTGAGCATTGTGATTACAAAGACCATGAGGCATTGTGATGACAGGGACCGTGGAGCATTGTGATGACAATGGTCATCAAGCATTGTGATGACAGGGGTCATAGAGCATTGTGATGAGAAAGACCATGGAGCATGGTGATGACAGAGGCAATGGAACATTTTGATGACAAGGCCATGTACCATTGTGATGACAAGGGCAGGGAACCTTGAGGTGACCGGGGTCATGGAGCATTTTGATGACAACTTTCATGGAACATTGTGATGACAGGGGTCATGGAGCATTGTGTTGAAAAGGAACATGGAGCAGTGTGATTACAGGGTCCATGGAACATTGTGAATACATAGGCCATGGAACAATGTGATGACAGGGGTCATGTAGCATTGTGATGACAGGGTCATGCAGCATTGGGATTACAGGGCTTATGGGGCACTGTGATGACAGGGGGCATGGAGCATTGTGATGAAAATTGTCCTGGAGCATTATGATGACAGCAGTCACAGAGGATTGGGATGAAAGGTATCATGCAGCATTGTGATGACAACGGTCATGGATCATTTTGATGACAGGGGTCATGGAACATTGTGATAAGAATGTTCATAAAGCATTTTGATGACAGGGGTCATGAAGCATTGTGTTGACACGGGCATGGAGCATTGTAATGATAGGATATCTTGAGCATTGTGATGAAAAGGGGATGGAGCATTTTGATGACAGGGTCCAAGGAGCATTGTGCTGACAATGACATGGAGCATTGTGATGAAAAGGGTACTGGAGCACTGTGAGGAAAGGAATCATGGATCATTGTGATGACAGGGGTCATGGAGCTTTGTGATGACAAGTGTCATGGAGCATTGTGATGACACGGTCAAGGAACATTGCGATGACAAGTATTATGGAGCATTGTGATGAAAGGACATGGAGCATTGTGATGAAAGGTGACAAGGAGCATTGTGATGATATGGGCAGAGAACTTTGTGATGACAGGGGTCATGGAGCATTGTGATGAAAAGTGTCATCGAACATTGTACTGACAGGGATCATGGAGCTTTTTGGTAAGAAAGGCCTTGGAGATTTGTGGTGGCAGGCGTCATGGGGCATTGTAATGACAGCAGTCTTGGATCATTGTGATGAAAAGGGTCATGGAGCACTGAGATTACAGGGGCCATGGAGCATTGTGAATACAAAGGCTATGGAGCATTGAGGTGACAGGTTTCATGGAGAATTGTGATGAAAGTGATCATGGATCATTGTGATGACAAGAGTCCTGGAACCTTGTGATGACAAGGTTCATGGAGCATTGTGATGACAAGGACCATGGCGAATTGTTATGACATCTGTCATGGGGCATGGTGATGACAGTGGTCATCTAGAATTGTGATGAAAGGTATAATGGAACACTGTGATGACAGGGGCCATGGAACATTGTGATGACAAAGGCCATGGAGCATTGTGATGACAAGTGTCATGGGGCATTTTGATGACATTGGCATGGAGCTTTATGATGACAAAAGCTCTGGCCACTTTGATGACAAGGGCATGGAGCATTGTGATGACAGGGGCCATGGAAAATTGTGATGGCATAAGCCATGGAGCATTGTGATGACAAGTGTCATGGGACATTTTGATGACATTGGCATGGAGCATTATGATGACAAGAGCTCTGGCCACTTTGATGACAAGGGCATGCAGCATTGTGATCACAGGGCCCATGGGGCATTGTGATGAAAAGAGCCATGGAGCATTGAGATGACAGGCGTCTTGAGGTATGGTGATGACAGTGGTCATGGAGAATTGTGATGAAAGAGATCATGGAGCAATATGATAACAGGGGCCATGGAGCATTGTGATGACAGGTGTATTGGAGCATTGTGATGAAAATAGTAATGGATCATTGTGATGACATGTGTCCTGGAACACTGTGATAACACGGTTCATCGAGTATTGTGATGACAAGGGTCATAGCGAATTGTGATGACAGGTGTCATTGGGCATTGTGATGACATTGATCATCTAGGAATTGTGATGAAAGGTATCATGGAGCACTGTGATGACTGGAGGCATGAAGCATTGTTATGAAAATTGTCCTGGGTTATTGTGATGACAGCAGTCATGGAGAATTGTGATGACAGGGATTATGCAGCATTGTGTTGACAAGGCTATGGACTATTGTGATGACAATGGTCATGGAGCAATGTGATGAAAGTTTTCATGGAACATCGTGATGTAAACTGCCTGGGAGCATTGTGACGATAAAGGCCATGGAGCATTGTGATGACAAGTGTCACGGAGCATTGTAATGAAAGCTTTCATTATGCACTGTGATGACAAGGGGGATGGAGTATTGTGATGAAACTGGTCCTGGCGCATTGTGATAACAAAAGCCATGGAGCATTGTGATGACAGGCATCATGGAGCATTGTGAAGAAAGGGGCCATGGGGAATTGTAATGACAATAGAGAAATGTGATGAAAATTGTCAGCGAGCATAGTGATTAAAGTGGTCATTGAGAATTGTGATGAATAGTGACATAGAGCATTGTGATGACAAAGGTCATGGAGAACTGTGATGACCAGGGTCATGTAGCTTTGTGATGACACGTCCATGGAACACTGTGATGACAAGAATTCTGGAGCATTGTGATGACAAGGGCCGTGGAGCATTGTGATGCCACGGTCATGGAACATTGTGATGACAAAATTCTGGAGCATTGTGAGGAAAAAGGCTTGGAGCATTGTGATTATAGGGGACATGGAGCATTGTGATGACATGGGCAGGGAACACTGTGATGACAGTTGTTATGGAGCAATGTGATGACAGGTGTCATGGAGCATTGTGATGAGAGGGGCCTTGGAGAATTGTGATGACAGGCGTCATGAGGCATTGAGATGGCAGTGGTCATGGAGCATTATGATGAAAGGTGTTATGGAGCACTTTGATTACTGGGGCCATGGAGCATTGTGAATACAAAGGCCATGGGGCATTGAGATGACAGTGGTCATGGAGCATTGTGATGAAAGTGGTAATGGATCATTGTGATGACAAGTGTCCTGGGACCCTGTGATGACATGGTTCATGGAGCATTGTGAGGACAATGGTCATGGCGAATTGTGATGACAATGTCATGGGGCATTGTGATGGCACTGGTCATCTAGAAATGTGATTCAAGTTATTATGGAGCACAGCAATGAGAGGGGCCATGGAGCATTGTGATGACAAGTGTCATGGAGCATTGTGATGGCAGGTGTCATGGAGCATCGTGATGACAAATGCCATGGAGAATTGTGATGAGAGGTGGCATTGTGCATTGTGATGAAAGGGGTCATGGAGTACTGGGATTACAGGGGGCATGGAGCATTGTGAAAAGAAGTGAATGGTGAATAGTGATGACAGGCTTCATATAGCATTGTGAAGACAAGCGCCATTTAGCATTTTGATGTCAGGGTTCATCAGGCATTGTGTTGACAGGGGTCACGTGTCATTGTGATGACAAAGGCCATAGAGCATTGTGATCACAGGGGTCATGGAGCATTGTGATGACATGGGCCATGGAGCATTGTGAAGACAAGATTCATGGAGCATTGTGATGACACTGGCATGAAGCATGGTGATGACAACAGAACTGGAGCATTGTGATGACAAGGGCATGGAGCATTGTGATTACAGGAGACATGGAACATTGTGATGACATTGGCAGGGATCATTGTGATGACAGGGATCATGGAGCATTGTGATGAGAAAGACCAAGGAACATTTTGATGACAAGTGTCATTGAGCAATGTGATGACACGGGAATGGAGCATTATGATGACAAATGTTCTGGAGCATTGTGATGACAAGCGCATGGAGCATTGTGATTACAGGGGCCATGGAGCATTGTGATGACAACGGCATGGAGCATTGTGATGACAGTGGTCTTTGAGCATTGTGATTACAAAGACCATGAGGCATTGTGATGACAGGGACCTTGGAGCATTGTGATGACAATGGTCATCAAGCATTGTGATGACAGGGGTCATAGAGCATTGTGATGAGAAAGACCATGGAGCATGGTGATGACAGAGGCCATGGAACATTGTGATGACAAGGCCATGTACCATTGTGATGACAAGGGCAGGGAACCATGTGGTGACCGGGGTCATGGAGCATTTTGATGACAACTTTCATGGAACATTGTGATGACAGGGGTCATGGAGCATTGTGTTGAAAAGGAACATGGAGTAGTGTGATTACAGGGTCCATGGAACATTGTGAAAACATAGGCCATGGAACAATGTGATGACAGGGGTCATGTAGCATTGTGATGACAGGGTCATGGAGCATTGGGATTACATGGCTTATGGGGCACTGTGATGACAGGGGGCATGGAGCATTGTGATGAAAATTGTCCTGGAGCATTATGATGACAGCAGTCACAGAGGATTGGGATGAAAGGTATCATGCAGCATTGTGATGACAACGGTCATGGATCATTTTGATGACAGGGGTCATGGAAAATTGTGATAAGAATGTTCATAAAGCATTTTGATGACAGGGGTCATGAAGCATTGTGTTGACACGGGCATGGAGCATTGTAATGATAGGATATCTGGAGCATTGTGATGAAAAGGGGATGGAGCATTTTGATGACAGGGTCCAAGGAGCATTGTGCTGACAATGGCATGGAGCATTGTGATGAAAAGGGTACTGGAGCACTGTGAGGAAAGGAATCATGGATCATTGTGATGACAGGGGTCATGGAGCTTTGTGATGACAAGGGTCATGGAGCATTGTGATGACACGGTCAAGGAACATTGCGATGACAAGAATTATGGAGCATTGTGATGAAAGGACATGGAGCATTGTGATGAAAGGTGACAAGGAGCATTGTGATGATATGGGCAGAGAACTTTGTGATGACAGGGGTCATGGAGCATTGTGATGAAAAGTGTCATTGAACATTGTACTGACAGGGATCATGGAGCTTTTTGGTAAGAGAGGCCTTGGAGATTTGTGGTGGCAGGCGTTATGGGGCATTGTAATGAAAGCGGTCTTGTATCATTGTGATGAAAGGGGTCATGGAGCACTGTGATTACAGGGGCCATGGAACATTGTGATGACAAAGGCCATGGAGCATTGTGATGACAAGTGTCATGGGGCATTTTGATGACATTGGCATGGAGCATTATGATGACAAGAGTTCTGGAGCATTTTGATGAAAAGGGCATGGAGCATTGTGATGACAGGAGCCATGGAAAATTGTGATGGCATAAGCCATGGATCAATGTGATGACAAGTGTCCTGGGACAATTTGATGACATTGGCATGGAGCATTATGATGACAAGAGTTCTGGAGCACTTTGATGACAAGGGCATGGAGCATTGTGATCACAGGGCCCATGGGGCATTGTGATGAAAAGAGCCATGGAGCATTGAGATGACAGGCGTCTTGAGGTATGGTGATGACAGTGGTCATGGAGCATTGTGATGAAAGAGATCATGGAGCAATATGATAACAGGGGCCATGGAGCATTGTGATGACAGGTGTATTGGAGCATTGTGATGAAAATATAATGGATCATTGTGATGACATGTGTCCTGGAGCACTGTGATGACACGGTTCATCGAGTATTGTGATGACAAGGGTCATAGCGAATTGTGATGACAGGTGTCATTGGGCATTGTGATGACATTGATCATCTAGGAATTGTGATGAAAGGTATCATGGAGCACTGTGATGACTGGGGGCATGAAGCATTGTTATGAAAATTGTCCTGGATTATTGTGATGACAGCAGTCATGGAGAATTGTGATGACAGGGATTATGCAGCATTGTGTTGACAAGGCTATGGACTATTGTGATGACAATGGTCATGGAGCAATGTGATGAAAGTTTTCATGGAACATCGTGATGAAAAGTGCCTGGGAGCATTGTGACGAAAAAGGCCATGGAGCATTGTGATGACAAGTGTCACGGAGCATTGTAATGAAAGCTTTCATTATGCACTGTGATGACAAGGGGGATGGAGTATTGTGATGAAACTGGTCCTGGCGCATTGTGATAACAAAAGCCATGGAGCATTGTGATGACAGGCATCATGGAGCATGGTGAAGAACGGGGCCATGGGGAATTGTAATGACAATAGAGAAATGTGATGAAAATGGTCAGCGAGCATAGTGATTAAAGTGGTCATTGAGAATTGTGATGAATAGTGACATAGAGCATTGTGATGACAAAGGTCATGGAGAACTGTGATGACCAGGGTCATGTAGCTTTGTGATGACACGTCCATGGAACATTGTGATGACAAGAATTCTGGAGCATTGTGATGACAAGGGCCGTGGAGCATTGTGATGCCACGGTCATGGAACATTGTGATGACAAAATTCTGGAGCATTGTGAGGGAAAAGGCTTGGAGCATTGTGATTATAGGGGACATGGAGCATTGTGATGACATGGGCAGGGAACACTGTGATGACAGTTGTTATGGAGCAATGTGATGACAGGTGTCATGGAGCATTGTGATGAGAGGGGCCTTGGAGAATTGTGATGACAGGCGTCATGAGGCATTGAGATGGCAGTGGTCATGGAGCATTATGATGAAAGGTGTTATGGAGCACTTTGATTACTGGGGCCATGGAGCATTGTGAATACAAAGGCCATGGGGCATTGAGATGACAGTGGTCATGGAGCATTGTGATGAAAGTGGTAATGGATCATTGTGATGACAAGTGTCCTGGGACCCTGTGATGACATGGTTCATGGAGCATTGTGAGGACAATGGTCATGGCGAATTGTGATGACAATGTCATGGGGCATTGTGATGGCACTGGTCATCTAGAAATGTGATTCAAGTTATTATGGAGCACAGTAATGAGAGGGGCCATGGAGCATTGTGATGACAAGTGTCATGGAGCATTGTGATGGCAGGTGTCATGGAGCATCGTGATGACAAATGCCATGGAGAATTGTGATGAGAGGTGGCATTGTGCATTGTGATGAAAGGGGTAATGGAGTACTGGGATTACAGGGGGCATGGAGCATTGTGAAAAGAAGTGAATGGTGAATAGTGATGACAGGCTTCATATAGCATTGTGAAGACAAGCGCCATTTAGCATTTTGATGTCAGGGTTCATCAGGCATTGTGTTGACAGGGGTCACGTGTCATTGTGATGACAAAGGCCATAGAGCATTGTGATCACAGGGGTCATGGAGCATTGTGATGACATGGGCCATGGAGCATTGTGAAGACAAGATTCATGGAGCATTGTGATGACACTGGCATGAAGCATGGTGATGACAACAGAACTGGAGCATTGTGATGACAAGGGCATGGAGCATTGTGATTACAGGAGACATGGAACATTGTGATGACATTGGCAGGGATCATTGTGATGACAGGGATCATGGAGCATTGTGATGAGAAAGACCAAGGAACATTTTGATGACAAGTGTCATTGAGCAATGTGATGACACGGGAATGGAGCATTATGATGACAAATGTTCTGGAGCATTGTGATGACAAGCGCATGGAGCATTGTGATTACAGGGGCCATGGAGCATTGTGATGACAACGGCATGGAGCATTGTGATGACAGTGGTCATTGAGCATTGTGATTACAAAGACCATGAGGCATTGTGATGACAGGGACCTTGGAGCATTGTGATGACAATGGTCATCAAGCATTGTGATGACAGGGGTCATAGAGCATTGTGATGAGAAAGACCATGGAGCATGGTGATGACAGAGGCCATGGAACATTGTGATGACAAGGCCATGTACCATTGTGATGACAAGGGCAGGGAACCATGTGGTGACCGGGGTCATGGAGCATTTTGATGACAACTTTCATGGAACATTGTGATGACAGGGGTCATGGAGCATTGTGTTGAAAAGGAACATGGAGCAGTGTGATTACAGGGTCCATGGAACATTGTGAATACATAGGCCATGGAACAATGTGATGACAGGGGTCATGTAGCATTGTGATGACAGGGTCATGGAGCATTGGGATTACAGGGCTTATGGGGCACTGTGATGACAGGGGGCATGGAGCATTGTGATGAAAATTGTCCTGGAGCATTATGATGACAGCAGTCACAGAGGATTGGGATGAAAGGTATCATGCAGCATTGTGATGACAACGGTCATGGATCATTTTGATGACAGGGGTCATGGAACATTGTGATAAGAATGTTCATAAAGCATTTTGATGACAAGGGTCATGAAGCATTGTGTTGACACGGGCATGGAGCATTGTAATGATAGGATATCTGGAGCATTGTGATGAAAAGGGGATGGAGCATTTTGATGACAGGGTCCAAGGAGCATTGTGCTGACAATGGCATGGAGCATTGTGATGAAAAGGGTACTGGAGCACTGTGAGGAAAGGAATCATGGATCATTGTGATGACAGGGGTCATGGAGCTTTGTGATGACAAGGGTCATGGAGCATTGTGATGACACGGTCAAGGAACATTGCGATGACAAGAATTATGGAACATTGTGATGAAAGGACATGGAGCATTGTGATGAAAGGTGACAAGGAGCATTGTGATGATATGGGCAGAGAACTTTGTGATGACAGGGGTCATGGAGCATTGTGATGAAAAGTGTCATCGAACATTGTACTGACAGGGATCATGGAGCTTTTTGGTAAGAGAGGCCTTGGAGATTTGTGGTGGCAGGCGTCATGGGGCATTGTAATGACAGCGGTCTTGGATCATTGTGATGAAAGGGGTCATGGAGTACTGTGATTACAGGGGCCATGGAGCATTGTGAATACAAAGGCTATGGAGCATTGAGGTGACAGGTTTCATGGAGCATTGTGATGAAAGTGATCATGGATCATTGTGATGACAAGAGTCCTGGAACCTTGTGATGACAAGGTTCAAGGAGCATTGTGATGACAAGGACCATGGCGAATTGTTATGACATCTGTCATGGGGCATGGTGATGACAGTGGTCATCTAGAATTGTGATGAAAGGTATAATGGAGCACTGTGATGACAGGGGCCATGGAACATTGTGATGACAAAGGCCATGGACCATTGTGATGACAAGTGTCATGGGGCATTTTGATGACATTGGCATGGAGCATTATGATGACAAGAGTTCTGGAGCATTTTGATGAAAAGGGCATGGAGCATTGTGATGACAGGGGCCTTGGAACATTGTGATGGCATAAGCCATGGAGCATTGTGATGACAAGTGTCATGGGACATTTTGATGACATTGGGATGGAGCATTATGATGACAAGAGTTCTGGAGCACTTTGATGACAAGGGCATGGAGCATTGTGATCACAGGGCCCATGGGGCATTGTGATGAAAAGAGCCATGGAGCATTGAGATGACAGGTGTCTTGAGGTATGGTGATGATAGTGGTCATGGAGCATTGTGATGAAAGAGATCATGGAGCAATATGATAACAGGGGCCATGGAGCATTGTGATGACAGGTGTATTGGAGCATTGTGATGAAAATAATCATGGATCATTGTGATGACATATGTCCTGGAACACTGTGATGACACGGTTCATCGAATATTGTGATGACAAGGGTCATAGCGAATTGTGATGACAGGTGTCATTGGGCATTGTGATGACATTGATCATCTAGGAATTGTGATGAAAGGTATCATGGAGCACTGTGATGACTGGGGGCATGAAGCATTGTTATGAAAATTGTCCTGGATTATTGTGATGACAGCAGTCATGGAGAATTGTGATGACAGGGATTATGCAACATTGTGTTGACAAGGCTATGGACTATTGTGATGACAATGGTCATGGAGCAATGTGATGAAAGTTTTCATGGAACATCTTGATGAAAAGTGCCTGGGAGCATTGTGACGATAAAGGCCATGGAGCATTGTGATGACAAGTGTCACGGAGCATTGTAATGAAAGCTTTCATTATGCACTGTGATGACAAGGGGGATGGAGTATTGTGATGAAACTGGTCCTGGCGCATTGTGATAACAAAAGCCATGGAGCATTGTGATGACAGGCATCATGGAGCATGGTCAAGAAAGGGGCCATGGGGAATTGTAATGACAATAGAGAAATGTGATGAAAATGGTCAGCGAGCATAGTGATTAAAGTGGTCATTGAGAATTGTGATGAATAGTGACATAGAGCATTGTGATGACAAAGGTCATGGAGAACTGTGATGACCAGGGTCATGTAGCTTTGTGATGACACGTCCATGGAACATTGTGATGACAAGAATTCTGGAGCATTGTGATGACAAGGGCCGTGGAGCATTGTGATGCCACGGTCATGGAACATTGTGATGACAAAATTCTGGAGCATTGTGAGGAAAAAGGCTTGGAGCATTGTGATTATAGGGGACATGGAGCATTGTGATGACATGGACAGGGAACACTGTGATGACTGTTGTTATGGAGCAATGTGATGACAGGTGTCATGGAGCATTGTGATGAGAGGGGCCTTGGAGAATTGTGATGACAGGCGTCATGGGGCATTGAGATGGCAGTGGTCATGGAGCATTATGATGAAAGGTGTTATGGAGCACAGTGATTACAGGGGCAATGGAGCATTGTGAATACAAAGGCCATGGGGCATTGAGATGACAGTGGTCATGGAGCATTGTGATGAAAGTGGTAATGGATCATTGTGATGACAAGTGTCCTGGGACCCTGTGATGACATGGTTCATGGAGCATTGTGATGACAATGGTCATGGCGAATTGTGATGACAATGTCATGGGGCATTGTGATGGCACTGGTCATCTAGAAATGTGATTCAAGTTATTATGGAGCACAGTAATGAGAGGGGCCATGAAGCATTGTGATGACAAGTGTCATGGAGCCTTGTGATGACAGGTGTCATGGAGCATCGTGATGACAAATGCCATGGAGAATTGTGAATGAGAGGTGGCATTGGGCATTGTGATGAAAGGGGTCATGGAGTACTGGGATTACAGGGGGCATGGAGCATTGTGAAAACAAGTGACATGGTGAATAGTGATGACAGGCTTGATATAGCATTGTGATGACAAGTGCCATTTAGCATTTTGATGTCAGGGTTCATCAGGCATTGTGTTGAAGGGAGTCACGTGTCATTGTGATGACAAAGGCCATAGAGCATTGTGATCACAGGGGTCATGGAGCATTGTGATGACATGGGCCATGGAGCATTGTGATGACACTGGCATGAAGCATGGTGATGACAACAGAACTGGAGCATTGTGATGACAAGGGCATGGAGCATTGTGATTACAGGAGACATGGAGCATTGTGATGACATTGGCAGGGATCATTGTGATGACAGGGATCATGGAGCTTTGTGATGACAAAGACCAAGGAACATTTTGATGACAAATATCATTGAGCAATGTGATGACACGGGAATGGAGCATTATGATGACAAATGTTCTGGAGCATTGTGATGACAAGCGCATGGAGCATTGTGATTACAGGGGCCATGGAGCATTGTGATGACAACGGCATGGAGCATTGTGATGACAGTGGTCATTGAGCATTGTGATTACAAAGACCATGAGGCATTGTGATGACAGGGACCTTGGAGCATTGTGATGACAATGGTCATCAAGCATTGTGATGACAGGGGTCATAGAGCATTGTGATGAGAAAGACCATGGAGCATGGTGATGACAGAGGCCATGGAACATTGTGATGACAAGGCCATGTACCATTGTGATGACAAGGGCAGGGAACATTGTGGTGACCGGTGTCATGGAGCATTTTGATGACAACTTTCATGGAACATTGTGATGACAGGGGTCATGGAGCATTGTGTTGAAAAGGAACATGGAGCAGTGTGATTACAGGGTCCATGGAACATTGTGAATACATAGGCCATGGAACAATGTGATGACAGGGGTCATGTAGCATTGTGATGACAGGGTCATGGAGCATTGGGATTACAGGGCTTATGGGGCACTGTGATGACAGGGGGCATGGAGCATTGTGATGAAAATTGTCCTGGAGCATTATGATGACAGCAGTCACAGAGGATTGGGATGAAAGGTATCATGCAGCATTGTGATGACAACGGTCATGGATCATTTTGATGACAGGGGTCATGGAACATTGTGAGAAGAATATTCATAAAGCATTTTGATGACAGGGGTCATGAAGCATTGTGTTGACACGGGCATGGAGCATTGTAATGATAGGATATCTGGAGCATTGTGATGAAAAGGGGATGGAGCATTTTGATGACAGGGTCCAAGGAGCATTGTGCTGACAATGGCATGGAGCATGGTGATGAAAAGGGTACTGGAGCACTGTGAGGATAGGAATCATGGATCATTGTGATGACAGGGGTCATGGAGCTTTGTGATGACAAGGGTCATGGAGCATTGTGATGACACGGTCAAGGAACATTGCGATGACAAGAATTATGGAGCATTGTGATGAAAGGACATGGAGCATTGTGATGAAAGGTGACAAGGAGCATTGTGATGATATGGGCAGAGAACTTTGTGATGACAGGGGTCATGGAGCATTGTGATGAAAAGTGTCATCGAACATTGTAGTGACAGGGATCATGGAGCTTTTTGGTAAGAGAGGCCTTGGAGATTTGTGGTGGCAGGCGTCATGGGGCATTGTAATGACAGCGGTCTTGGATCATTGTGATGAAAGGGGTCATGGAGCAGTGTGATTACAGGGGCCATGGAGCATTGTGAATACAAAGGCTAGGGAGCATTGAGGTGACAGGTTTCATGGAGCATTGTGATGAAAGTGATCATGGATCATTGTGATGACAAGAGTCCTGGAACCTTGTGATGACAAGGTTCATGGAGCATTGTGATGACAAGGACCATGGCGAATTGTTATGACATCTGTCATGGGGCATGGTGATGACAGTGGTCATCTAGAATTGTGATGAAAGGTATAATGGAGCACTGTGATGACAGGGGCCATGGAACATTGTGATGACAAAGGCCATGGAGCATTGTGATGACAAGTGTCATGGGGCATTTTGATGACATTGGCATGGAGCATTATGATGACAAGAGTTCTGGAGCATTTTGATGAAAAGGGCATGGAGCATTGTGATGACAGGGGCCATGGAAAATTGTGATGGCATAAGCCATGGAGCATTGTGATGACAAGTGTCATGGGACATTTTGATGACATTGGCATGGAGCATTATGATGACAAGAGTTCTGGAGCACTTTGATGACAAGGGCATGAAGCATTGTGATCACAGGTCCCATGGGGCAGTGTGATGAAAAGAGCCATGGAGCATTGAGATGACAGGCGTCTTGAGGTATGGTGATGACAGTGGTCATGGGGCATTGTGATGAAAGAGATAATGGAGCAATATGATAACAGGGGCCATGGAGCATTGTGATGACAGGTGTATTGGAGCATTGTGATGAAAATAGTCATGGATCATTGTGATGACATGTGTCCTGGAACACTGTGATGACACGGTTCATCGAGTATTGTGATGACAAGGGTCATAGCGAATTGTGATGACAGGTGTCATTGGGCATTGTGATGACATTGATCATCTAGGAATTGTGATGAAAGGTATCATGGAGCACTGTGATGACTGGGGGCATGAAGCATTGTTATGAAAATTGTCCTGGATTATTGTGATGACAGCAGTCATGGAGAATTGTGATGACAGGGATTATGCAGCATTGTGTTGACAAGGCTATGGACTATTGTGATGACAATGGTCATGGAGCAATGTGATGAAAGTTTTCATGGAACATCGTGATGAAAAGTGCCTGGGAGCATTGTGACGAAAAAGGCCATGGAGCATTGTGATGACAAGTGTCACGGAGCATTGTAATGAAAGCTTTCATTATGCACTGTGATGACAAGGGGGATGGAGTATTGTGATGAAACTGGTCCTGGCGCATTGTGATAACAAAAGCCATGGAGCATTGTGATGACAGGCATCATGGAGCGTGGTGAAGAACGGGGCCATGGGGAATTGTAATGACAATAGAGAAATGTGATGAAAATGGTCAGCGAGCATAGTGATTAAAGTGGTCATTGAGAATTGTGATGAATAGTGACATAGAGCATTGTGATGACAAAGGTCATGGAGAACTGTGATGACCAGGGTCATGTAGCTTTGTGATGACACGTCCATGGAACATTGTGATGACAAGAATTCTGGAGCATTGTGATGACAAGGGCCGTGGAGCATTGTGATGCCACGGTCATGGAACATTGTGATGACAAAATTCTGGAGCATTGTGAGGGAAAAGGCTTGGAGCATTGTGATTATAGGGGACATGGAGCATTGTGATGTCATGGGCAGGGAACACTGTGATGACAGTTGTTATGGAGCAATGTGATGACAAGTGTCATGGAGCATTGTGATGAGAGGGGCCTTGGAGAATTGTGATGACAGGCGTCATGAGGCATTGAGATGGCAGTGTTCATGGAGCATTATGATGAAAGGTGTTATGGAGCACTGTGATTACAGGGGCCATGGAGCATTGTGAATACAAAGGCCATGGGGCATTGAGATGACAGTGGTCATGGAGCATTGTGATGAAAGTGGTAATGGATCATTGTGATGACAAGTGTCCTGGGACCCTGTGATGACATGGTTCATGGAGCATTGTGATGACAATGATCATGGCGAATTGTGATGACAATGTCATGGGGCATTGTGATGGCACTGGTCATCTAGAAATGTGATTAAAGTTATTATGGAGCACAGTAATGAGAGTGGCCATGGAGCATTGTGATGACAAGTGTCATGGAGCATTGTGATGGCAGGTGTCATGGAGCATCGTGATGAAAAATGCCATGGAGAATTGTGATGAGAGGTGGCATTGGGCATTGTGATGAAAGGGGTCATGGAGTACTGGGATTACAGGGGGCATGGAGCATTGTGAAAAGAAGTGACATGGTGAATAGTGATGACAGGCTTAATATAGCATTGTGATGACAAGTGCCATTTAGCATTTTGATGTCAGGGTTCATCAGGCATTGTGTTGATGGGGGTCACGTGTCATTGTGATGACAAAGGCCATAGAACATTGTGATCACAGGGGTCATGGAGCATTGTGATGACATGGACCATGGAGCATTGAGAAGACAAGTTTCATGGAGCTTTGTGATGACACTGGCATGAAGCATGGTGATGACAACAGAACTGGAGCATTGTGATGACAAGGGCATGGAGCATTGTGATTACAGGAGACATGGAGCATTGTGATGACATTGGCAGGGATCATTGTGATGACAGGGATCATGGAGCATTGTGATGACAAAGACCAAGGAACATTTTGATGACAAGTGTCATTGAGCAATGTGATGACACGGGAATGGAGCATTATGATGACAAATGTTCTGGAGCATTGTGATGACAAGCGCATGGAGCATTGTGATTACAGGGGCCATGGAGCATTGTGATGACAATGGCATGGAGCATTGTGATGACAGTGGTCATTGAGCATTGTGATTACAAAGACCATGAGGCATTGTGATGACAGGGACCTTGGAGCATTGTGATGACAATGGTCATCAAGCATTGTGATGACAGGGGTCATAGAGCATTGTGATGAGAAAGACCATGGAGCATGGTGATTACAGAGGCCATGGAACATTGTGAATGCAAGGCCATGTACCATTGTGATGACAAGGGCAGGGAACCTTGTGGTGACCGGGGTCATGGAGCATTGTGTTGAAAAGGAACATGGAGCAGTGTGATTACAGGGTCCATGGAACATTGTGAATACATAGGCCATGGAACAATGTGATGACAGGGGTCATGTAGCATTGTGATGACAGGGTCATGGAGCATTGGGATTACAGGGCTTATGGGGCACTGTGATGACAGGGGGCATGGAGCATTGTGATGAAAATTGTCCTGGAGCATTATGATGACAGCAGTCACAGAGGATTGGGATGAAAGGTATCATGCAGCATTGTGATGACAACGGTCATGGATCATTTTGATGACAGGGGTCATGGAACATTGTGATAAGAATGTTCATAAAGCATTTTGATGACAAGGGTCATGAAGCATTGTGTTGACACGGGCATGGAGCATTGTAATGATAGGATATCTGGAGCATTGTGATGAAAAGGGGATGGAGCATTTTGATGACAGGGTCCAAGGAGCATTGTGCTGACAATGGCATGGAGCATTGTGATGAAAAGGGTACTGGAGCACTGTGAGGAAAGGAATCATGGATCATTGTGATGACAGGGGTCATGGAGCTTTGTGATGACAAGGGTCATGGAGCATTGTGATGACACGGTCAAGGAACATTGCGATGACAAGAATTATGGAACATTGTGATGAAAGGACATGGAGCATTGTGATGAAAGGTGACAAGGAGCATTGTGATGATATGGGCAGAGAACTTTGTGATGACAGGGGTCATGGAGCATTGTGATGAAAAGTGTCATCGAACATTGTACTGACAGGGATCATGGAGCTTTTTGGTAAGAGAGGCCTTGGAGATTTGTGGTGGCAGGCGTCATGGGGCATTGTAATGACAGCGGTCTTGGATCATTGTGATGAAAGGGGTCATGGAGCACTGTGATTACAGGGGCCATGGAGCATTGTGAATACAAAGGCTATGGAGCACTGAGGTGACAGGTTTCATGGAGCATTGTGATGAAAGTGATCATGGATCATTGTGATGACAAGAGTCCTGGAACCTTGTGATGACAAGGTTCAAGGAGCATTGTGATGACAAGGACCATGGCGAATTGTTATGACATCTGTCATGGGGCATGGTGATGACAGTGGTCATCTAGAATTGTGATGAAAGGTATAATGGAGCACTGTGATGACAGGGGCCATGGAACATTGTGATGACAAAGGCCATGGACCATTGTGATGACAAGTGTCATGGGGCATTTTGATGACATTGGCATGGAGCATTATGATGACAAGAGTTCTGGAGCATTTTGATGAAAAGGGCATGGAGCATTGTGATGACAGGGGCCTTGGAACATTGTGATGGCATAAGCCATGGAGCATTGTGATGACAAGTGTCATGGGACATTTTGATGACATTGGGATGGAGCATTATGATGACAAGAGTTCTGGAGCACTTTGATGACAAGGGCATGGAGCATTGTGATCACAGGGCCCATGGGGCATTGTGATGAAAAGAGCCATGGAGCATTGAGATGACAGGTGTCTTGAGGTATGGTGATGATAGTGGTCATGGAGCATTGTGATGAAAGAGATCATGGAGCAATATGATAACAGGGGCCATGGAGCATTGTGATGACAGGTGTATTGGAGCATTGTGATGAAAATAATCATGGATCATTGTGATGACATATGTCCTGGAACACTGTGATGACACGGTTCATCGAATATTGTGATGACAAGGGTCATAGCGAATTGTGATGACAGGTGTCATTGGGCATTGTGATGACATTGATCATCTAGGAATTGTGATGAAAGGTATCATGGAGCACTGTGATGACTGGGGGCATGAAGCATTGTTATGAAAATTGTCCTGGATTATTGTGATGACAGCAGTCATGGAGAATTGTGATGACAGGGATTATGCAACATTGTGTTGACAAGGCTATGGACTATTGTGATGACAATGGTCATGGAGCAATGTGATGAAAGTTTTCATGGAACATCTTGATGAAAAGTGCCTGGGAGCATTGTGACGATAAAGGCCATGGAGCATTGTGATGACAAGTGTCACGGAGCATTGTAATGAAAGCTTTCATTATGCACTGTGATGACAAGGGGGATGGAGTATTGTGATGAAACTGGTCCTGGCGCATTGTGATAACAAAAGCCATGGAGCATTGTGATGACAGGCATCATGGAGCATGGTCAAGAAAGGGGCCATGGGGAATTGTAATGACAATAGAGAAATGTGATGAAAATGGTCAGCGAGCATAGTGATTAAAGTGGTCATTGAGAATTGTGATGAATAGTGACATAGAGCATTGTGATGACAAAGGTCATGGAGAACTGTGATGACCAGGGTCATGTAGCTTTGTGATGACACGTCCATGGAACATTGTGATGACAAGAATTCTGGAGCATTGTGATGACAAGGGCCGTGGAGCATTGTGATGCCACGGTCATGGAACATTGTGATGACAAAATTCTGGAGCATTGTGAGGAAAAAGGCTTGGAGCATTGTGATTATAGGGGACATGGAGCATTGTGATGACATGGACAGGGAACACTGTGATGACTGTTGTTATGGAGCAATGTGATGACAGGTGTCATGGAGCATTGTGATGAGAGGGGCCTTGGAGAATTGTGATGACAGGCGTCATGGGGCATTGAGATGGCAGTGGTCATGGAGCATTATGATGAAAGGTGTTATGGAGCACAGTGATTACAGGGGCAATGGAGCATTGTGAATACAAAGGCCATGGGGCATTGAGATGACAGTGGTCATGGAGCATTGTGATGAAAGTGGTAATGGATCATTGTGATGACAAGTGTCCTGGGACCCTGTGATGACATGGTTCATGGAGCATTGTGATGACAATGGTCATGGCGAATTGTGATGACAATGTCATGGGGCATTGTGATGGCACTGGTCATCTAGAAATGTGATTCAAGTTATTATGGAGCACAGTAATGAGAGGGGCCATGGAGCATTGTGATGACAAGTGTCATGGAGCCTTGTGATGACAGATGTCATGGAGCATCGTGATGACAAATGCCATGGAGAATTGTGAATGAGAGGTGGCATTGGGCATTGTGATGAAAGGGGTCATGGAGTACTGGGATTACAGGGGGCATGGAGCATTGTGAAAACAAGTGACATGGTGAATAGTGATGACAGGCTTGATATAGCATTGTGATGACAAGTGCCATTTAGCATTTTGATGTCAGGGTTCATCAGGCATTGTGTTGAAGGGAGTCACGTGTCATTGTGATGACAAAGGCCATAGAGCATTGTGATCACAGGGGTCATGGAGCATTGTGATGACATGGGCCATGGAGCATTGTGATGACACTGGCATGAAGCATGGTGATGACAACAGAACTGGAGCATTGTGATGACAAGGGCATGGAGCATTGTGATTACACGAGACATGGAGCATTGTGATGACATTGGCAGGGATCATTGTGATGACAGGGATCATGGAGCTTTGTGATGACAAAGACCAAGGAACATTTTGATGACAAATATCATTGAGCAATGTGATGACACGGGAATGGAGCATTATGATGACAAATGTTCTGGAGCATTGTGATGACAAGCGCATGGAGCATTGTGATTACAGGGGCCATGGAGCATTGTGATGACAACGGCATGGAGCATTGTGATGACAGTGGTCATTGAGCATTGTGATTACAAAGACCATGAGGCATTGTGATGACAGGGACCTTGGAGCATTGTGATGACAATGGTCATCAAGCATTGTGATGACAGGGGTCATAGAGCATTGTGATGAGAAAGACCATGGAGCATGGTGATGACAGAGGCCATGGAACATTGTGATGACAAGGCCATGTACCATTGTGATGACAAGGGCAGGGAACATTGTGGTGACCGGTGTCATGGAGCATTTTGATGACAACTTTCATGGAACATTGTGATGACAGGGGTCATGGAGCATTGTGTTGAAAAGGAACATGGAGCAGTGTGATTACAGGGTCCATGGAACATTGTGAATACATAGGCCATGGAACAATGTGATGACAGGGGTCATGTAGCATTGTGATGACAGGGTCATGGAGCATTGGGATTACAGGGCTTATGGGGCACTGTGATGACAGGGGGCATGGAGCATTGTGATGAAAATTGTCCTGGAGCATTATGATGACAGCAGTCACAGAGGATTGGGATGAAAGGTATCATGCAGCATTGTGATGACAACGGTCATGGATCATTTTGATGACAGGGGTCATGGAACATTGTGAGAAGAATATTCATAAAGCATTTTGATGACAGGGGTCATGAAGCATTGTGTTGACACGGGCATGGAGCATTGTAATGATAGGATATCTGGAGCATTGTGATGAAAAGGGGATGGAGCATTTTGATGACAGGGTCCAAGGAGCATTGTGCTGACAATGGCATGGAGCATGGTGATGAAAAGGGTACTGGAGCACTGTGAGGATAGGAATCATGGATCATTGTGATGACAGGGGTCATGGAGCTTTGTGATGACAAGGGTCATGGAGCATTGTGATGACACGGTCAAGGAACATTGCGATGACAAGAATTATGGAGCATTGTGATGAAAGGACATGGAGCATTGTGATGAAAGGTGACAAGGAGCATTGTGATGATATGGGCAGAGAACTTTGTGATGACAGGGGTCATGGAGCATTGTGATGAAAAGTGTCATCGAACATTGTACTGACAGGGATCATGGAGCTTTTTGGTAAGAGAGGCCTTGGAGATTTGTGGTGGCAGGCGTCATGGGGCATTGTAATGACAGCGGTCTTGGATCATTGTGATGAAAGGGGTCATGGAGCAGTGTGATTACAGGGGCCATGGAGCATTGTGAATACAAAGGCTAGGGAGCATTGAGGTGACAGGTTTCATGGAGCATTGTGATGAAAGTGATCATGGATCATTGTGATGACAAGAGTCCTGGAACCTTGTGATGACAAGGTTCATGGAGCATTGTGATGACAAGGACCATGGCGAATTGTTATGACATCTGTCATGGGGCATGGTGATGACAGTGGTCATCTAGAATTGTGATGAAAGGTATAATGGAGCACTGTGATGACAGGGGCCATGGAACATTGTGATGACAAAGGCCATGGAGCATTGTGATGACAAGTGTCATGGGGCATTTTGATGACATTGGCATGGAGCATTATGATGACAAGAGTTCTGGAGCATTTTGATGAAAAGGGCATGGAGCATTGTGATGACAGGGGCCATGGAAAATTGTGATGGCATAAGCCATGGAGCATTGTGATGACAAGTGTCATGGGACATTTTGATGACATTGGCATGGAGCATTATGATGACAAGAGTTCTGGAGCACTTTGATGACAAGGGCATGAAGCATTGTGATCACAGGTCCCATGGGGCATTGTGATGAAAAGAGCCATGGAGCATTGAGATGACAGGCGTCTTGAGGTATGGTGATGACAGTGGTCATGGGGCATTGTGATGAAAGAGATCATGGAGCAATATGATAACAGGGGCCATGGAGCATTGTGATGACAGGTGTATTGGAGCATTGTGATGAAAATAGTCATGGATCATTGTGATGACATGTGTCCTGGAACACTGTGATGACACGGTTCATCGAGTATTGTGATGACAAGGGTCATAGCGAATTGTGATGACAGGTGTCATTGGGCATTGTGATGACATTGATCATCTAGGAATTGTGATGAAAGGTATCATGGAGCACTGTGATGACTGGGGGCATGAAGCATTGTTATGAAAATTGTCCTGGATTATTGTGATGACAGCAGTCATGGAGAATTGTGATGACAGGGATTATGCAGCATTGTGTTGACAAGGCTATGGACTATTGTGATGACAATGGTCATGGAGCAATGTGATGAAAGTTTTCATGGAACATCGTGATGAAAAGTGCCTGGGAGCATTGTGACGATAAAGGCCATGGAGCATTGTGATGACAAGTGTCACGGAGCATTGTAATGAAAGCTTTCATTATGCACTGTGATGACAAGGGGGATGGAGTATTGTGATGAAACTGGTCCTGGCGCATTGTGATAACAAAATCCATGGAGCATTGTGATGACAGGCATCATGGAGCATGGTGAAGAAAGGGGCCATGGGGAATTGTAATGACAATAGAGAAATGTGATGAAAATGGTCAGCGAGCATAGTGATTAAAGTGGTCATTGAGAATTGTGATGAAGAGTGACATAGAGCATTGTGATGACAAAGGTCATGGAGAACTGTGATGACCAGGGTCATGTAGCTTTGTGATGACACGTCCATGGAACATTGTGATGACAAGAATTCTGGAGCATTGTGATGACAAGGGCCGTGGAGCATTGTGATGCCACGTTCATGGAACATTGTGATGACAAAATTCTGGAGCATTGTGAGGAAAAAGGCTTGGAGCATTGTGATTATAGGGGACATGGAGCATTGTGATGACATGGGCAGGGAACACTGTGATGACAGTAGTTATGGAGCAATGTGATGACAGGTGTCATGGAGCATTATGATGAAAGGTGTTATGGAGCACTGTGATTACAGGGGCCATGGAGCATTGTGAATACAAAGGCCATGGGGCATTGAGATGACAGTGGTCATGGAGCATTGTGATGAAAGTGGTAATGGATCATTGTGATGACAAGTGTCCTGGGACCCTGTGATGACATGGTTCATGGAGCATTGTGATGACAATGGTCATGGCGAATTGTGATGACAATGTCATGGGGCATTGTGATGGCACTGGTCATCTAGAAATGTGATTCAAGTTATTATGGAGCACAGTAATGAGAGGGGCCATGGAGCATTGTGATGACAAGTGTCATGGAGCCTTGTGATGACAGGTGTCATGGAGCATCGTGATGACAAATGCCATGGAGAATTGTGAATGAGAGGTGGCATTGGGCATTGTGATGAAAGGGGTCATGGAGTACTGGGATTACAGGGGGCATGGAGCATTGTGAAAACAAGTGACATGGTGAATAGTGATGACAGGCTTGATATAGCATTGTGATGACAAGTGCCATTTAGCATTTTGATGTCAGGGTTCATCAGGCATTGTGTTGAAGGGAGTCACGTGTCATTGTGATGACAAAGGCCATAGAGCATTGTGATCACAGGGGTCATGGAGCATTGTGATGACATGGGCCATGGAGCATTGTGATGACACTGGCATGAAGCATGGTGATGACAACAGAACTGGAGCATTGTGATGACAAGGGCATGGAGCATTGTGATTACAGGAGACATGGAGCATTGTGATGACATTGGCAGGGATCATTGTGATGACAGGGATCATGGAGCTTTGTGATGACAAAGACCAAGGAACATTTTGATGACAAATATCATTGAGCAATGTGATGACACGGGAATGGAGCATTATGATGACAAATGTTCTGGAGCATTGTGATGACAAGCGCATGGAGCATTGTGATTACAGGGGCCATGGAGCATTGTGATGACAACGGCATGGAGCATTGTGATGACAGTGGTCATTGAGCATTGTGATTACAAAGACCATGAGGCATTGTGATGACAGGGACCTTGGAGCATTGTGATGACAATGGTCATCAAGCATTGTGATGACAGGGGTCATAGAGCATTGTGATGAGAAAGACCATGGAGCATGGTGATGACAGAGGCCATGGAACATTGTGATGACAAGGCCATGTACCATTGTGATGACAAGGGCAGGGAACATTGTGGTGACCGGTGTCATGGAGCATTTTGATGACAACTTTCATGGAACATTGTGATGACAGGGGTCATGGAGCATTGTGTTGAAAAGGAACATGGAGCAGTGTGATTACAGGGTCCATGGAACATTGTGAATACATAGGCCATGGAACAATGTGATGACAGGGGTCATGTAGCATTGTGATGACAGGGTCATGGAGCATTGGGATTACAGGGCTTATGGGGCACTGTGATGACAGGGGGCATGGAGCATTGTGATGAAAATTGTCCTGGAGCATTATGATGACAGCAGTCACAGAGGATTGGGATGAAAGGTATCATGCAGCATTGTGATGACAACGGTCATGGATCATTTTGATGACAGGGGTCATGGAACATTGTGAGAAGAATATTCATAAAGCATTTTGATGACAGGGGTCATGAAGCATTGTGTTGACACGGGCATGGAGCATTGTAATGATAGGATATCTGGAGCATTGTGATGAAAAGGGGATGGAGCATTTTGATGACAGGGTCCAAGGAGCATTGTGCTGACAATGGCATGGAGCATGGTGATGAAAAGGGTACTGGAGCACTGTGAGGATAGGAATCATGGATCATTGTGATGACAGGGGTCATGGAGCTTTGTGATGACAAGGGTCATGGAGCATTGTGATGACACGGTCAAGGAACATTGCGATGACAAGAATTATGGAGCATTGTGATGAAAGGACATGGAGCATTGTGATGAAAGGTGACAAGGAGCATTGTGATGATATGGGCAGAGAACTTTGTGATGACAGGGGTCATGGAGCATTGTGATGAAAAGTGTCATCGAACATTGTAGTGACAGGGATCATGGAGCTTTTTGGTAAGAGAGGCCTTGGAGATTTGTGGTGGCAGGCGTCATGGGGCATTGTAATGACAGCGGTCTTGGATCATTGTGATGAAAGGGGTCATGGAGCAGTGTGATTACAGGGGCCATGGAGCATTGTGAATACAAAGGCTAGGGAGCATTGAGGTGACAGGTTTCATGGAGCATTGTGATGAAAGTGATCATGGATCATTGTGATGACAAGAGTCCTGGAACCTTGTGATGACAAGGTTCATGGAGCATTGTGATGACAAGGACCATGGCGAATTGTTATGACATCTGTCATGGGGCATGGTGATGACAGTGGTCATCTAGAATTGTGATGAAAGGTATAATGGAGCACTGTGATGACAGGGGCCATGGAACATTGTGATGACAAAGGCCATGGAGCATTGTGATGACAAGTGTCATGGGGCATTTTGATGACATTGGCATGGAGCATTATGATGACAAGAGTTCTGGAGCATTTTGATGAAAAGGGCATGGAGCATTGTGATGACAGGGGCCATGGAAAATTGTGATGGCATAAGCCATGGAGCATTGTGATGACAAGTGTCATGGGACATTTTGATGACATTGGCATGGAGCATTATGATGACAAGAGTTCTGGAGCACTTTGATGACAAGGGCATGAAGCATTGTGATCACAGGTCCCATGGGGCAGTGTGATGAAAAGAGCCATGGAGCATTGAGATGACAGGCGTCTTGAGGTATGGTGATGACAGTGGTCATGGGGCATTGTGATGAAAGAGATAATGGAGCAATATGATAACAGGGGCCATGGAGCATTGTGATGACAGGTGTATTGGAGCATTGTGATGAAAATAGTCATGGATCATTGTGATGACATGTGTCCTGGAACACTGTGATGACACGGTTCATCGAGTATTGTGATGACAAGGGTCATAGCGAATTGTGATGACAGGTGTCATTGGGCATTGTGATGACATTGATCATCTAGGAATTGTGATGAAAGGTATCATGGAGCACTGTGATGACTGGGGGCATGAAGCATTGTTATGAAAATTGTCCTGGATTATTGTGATGACAGCAGTCATGGAGAATTGTGATGACAGGGATTATGCAGCATTGTGTTGACAAGGCTATGGACTATTGTGATGACAATGGTCATGGAGCAATGTGATGAAAGTTTTCATGGAACATCGTGATGAAAAGTGCCTGGGAGCATTGTGACGAAAAAGGCCATGGAGCATTGTGATGACAAGTGTCACGGAGCATTGTAATGAAAGCTTTCATTATGCACTGTGATGACAAGGGGGATGGAGTATTGTGATGAAACTGGTCCTGGCGCATTGTGATAACAAAAGCCATGGAGCATTGTGATGACAGGCATCATGGAGCGTGGTGAAGAACGGGGCCATGGGGAATTGTAATGACAATAGAGAAATGTGATGAAAATGGTCAGCGAGCATAGTGATTAAAGTGGTCATTGAGAATTGTGATGAATAGTGACATAGAGCATTGTGATGACAAAGGTCATGGAGAACTGTGATGACCAGGGTCATGTAGCTTTGTGATGACACGTCCATGGAACATTGTGATGACAAGAATTCTGGAGCATTGTGATGACAAGGGCCGTGGAGCATTGTGATGCCACGGTCATGGAACATTGTGATGACAAAATTCTGGAGCATTGTGAGGGAAAAGGCTTGGAGCATTGTGATTATAGGGGACATGGAGCATTGTGATGTCATGGGCAGGGAACACTGTGATGACAGTTGTTATGGAGCAATGTGATGACAAGTGTCATGGAGCATTGTGATGAGAGGGGCCTTGGAGAATTGTGATGACAGGCGTCATGAGGCATTGAGATGGCAGTGTTCATGGAGCATTATGATGAAAGGTGTTATGGAGCACTGTGATTACAGGGGCCATGGAGCATTGTGAATACAAAGGCCATGGGGCATTGAGATGACAGTGGTCATGGAGCATTGTGATGAAAGTGGTAATGGATCATTGTGATGACAAGTGTCCTGGGACCCTGTGATGACATGGTTCATGGAGCATTGTGATGACAATGATCATGGCGAATTGTGATGACAATGTCATGGGGCATTGTGATGGCACTGGTCATCTAGAAATGTGATTAAAGTTATTATGGAGCACAGTAATGAGAGTGGCCATGGAGCATTGTGATGACAAGTGTCATGGAGCATTGTGATGGCAGGTGTCATGGAGCATCGTGATGAAAAATGCCATGGAGAATTGTGATGAGAGGTGGCATTGGGCATTGTGATGAAAGGGGTCATGGAGTACTGGGATTACAGGGGGCATGGAGCATTGTGAAAAGAAGTGACATGGTGAATAGTGATGACAGGCTTAATATAGCATTGTGATGACAAGTGCCATTTAGCATTTTGATGTCAGGGTTCATCAGGCATTGTGTTGATGGGGGTCACGTGTCATTGTGATGACAAAGGCCATAGAACATTGTGATCACAGGGGTCATGGAGCATTGTGATGACATGGACCATGGAGCATTGAGAAGACAAGTTTCATGGAGCTTTGTGATGACACTGGCATGAAGCATGGTGATGACAACAGAACTGGAGCATTGTGATGACAAGGGCATGGAGCATTGTGATTACAGGAGACATGGAGCATTGTGATGACATTGGCAGGGATCATTGTGATGACAGGGATCATGGAGCATTGTGATGACAAAGACCAAGGAACATTTTGATGACAAGTGTCATTGAGCAATGTGATGACACGGGAATGGAGCATTATGATGACAAATGTTCTGGAGCATTGTGATGACAAGCGCATGGAGCATTGTGATTACAGGGGCCATGGAGCATTGTGATGACAATGGCATGGAGCATTGTGATGACAGTGGTCATTGAGCATTGTGATTACAAAGACCATGAGGCATTGTGATGACAGGGACCTTGGAGCATTGTGATGACAATGGTCATCAAGCATTGTGATGACAGGGGTCATAGAGCATTGTGATGAGAAAGACCATGGAGCATGGTGATTACAGAGGCCATGGAACATTGTGAATGCAAGGCCATGTACCATTGTGATGACAAGGGCAGGGAACCTTGTGGTGACCGGGGTCATGGAGCATTGTGTTGAAAAGGAACATGGAGCAGTGTGATTACAGGGTCCATGGAACATTGTGAATACATAGGCCATGGAACAATGTGATGACAGGGGTCATGTAGCATTGTGATGACAGGGTCATGGAGCATTGGGATTACAGGGCTTATGGGGCACTGTGATGACAGGGGGCATGGAGCATTGTGATGAAAATTGTCCTGGAGCATTATGATGACAGCAGTCACAGAGGATTGGGATGAAAGGTATCATGCAGCATTGTGATGACAACGGTCATGGATCATTTTGATGACAGGGGTCATGGAACATTGTGATAAGAATGTTCATAAAGCATTTTGATGACAAGGGTCATGAAGCATTGTGTTGACACGGGCATGGAGCATTGTAATGATAGGATATCTGGAGCATTGTGATGAAAAGGGGATGGAGCATTTTGATGACAGGGTCCAAGGAGCATTGTGCTGACAATGGCATGGAGCATTGTGATGAAAAGGGTACTGGAGCACTGTGAGGAAAGGAATCATGGATCATTGTGATGACAGGGGTCATGGAGCTTTGTGATGACAAGGGTCATGGAGCATTGTGATGACACGGTCAAGGAACATTGCGATGACAAGAATTATGGAACATTGTGATGAAAGGACATGGAGCATTGTGATGAAAGGTGACAAGGAGCATTGTGATGATATGGGCAGAGAACTTTGTGATGACAGGGGTCATGGAGCATTGTGATGAAAAGTGTCATCGAACATTGTACTGACAGGGATCATGGAGCTTTTTGGTAAGAGAGGCCTTGGAGATTTGTGGTGGCAGGCGTCATGGGGCATTGTAATGACAGCGGTCTTGGATCATTGTGATGAAAGGGGTCATGGAGCACTGTGATTACAGGGGCCATGGAGCATTGTGAATACAAAGGCTATGGAGCACTGAGGTGACAGGTTTCATGGAGCATTGTGATGAAAGTGATCATGGATCATTGTGATGACAAGAGTCCTGGAACCTTGTGATGACAAGGTTCAAGGAGCATTGTGATGACAAGGACCATGGCGAATTGTTATGACATCTGTCATGGGGCATGGTGATGACAGTGGTCATCTAGAATTGTGATGAAAGGTATAATGGAGCACTGTGATGACAGGGGCCATGGAACATTGTGATGACAAAGGCCATGGACCATTGTGATGACAAGTGTCATGGGGCATTTTGATGACATTGGCATGGAGCATTATGATGACAAGAGTTCTGGAGCATTTTGATGAAAAGGGCATGGAGCATTGTGATGACAGGGGCCTTGGAACATTGTGATGGCATAAGCCATGGAGCATTGTGATGACAAGTGTCATGGGACATTTTGATGACATTGGGATGGAGCATTATGATGACAAGAGTTCTGGAGCACTTTGATGACAAGGGCATGGAGCATTGTGATCACAGGGCCCATGGGGCATTGTGATGAAAAGAGCCATGGAGCATTGAGATGACAGGTGTCTTGAGGTATGGTGATGATAGTGGTCATGGAGCATTGTGATGAAAGAGATCATGGAGCAATATGATAACAGGGGCCATGGAGCATTGTGATGACAGGTGTATTGGAGCATTGTGATGAAAATAATCATGGATCATTGTGATGACATATGTCCTGGAACACTGTGATGACACGGTTCATCGAATATTGTGATGACAAGGGTCATAGCGAATTGTGATGACAGGTGTCATTGGGCATTGTGATGACATTGATCATCTAGGAATTGTGATGAAAGGTATCATGGAGCACTGTGATGACTGGGGGCATGAAGCATTGTTATGAAAATTGTCCTGGATTATTGTGATGACAGCAGTCATGGAGAATTGTGATGACAGGGATTATGCAACATTGTGTTGACAAGGCTATGGACTATTGTGATGACAATGGTCATGGAGCAATGTGATGAAAGTTTTCATGGAACATCTTGATGAAAAGTGCCTGGGAGCATTGTGACGATAAAGGCCATGGAGCATTGTGATGACAAGTGTCACGGAGCATTGTAATGAAAGCTTTCATTATGCACTGTGATGACAAGGGGGATGGAGTATTGTGATGAAACTGGTCCTGGCGCATTGTGATAACAAAAGCCATGGAGCATTGTGATGACAGGCATCATGGAGCATGGTCAAGAAAGGGGCCATGGGGAATTGTAATGACAATAGAGAAATGTGATGAAAATGGTCAGCGAGCATAGTGATTAAAGTGGTCATTGAGAATTGTGATGAATAGTGACATAGAGCATTGTGATGACAAAGGTCATGGAGAACTGTGATGACCAGGGTCATGTAGCTTTGTGATGACACGTCCATGGAACATTGTGATGACAAGAATTCTGGAGCATTGTGATGACAAGGGCCGTGGAGCATTGTGATGCCACGGTCATGGAACATTGTGATGACAAAATTCTGGAGCATTGTGAGGAAAAAGGCTTGGAGCATTGTGATTATAGGGGACATGGAGCATTGTGATGACATGGACAGGGAACACTGTGATGACTGTTGTTATGGAGCAATGTGATGACAGGTGTCATGGAGCATTGTGATGAGAGGGGCCTTGGAGAATTGTGATGACAGGCGTCATGGGGCATTGAGATGGCAGTGGTCATGGAGCATTATGATGAAAGGTGTTATGGAGCACAGTGATTACAGGGGCAATGGAGCATTGTGAATACAAAGGCCATGGGGCATTGAGATGACAGTGGTCATGGAGCATTGTGATGAAAGTGGTAATGGATCATTGTGATGACAAGTGTCCTGGGACCCTGTGATGACATGGTTCATGGAGCATTGTGATGACAATGGTCATGGCGAATTGTGATGACAATGTCATGGGGCATTGTGATGGCACTGGTCATCTAGAAATGTGATTCAAGTTATTATGGAGCACAGTAATGAGAGGGGCCATGGAGCATTGTGATGACAAGTGTCATGGAGCCTTGTGATGACAGATGTCATGGAGCATCGTGATGACAAATGCCATGGAGAATTGTGAATGAGAGGTGGCATTGGGCATTGTGATGAAAGGGGTCATGGAGTACTGGGATTACAGGGGGCATGGAGCATTGTGAAAACAAGTGACATGGTGAATAGTGATGACAGGCTTGATATAGCATTGTGATGACAAGTGCCATTTAGCATTTTGATGTCAGGGTTCATCAGGCATTGTGTTGAAGGGAGTCACGTGTCATTGTGATGACAAAGGCCATAGAGCATTGTGATCACAGGGGTCATGGAGCATTGTGATGACATGGGCCATGGAGCATTGTGATGACACTGGCATGAAGCATGGTGATGACAACAGAACTGGAGCATTGTGATGACAAGGGCATGGAGCATTGTGATTACACGAGACATGGAGCATTGTGATGACATTGGCAGGGATCATTGTGATGACAGGGATCATGGAGCTTTGTGATGACAAAGACCAAGGAACATTTTGATGACAAATATCATTGAGCAATGTGATGACACGGGAATGGAGCATTATGATGACAAATGTTCTGGAGCATTGTGATGACAAGCGCATGGAGCATTGTGATTACAGGGGCCATGGAGCATTGTGATGACAACGGCATGGAGCATTGTGATGACAGTGGTCATTGAGCATTGTGATTACAAAGACCATGAGGCATTGTGATGACAGGGACCTTGGAGCATTGTGATGACAATGGTCATCAAGCATTGTGATGACAGGGGTCATAGAGCATTGTGATGAGAAAGACCATGGAGCATGGTGATGACAGAGGCCATGGAACATTGTGATGACAAGGCCATGTACCATTGTGATGACAAGGGCAGGGAACATTGTGGTGACCGGTGTCATGGAGCATTTTGATGACAACTTTCATGGAACATTGTGATGACAGGGGTCATGGAGCATTGTGTTGAAAAGGAACATGGAGCAGTGTGATTACAGGGTCCATGGAACATTGTGAATACATAGGCCATGGAACAATGTGATGACAGGGGTCATGTAGCATTGTGATGACAGGGTCATGGAGCATTGGGATTACAGGGCTTATGGGGCACTGTGATGACAGGGGGCATGGAGCATTGTGATGAAAATTGTCCTGGAGCATTATGATGACAGCAGTCACAGAGGATTGGGATGAAAGGTATCATGCAGCATTGTGATGACAACGGTCATGGATCATTTTGATGACAGGGGTCATGGAACATTGTGAGAAGAATATTCATAAAGCATTTTGATGACAGGGGTCATGAAGCATTGTGTTGACACGGGCATGGAGCATTGTAATGATAGGATATCTGGAGCATTGTGATGAAAAGGGGATGGAGCATTTTGATGACAGGGTCCAAGGAGCATTGTGCTGACAATGGCATGGAGCATGGTGATGAAAAGGGTACTGGAGCACTGTGAGGATAGGAATCATGGATCATTGTGATGACAGGGGTCATGGAGCTTTGTGATGACAAGGGTCATGGAGCATTGTGATGACACGGTCAAGGAACATTGCGATGACAAGAATTATGGAGCATTGTGATGAAAGGACATGGAGCATTGTGATGAAAGGTGACAAGGAGCATTGTGATGATATGGGCAGAGAACTTTGTGATGACAGGGGTCATGGAGCATTGTGATGAAAAGTGTCATCGAACATTGTACTGACAGGGATCATGGAGCTTTTTGGTAAGAGAGGCCTTGGAGATTTGTGGTGGCAGGCGTCATGGGGCATTGTAATGACAGCGGTCTTGGATCATTGTGATGAAAGGGGTCATGGAGCAGTGTGATTACAGGGGCCATGGAGCATTGTGAATACAAAGGCTAGGGAGCATTGAGGTGACAGGTTTCATGGAGCATTGTGATGAAAGTGATCATGGATCATTGTGATGACAAGAGTCCTGGAACCTTGTGATGACAAGGTTCATGGAGCATTGTGATGACAAGGACCATGGCGAATTGTTATGACATCTGTCATGGGGCATGGTGATGACAGTGGTCATCTAGAATTGTGATGAAAGGTATAATGGAGCACTGTGATGACAGGGGCCATGGAACATTGTGATGACAAAGGCCATGGAGCATTGTGATGACAAGTGTCATGGGGCATTTTGATGACATTGGCATGGAGCATTATGATGACAAGAGTTCTGGAGCATTTTGATGAAAAGGGCATGGAGCATTGTGATGACAGGGGCCATGGAAAATTGTGATGGCATAAGCCATGGAGCATTGTGATGACAAGTGTCATGGGACATTTTGATGACATTGGCATGGAGCATTATGATGACAAGAGTTCTGGAGCACTTTGATGACAAGGGCATGAAGCATTGTGATCACAGGTCCCATGGGGCATTGTGATGAAAAGAGCCATGGAGCATTGAGATGACAGGCGTCTTGAGGTATGGTGATGACAGTGGTCATGGGGCATTGTGATGAAAGAGATCATGGAGCAATATGATAACAGGGGCCATGGAGCATTGTGATGACAGGTGTATTGGAGCATTGTGATGAAAATAGTCATGGATCATTGTGATGACATGTGTCCTGGAACACTGTGATGACACGGTTCATCGAGTATTGTGATGACAAGGGTCATAGCGAATTGTGATGACAGGTGTCATTGGGCATTGTGATGACATTGATCATCTAGGAATTGTGATGAAAGGTATCATGGAGCACTGTGATGACTGGGGGCATGAAGCATTGTTATGAAAATTGTCCTGGATTATTGTGATGACAGCAGTCATGGAGAATTGTGATGACAGGGATTATGCAGCATTGTGTTGACAAGGCTATGGACTATTGTGATGACAATGGTCATGGAGCAATGTGATGAAAGTTTTCATGGAACATCGTGATGAAAAGTGCCTGGGAGCATTGTGACGATAAAGGCCATGGAGCATTGTGATGACAAGTGTCACGGAGCATTGTAATGAAAGCTTTCATTATGCACTGTGATGACAAGGGGGATGGAGTATTGTGATGAAACTGGTCCTGGCGCATTGTGATAACAAAATCCATGGAGCATTGTGATGACAGGCATCATGGAGCATGGTGAAGAAAGGGGCCATGGGGAATTGTAATGACAATAGAGAAATGTGATGAAAATGGTCAGCGAGCATAGTGATTAAAGTGGTCATTGAGAATTGTGATGAAGAGTGACATAGAGCATTGTGATGACAAAGGTCATGGAGAACTGTGATGACCAGGGTCATGTAGCTTTGTGATGACACGTCCATGGAACATTGTGATGACAAGAATTCTGGAGCATTGTGATGACAAGGGCCGTGGAGCATTGTGATGCCACGTTCATGGAACATTGTGATGACAAAATTCTGGAGCATTGTGAGGAAAAAGGCTTGGAGCATTGTGATTATAGGGGACATGGAGCATTGTGATGACATGGGCAGGGAACACTGTGATGACAGTAGTTATGGAGCAATGTGATGACAGGTGTCATGGAGCATTATGATGAAAGGTGTTATGGAGCACTGTGATTACAGGGGCCATGGAGCATTGTGAATACAAAGGCCATGGGGCATTGAGATGACAGTGGTCATGGAGCATTGTGATGAAAGTGGTAATGGATCATTGTGATGACAAGTGTCCTGGGACCCTGTGATGACATGGTTCATGGAGCATTGTGATGACAATGGTCATGGCGAATTGTGATGACAATGTCATGGGGCATTGTGATGGCACTGGTCATCTAGAAATGTGATTCAAGTTATTATGGAGCACAGTAATGAGAGGGGCCATGGAGCATTGTGATGACAAGTGTCATGGAGCCTTGTGATGACAGGTGTCATGGAGCATCGTGATGACAAATGCCATGGAGAATTGTGAATGAGAGGTGGCATTGGGCATTGTGATGAAAGGGGTCATGGAGTACTGGGATTACAGGGGGCATGGAGCATTGTGAAAACAAGTGACATGGTGAATAGTGATGACAGGCTTGATATAGCATTGTGATGACAAGTGCCATTTAGCATTTTGATGTCAGGGTTCATCAGGCATTGTGTTGAAGGGAGTCACGTGTCATTGTGATGACAAAGGCCATAGAGCATTGTGATCACAGGGGTCATGGAGCATTGTGATGACATGGGCCATGGAGCATTGTGATGACACTGGCATGAAGCATGGTGATGACAACAGAACTGGAGCATTGTGATGACAAGGGCATGGAGCATTGTGATTACAGGAGACATGGAGCATTGTGATGACATTGGCAGGGATCATTGTGATGACAGGGATCATGGAGCTTTGTGATGACAAAGACCAAGGAACATTTTGATGACAAATATCATTGAGCAATGTGATGACACGGGAATGGAGCATTATGATGACAAATGTTCTGGAGCATTGTGATGACAAGCGCATGGAGCATTGTGATTACAGGGGCCATGGAGCATTGTGATGACAACGGCATGGAGCATTGTGATGACAGTGGTCATTGAGCATTGTGATTACAAAGACCATGAGGCATTGTGATGACAGGGACCTTGGAGCATTGTGATGACAATGGTCATCAAGCATTGTGATGACAGGGGTCATAGAGCATTGTGATGAGAAAGACCATGGAGCATGGTGATGACAGAGGCCATGGAACATTGTGATGACAAGGCCATGTACCATTGTGATGACAAGGGCAGGGAACCTTGTGGTGACCGGTGTCATGGAGCATTTTGATGACAACTTTCATGGAACATTGTGATGACAGGGGTCATGGAGCATTGTGTTGAAAAGGAACATGGAGCAGTGTGATTACAGGGTCCATGGAACATTGTGAATACATAGGCCATGGAACAATGTGATGACAGGGGTCATGTAGCATTGTGATGACAGGGTCATGGAGCATTGGGATTACAGGGCTTATGGGGCACTGTGATGACAGGGGGCATGGAGCATTGTGATGAAAATTGTCCTGGAGCATTATGATGACAGCAGTCACAGAGGATTGGGATGAAAGATATCATGCAGCATTGTGATGACAACGGTCATGGATCATTTTGATGACAGGGGTCATGGAACATTGTGATAAGAATATTCATAAAGCATTTTGATGACAGGGGTCATGAAGCATTGTGTTGACACGGGCATGGAGCATTGTAATGATAGGATATCTGGAGCATTGTGATGAAAAGGGGATGGAGCATTTTGATGACAGGGTCCAAGGAGCATTGTGCTGACAATGGCATGGAGCATGGTGATGAAAAGGGTACTGGAGCACTGTGAGGATAGGAATCATGGATCATTGTGATGACAGGGGTCATGGAGCTTTGTGATGACAAGGGTCATGGAGCATTGTGATGACACGGTCAAGGAACATTGCGATGACAAGAATTATGGAGCATTGTGATGAAAGGACATGGAGCATTGTGATGAAAGGTGACAAGGAGCATTGTGATGATATGGGCAGAGAACTTTGTGATGACAGGGGTCATGGAGCATTGTGATGAAAAGTGTCATCGAACATTGTACTGACAGGGATCATGGAGCTTTTTGGTAAGAGAGGCCTTGGAGATTTGTGGTGGCAGGCGTCATGGGGCATTGTAATGACAGCGGTCTTGGATCATTGTGATGAAAGGGGTCATGGAGCAGTGTGATTACAGGGGCCATGGAGCATTGTGAATACAAAGGCTAGGGAGCATTGAGGTGACAGGTTTCATGGAGCATAGTGATGAAAGTGATCATGGATCATTGTGATGACAAGAGTCCTGGAACCTTGTGATGACAAGGTTCATGGAGCATTGTGATGACAAGGACCATGGCGAATTGTTATGACATCTGTCATGGGGCATGGTGATGACAGTGGTCATCTAGAATTGTGATGAAAGGTATAATGGAGCACTGTGATGACAGGGGCCATGGAACATTGTGATGACAAAGGCCATGGAGCATTGTGATGACAAGTGTCATGGGGCATTTTGATGACATTGGCATGGAGCATTATGATGACAAGAGTTCTGGAGCATTTTGATGAAAAGGGCATGGAGCATTGTGATGACAGGGGCCATGGAAAATTGTGATGGCATAAGCCATGGAGCATTGTGATGACAAGTGTCATGGGACATTTTGATGACATTGGCATGGAGCATTATGATGACAAGAGTTCTGGAGCACTTTGATGACAAGGGCATGAAGCATTGTGATCACAGGGCCCATGGGGCATTGTGATGAAAAGAGCCATGGAGCATTGAGATGACAGGCGTCTTGAGGTATGGTGATGACAGTGGTCATGGGGCATTGTGATGAAAGAGATCATGGAGCAATATGATAACAGGGGCCATGGAGCATTGTGATGACAGGTGTATTGGAGCATTGTGATGAAAATAGTCATGGATCATTGTGATGACATGTGTCCTGGAACACTGTGATGACACGGTTCATCGAGTATTGTGATGACAAGGGTCATAGCGAATTGTGATGACAGGTGTCATTGGGCATTGTGATGAAATTGATCATCTAGGAATTGTGATGAAAGGTATCATGGAGCACTGTGATGACTGGGGGCATGAATCATTGTTATGAAAATTGTCCTGGATTATTGTGATGACAGCAGTCATGGAGAATTGTGATGACAGGGATTATGCAGCATTGTGTTGACAAGGCTATGGACTATTGTGATGACAATGGTCATGGAGCAATGTGATGAAAGTTTTCATGGAACATCTTGATGAAAAGTGCCTGGGAACATTGTGACGATAAAGGCCATGGAGCATTGTGATGACAAGTGTCACGGAGCATTGTAATGAAAGCTTTCATTATGCACCTGTGATGACAAGGGGGATGGAGTATTGTGATGAAACTGGTCCTGGCACATTGTGATAACAAAAGCCATGGAGCATTGTGATGACAGGCATCATGGAGCATGGTGAAGAAAGGGGCCATGGGGAATTGTAATGACAATAGAGAAATGTGATGAAAATGGTCAGCGAGCATAGTGATTAAAGTGGTCATTGAGAATTGTAATGAATAGTGACATAGAGCATTGTGATGCCAAAGGTCATGGAGAACTGTGATGACCAGGGTCATGTAGCTTTGTGATGACACGTCCATGGAACATTGTGATGACAAGAATTCTGGAGCATTGTGATGACAAGGGCCGTGGAGCATTGTGATGCCACGGTCATGGAACATTGTGATGACAAAATTCTGGAGCATTGTGAGGAAAAAGGCTTGGAGCATTGTGATTATAGGGGACATGGAGCATTGTGATGACATGGGCAGGGAACACTGTGATGACAGTTGTTATGGAGCAATGTGATGACAGGTGTCATGGAGCATTGTGATGAGAGGTGCCTTGGAGAATTGTGATGACAGGCGTCATGAGGCATTGTGATGGCAGTGTTCATGGAGCATTATGATGAAAGGTGTTATGGAGCACTGTGATTACAGGGGCCATGGAGCATTGTGAATACAAAGGCCATGGGGCATTGAGATGACAGTGGTCATGGAGCATTGTGATGAAAGTGGTAATGGATCATTGTGATGACAAGTGTCCTGGGACCCTGTGATGACATGGTTCATGGAGCATTGTGATGACAATGGTCATGGCGAATTGTGATGACAATGTCATGGGGCATTGTGATGGCACTGGTCATCTAGAAATATGATTCAAGTTATTATGGAGCACAGTAATGAGAGGGGCCATGGAGCATTGTGATGACAAGTGTCATGGAGCCTTGTGATGACAGGTGTCATGGAGCATCGTGATGACAAATGCCATGGAGAATTGTGATGAGAAGTGGCATTGGGCATTGTGATGAAAGGGGTCATAGAGTACTGGGATTACAGGGGGCATGGAGCATTGTGAAAACAAGTGACATGGTGAATAGTGATGACAGGCTTGATATAGCATTGTGATGACAAGTGCCATTTAGCATTTGGATGTCAGGGTTCATCAGGCATTGTGTTGACGGGAGTCACGTGTCATTGTGATGACAAAGGCCATAGAGCATTGTGATCACAGGGGTCATGGAGCATTGTGATGACATGGGCCATGGAGCATTGTGATGACACTGGCATGAAGCATGGTGATGACAACAGAACTGGAGCATTGTGATGAAAAGGGCATGGTGCATTGTGATTACAGGAGACATGGAGCATTGTGATGACATTGGCAGGGATCATTGTGATGACAGGGATCATGGAGCATTGTGATGACAAAGACCAAGGAACATTTTGATGACAAGTGTCATTGAGCAATGTGATGACACGGGAATGGAGCATTATGATGACAAATGTTCTGGAGCATTGTGATGACAAGCGCATGGAGCATTGTGATTACAGGGGCCATGGAGCATTGTGATGACAACGGCATGGAGCATTGTGATGACAGTGGTCATTGAGCATTGTGATTACAAAGACCATGAGGCATTGTGATGACAGGGACCTTGGAGCATTGTGATGACAATGGTCATCAAGCATTGTGATGACAGGGGTCATAGAGCATTGTGATGAGAAAGACCATGGAGCATGGTGATGACAGAGGCCATGGAACATTGTGATGACAAGGCCATGTACCATTGTGATGACAAGGGCAGGGAACCTCGTGGTGACCGGGGTCATGGAGCATTTTGATGACAACTTTCATGGAACATTGTGATGACAGGGGTCATGGAGCATTGTGTTGAAAAGGAACATGTAGTAGTGTGATTACAGGGTCCATGGAACATTGTGAATACATAGGCCATGGAACAATGTGATGACAGGGGTCATGTAGCATTGTGATGACAGGGTCATGGAGCATTGGGATTACAGGGCTTATGGGGCACTGTGATGACAGGGGGCATGGAGCATTGTGATGAAAATTGTCCTGGAGCATTATGATGACAACAGTCACAGAGGATTGGGATGAAAGGTATCATGCAGCATTGTGATGACAACGGTCATGGATCATTTTGATGACAGGGGTCATGGAACATTGTGATAAGAATGTTCATAAAGCATTTTGATGACAGGGGTCATGAAGCATTGTGTTGACACGGGCATGGAGCATTGTAATGATAGGATATCTGGAGCATTGTGATGAAAAGGGGATGGAGCATTTTGATGACAGGGTCCAAGGAGCATTGTGCTGACAATGGCATGGAGCATTGTGATGAAAAGGGTACTGGAGCACTGTGAGGAAAGGAATCATGGATCATTGTGATGACAGGGGTCATGGAGCTTTGTGATGACAAGGGTCATGGAGCATTGTGATGACACGGTCAAGGAACATTGCGATGACAAGAATTATGGAGCATTGTGATGAAAGGACATGGAGCATTGTGATGAAAGGTGACAAGGAGCATTGTGATGATATGGGCAGAGAACTTTGTGATGACAGGGGTCATGGAGCATTGTGATGAAAAGTGTCATTGAACATTGTACTGACAGGGATCATGGAGCATTTTGTAAGAGAGGCCTTGGAGATTTGTGGTGGCAGGCGTTATGGGGCATTGTAATGACAGCGGTCTTGTATCATTGTGATGAAAGGGGTCATGGAGCACTGTGATTACAGGGGCCATGGAGCATTGTGAATACAAAGGCTAGGGAGCATTGAGGTGACAGGTTTCATGGAGCATTGTGATGAAAGTGATCATGGATCATTGTGATGACAAGAGTCCTGGAACCTTGTGATGACAAGGTTCATGGAGCATTCTGATGACGAGGACCATGGCGAATTGTTATGACATCTGTCATGGGGCATGGTGATGACAGTGGTCATCTAGAATTGTGATGAAAGGTATAATGGAGCACTGTGATGACAGGGGCCATGGAACATTGTGATGACAAAGGCCATGGAGCATTGTGATGACAAGTGTCATGGGGCATTTTGATGACATTGGCATGGAGCATTATGATGACAAGAGTTCTGGAGCATTTTGATGAAAAGGGCATGGAGCATTGTGATGACAGGAGCCATGGAAAATTGTGATGGCATAAGCCATGGATCATTGTGATGACAAGTGTCATGGGACAATTTGATGACATTGGCATGGAGCATTATGATGACAAGAGTTCTGGAGCACTTTGATGACAAGGGCATGGAGCATTGTGATCACAGGGCCCATGCGGCATTGTGATGAAAAGAGCCATGGAGCATTGAGATGACAGGCGTCTTGAGGTATGGTGATGACAGTGGTCATGGAGCATTGTGATGAAAGAGATCATGGAGCAATATGATAACAGGGGCCATGGAGCATTGTGATGACAGGTGTATTGGAGCATTGTGATGAAAATATAATGGATCATTGTGATGACATGTGTCCTGGAGCACTGTGATGACACGGTTCATCGAGTTATGTGATGACAAGGGTCATAGCGAATTGTGATGACAGGTGTCATTGGGCATTGTGATGACATTGATCATCTAGGAATTGTGATGAAAGGTATCATGGAGCACTGTGATGACTGGGGGCATGAAGCATTGTTATGAAAATTGTCCTGGATTATTGTGATGACAGCAGTCATGGAGAATTGTGATGACAGGGATTATGCAGCATTGTGTTGACAAGGCTATGGACTATTGTGATGACAATGGTCATGGAGCAATGTGATGAAAGTTTTCATGGAACATCGTGATGAAAAGTGCCTGGGAGCATTGTGACGAAAAAGGCCATGGAGCATTGTGATGACAAGTGTCACGGAGCATTGTAATGAAAGCTTTCATTATGCACTGTGATGACAAGGGGGATGGAGTATTGTGATGAAACTGGTCCTGGCGCATTGTGATAACAAAAGCCATGGAGCATTGTGATGACAGGCATCATGGAGCATGGTGAAGAACGGGGCCATGGGGAATTGTAATGACAATAGAGAAATGTGATGAAAATGGTCAGCGAGCATAGTGATTAAAGTGGTCATTGAGAATTGTGATGAATAGTGACATAGAGCATTGTGATGACAAAGGTCATGGAGAACTGTGATGACCAGGGTCATGTAGCTTTGTGATGACACGTCCATGGAACATTGTGATGACAAGAATTCTGGAGCATTGTGATGACAAGGGCCGTGGAGCATTGTGATGCCACGGTCATGGAACATTGTGATGACAAAATTCTGGAGCATTGTGAGGGAAAAGGCTTGGAGCATTGTGATTATAGGGGACATGGAGCATTGTGATGTCATGGGCAGGGAACACTGTGATGACAGTTGTTATGGAGCAATGTGATGACAAGTGTCATGGAGCATTGTGATGAGAGGGGCCTTGGAGAATTGTGATGACAGGCGTCATGAGGCATTGAGATGGCAGTGTTCATGGAGCATTATGATGAAAGGTGTTATGGAGCACTGTGATTACAGGGGCCATGGAGCATTGTGAATACAAAGGCCATGGGGCATTGAGATGACAGTGGTCATGGAGCATTGTGATGAAAGTGGTAATGGATCATTGTGATGACAAGTGTCCTGGGACCCTGTGATGACATGGTTCATGGAGCATTGTGATGACAATGATCATGGCGAATTGTGATGACAATGTCATGGGGCATTGTGATGGCACTGGTCATCTAGAAATGTGATTAAAGTTATTATGGAGCACAGTAATGAGAGTGGCCATGGAGCATTGTGATGACAAGTGTCATGGAGCATTGTGATGGCAGGTGTCATGGAGCATCGTGATGAAAAATGCCATGGAGAATTGTGATGAGAGGTGGCATTGGGCATTGTGATGAAAGGGGTCATGGAGTACTGGGATTACAGGGGGCATGGAGCATTGTGAAAAGAAGTGACATGGTGAATAGTGATGACAGGCTTAATATAGCATTGTGATGACAAGTGCCATTTAGCATTTTGATGTCAGGGTTCATCAGGCATTGTGTTGATGGGGGTCACGTGTCATTGTGATGACAAAGGCCATAGAACATTGTGATCACAGGGGTCATGGAGCATTGTGATGACATGGACCATGGAGCATTGAGAAGACAAGTTTCATGGAGCTTTGTGATGACACTGGCATGAAGCATGGTGATGACAACAGAACTGCAGCATTGTGATGACAAGGGCATGGAGCATTGTGATTACAGGAGACATGGAGCATTGTGATGACATTGGCAGGGATAATTGTGATGACAGGGATCATGGAGCATTGTGATGACAAAGACCAAGGAACATTTTGATGACAAGTGTCATTGAGCAATGTGATGACACGGGAATGGAGCATTATGATGACAAATGTTCTGGAGCATTGTGATGACAAGCGCATGGAGCATTGTGATTACAGGGGCCATGGAGCATTGTGATGACAATGGCATGGAGCATTGTGATGACAGTGGTCATTGAGCATTGTGATTACAAAGACCATGAGGCATTGTGATGACAGGGACCTTGGAGCATTGTGATGACAATGGTCATCAAGCATTGTGATGACAGGGGTCATAGAGCATTGTGATGAGAAAGACCATGGAGCATGGTGATTACAGAGGCCATGGAACATTGTGAATGCAAGGCCATGTACCATTGTGATGACAAGGGCAGGGAACCTTGTGGTGACCGGGGTCATGGAGCATTGTGTTGAAAAGGAACATGGAGCAGTGTGATTACAGTGTCCATGGAACATTGTGAATACATAGGCCATGGAACAATGTGATGACAGGGGTCATGTAGCATTGTGATGACAGGGTCATGGAGCATTGGGATTACAGGGCTTATGGGGCACTGTGATGACAGGGGGCATGGAGCATTGTGATGAAAATTGTCCTGGAGCATTATGATGACAGCAGTCACAGAGGATTGGGATGAAAGGTATCATGCAGCATTGTGATGACAACGGTCATGGATCATTTTGATGACAGGGGTCATGGAACATTGTGATAAGAATGTTCATAAAGCATTTTGATGACAAGGGTCATGAAGCATTGTGTTGACACGGGCATGGAGCATTGTAATGATAGGATATCTGGAGCATTGTGATGAAAAGGGGATGGAGCATTTTGATGACAGGGTCCAAGGAGCATTGTGCTGACAATGGCATGGAGCATTGTGATGAAAAGGGTACTGGAGCACTGTGAGGAAAGGAATCATGGATCATTGTGATGACAGGGGTCATGGAGCTTTGTGATGACAAGGGTCATGGAGCATTGTGATGACACGGTCAAGGAACATTGCGATGACAAGAATTATGGAACATTGTGATGAAAGGACATGGAGCATTGTGATGAAAGGTGACAAGGAGCATTGTGATGATATGGGCAGAGAACTTTGTGATGACAGGGGTCATGGAGCATTGTGATGAAAAGTGTCATCGAACATTGTACTGACAGGGATCATGGAGCTTTTTGGTAAGAGAGGCCTTGGAGATTTGTGGTGGCAGGCGTCATGGGGCATTGTAATGACAGCGGTCTTGGATCATTGTGATGAAAGGGGTCATGGAGCACTGTGATTACAGGGGCCATGGAGCATTGTGAATACAAAGGCTATGGAGCATTGAGGTGACAGGTTTCATGGAGCATTGTGATGAAAGTGATCATGGATCATTGTGATGACAAGGACCATGGCGAATTGTTATGACATCTGTCATGGGGCATGGTGATGACAGTGGTCATCTAGAATTGTGATGAAAGGTATAATGGAGCACTGTGATGACAGGGGCCATGGAACATTGTGATGACAAAGGCCATGGAGCATTGTGATGACAAGTGTCATGGGGCATTTTGATGACATTGCCATGGAGCATTATCATGACAAGAGTTCTGGAGCATTTTGATGAAAAGGGCATGGAGCATTGTGATGACAGGGGCCTTGGAACATTGTGATGGCATAAGCCATGGAGCATTGTGATGACAAGTGTCATGGGACATTTTGATGACATTGGGATGGAGCATTATGATGACAAGAGTTCTGGAGCACTTTGATGACAAGGGCATGGAGCATTGTGATCACAGGGCCCATGGGGCATTGTGATGAAAAGAGCCATGGAGCATTGAGATGACAGGTGTCTTGAGGTATGGTGATGATAGTGGTCATGGAGCATTGTGATGAAAGAGATCATGGAGCAATATGATAACAGGGGCCATGGAGCATTGTGATGACAGGTGTATTGGAGCATTGTGATGAAAATAATCATGGATCATTGTGATGACATATGTCCTGGAACACTGTGATGACACGGTTCATCGAATATTGTGATGACAAGGGTCATAGCGAATTGTGATGACAGGTGTCATTGGGCATTGTGATGACATTGATCATCTAGGAATTGTGATGAAAGGTATCATGGAGCACTGTGATGACTGGGGGCATGAAGCATTGTTATGAAAATTGTCCTGGATTATTGTGATGACAGCAGTCATGGAGAATTGTGATGACAGGGATTATGCAACATTGTGTTGACAAGGCTATGGACTATTGTGATGACAATGGTCATGGAGCAATGTGATGAAAGTTTTCATGGAACATCTTGATGAAAAGTGCCTGGGAGCATTGTGACGATAAAGGCCATGGAGCATTGTGATGACAAGTGTCACGGAGCATTGTAATGAAAGCTTTCATTATGCACTGTGATGACAAGGGGGATGGAGTATTGTGATGAAACTGGTCCTGGCGCATTGTGATAACAAAAGCCATGGAGCATTGTGATGACAGGCATCATGGAGCATGGTGAAGAAAGGGGCCATGGGGAATTGTAATGACAATAGAGAAATGTGATGAAAATGGTCAGCGAGCATAGTGATTAAAGTGGTCATTGAGAATTGTGATGAATAGTGACATAGAGCATTGTGATGACAAAGGTCATGGAGAACTGTGATGACCAGGGTCATGTAGCTTTGTGATGACACGTCCATGGAACATTGTGATGACAAGAATTCTGGAGCATTGTGATGACAAGGGCCGTGGAGCATTGTGATGCCACGGTCATGGAACATTGTGATGACAAAATTCTGGAGCATTGTGAGGAAAAAGGCTTGGAGCATTGTGATTATAGGGGACATGGAGCATTGTGATGACATGGGCAGGGAACACTGTGATGACTGTTGTTATGGAGCAATGTGATGACAGGTGTCATGGAGCATTGTGATGAGAGGGGCCTTGGAGAATTGTGATGACAGGCGTCATGGGGCATTGAGATGGCAGTGGTCATAGAGCATTATGATGAAAGGTGTTATGGAGCACTGTGATTACAGGGGCAATGGAGCATTGTGAATACAAAGGCCATGGGGCATTGAGATGACAGTGGTCATGGAGCATTGTGATGAAAGTGGTAATGGATCATTGTGATGACAAGTGTCCTGGGACCCTGTGATGACATGGTTCATGGAGCATTGTGATGACAATGGTCATGGCGAATTGTGATGACAATGTCATGGGGCATTGTGATGGCACTGGTCATCTAGAAATGTGATTCAAGTTATTATGGAGCACAGTAATGAGAGGGGCCATGGAGCATTGTGATGACAAGTGTCATGGAGCCTTGTGATGACAGGTGTCATGGAGCATCGTGATGACAAATGCCATGGAGAATTGTGAATGAGAGGTGGCATTGGGCATTGTGATGAAAGGGGTCATGGAGTACTGGGATTACAGGGGGCATGGAGCATTGTGAAAACAAGTGACATGGTGAATAGTGATGACAGGCTTGATATAGCATTGTGATGACAAGTGCCATTTAGCATTTTGATGTCAGGGTTCATCAGGCATTGTGTTGAAGGGAGTCACGTGTCATTGTGATGACAAAGGCCATAGAGCATTGTGATCACAGGGGTCATGGAGCATTGTGATGACATGGGCCATGGAGCATTGTGATGACACTGGCATGAAGCATGGTGATGACAACAGAACTGGAGCATTGTGATGACAAGGGCATGGAGCATTGTGATTACAGGAGACATGGAGCATTGTGATGACATTGGCAGGGATCATTGTGATGACAGGGATCATGGAGCTTTGTGATGACAAAGACCAAGGAACATTTTGATGACAAATATCATTGAGCAATGTGATGACACGGGAATGGAGCATTATGATGACAAATGTTCTGGAGCATTGTGATGACAAGCGCATGGAGCATTGTGATTACAGGGGCCATGGAGCATTGTGATGACAACGGCATGGAGCATTGTGATGACAGTGGTCATTGAGCATTGTGATTACAAAGACCATGAGGCATTGTGATGACAGGGACCTTGGAGCATTGTGATGACAATGGTCATCAAGCATTGTGATGACAGGGGTCATAGAGCATTGTGATGAGAAAGACCATGGAGCATGGTGATGACAGAGGCCATGGAACATTGTGATGACAAGGCCATGTACCATTGTGATGACAAGGGCAGGGAACCTTGTGGTGACCGGTGTCATGGAGCATTTTGATGACAACTTTCATGGAACATTGTGATGACAGGGGTCATGGAGCATTGTGTTGAAAAGGAACATGGAGCAGTGTGATTACAGGGTCCATGGAACATTGTGAATACATAGGCCATGGAACAATGTGATGACAGGGGTCATGTAGCATTGTGATGACAGGGTCATGGAGCATTGGGATTACAGGGCTTATGGGGCACTGTGATGACAGGGGGCATGGAGCATTGTGATGAAAATTGTCCTGGAGCATTATGATGACAGCAGTCACAGAGGATTGGGATGAAAGGTATCATGCAGCATTGTGATGACAACGGTCATGGATCATTTTGATGACAGGGGTCATGGAACATTGTGATAAGAATATTCATAAAGCATTTTGAAGACAGGGGTCATGAAGCATTGTGTTGACACGGGCATGGAGCATTGTAATGATAGGATATCTGGAGCATTGTGATGAAAAGGGGATGGAGCATTTTGATGACAGGGTCCAAGGAGCATTGTGCTGACAATGGCATGGAGCATGGTGATGAAAAGGGTACTGGAGCACTGTGAGGATAGGAATCATGGATCATTGTGATGACAGGGGTCATGGAGCTTTGTGATGACAAGGGTCATGGAGCATTGTGATGACACGGTCAAGGAACATTGCGATGACAAGAATTATGGAGCATTGTGATGAAAGGACATGGAGCATTGTGATGAAAGGTGACAAGGAGCATTGTGATGATATGGGCAGAGAACTTTGTGATGACAGGGGTCATGGAGCATTGTGATGAAAAGTGTCATCGAACATTGTACTGACAGGGATCATGGAGCTTTTTGGTAAGAGAGGCCTTGGAGATTTGTGGTGGCAGGCGTCATGGGGCATTGTAATGACAGCGGTCTTGGATCATTGTGATGAAAGGGGTCATGGTGCAGTGTGATTACAGGGGCCATGGAGCATTGTGAATACAAAGGCTAGGGAGCATTGAGGTGACAGGTTTCATGGAGCATTGTGATGAAAGTGATCATGGATCATTGTGATGACAAGAGTCCTGGAACCTTGTGATGACAAGGTTCATGGAGCATTGTGATGACAAGGACCATGGTGAATTGTTATGACATCTGTCATGGGGCATGGTGATGACAGTGGTCATCTAGAATTGTGATGAAAGGTATAATGGAGCACTGTGATGACAGGGGCCATGGAACATTGTGATGACAAAGGCCATGGAGCATTGTGATGACAAGTGTCATGGGGCATTTTGATGACATTGGCATGGAGCATTATGATGACAAGAGTTCTGGAGCATTTTGATGAAAAGGGCATGGAGCATTGTGATGACAGGGGCCATGGAAAATTGTGATGGCATAAGCCATGGAGCATTGTGATGACAAGTGTCATGGGACATTTTGATGACATTGGCATGGAGCATTATGATGACAAGAGTTCTGGAGCACTTTGATGACAAGGGCATGAAGCATTGTGATCACAGGTCCCATGGGGCATTGTGATGAAAAGAGCCATGGAGCATTGAGATGACAGGCGTCTTGAGGTATGGTGATGACAGTGGTCATGGGGCATTGTGATGAAAGAGATAATGGAGCAATATGATAACAGGGGCCATGGAGCATTGTGATGACAGGTGTATTGGAGCATTGTGATGAAAATAGTCATGGATCATTGTGATGACATGTGTCCTGGAACACTGTGATGACACGGTTCATCGAGTATTGTGATGACAAGGGTCATAGCGAATTGTGATGACAGGTGTCATTGGGCATTGTGATGACATTGATCATCTAGGAATTGTGATGAAAGGTATCATGGAGCACTGTGATGACTGGGGGCATGAAGCATTGTTATGAAAATTGTCCTGGATTATTGTGATGACAGCAGTCATGGAGAATTGTGATGACAGGGATTATGCAGCATTGTGTTGACAAGGCTATGGACTATTGTGATGACAATGGTCATGGAGCAATGTGATGAAAGTTTTCATGGAACATCGTGATGAAAAGTGCCTGGGAGCATTGTGACGATAAAGGCCATGGAGCATTGTGATGACAAGTGTCACGGAGCATTGTAATGAAAGCTTTCATTATGCACTGTGATGACAAGGGGGATGGAGTATTGTGATGAAACTGGTCCTGGCGCATTGTGATAACAAAAGCCATGGAGCATTGTGATGACAGGCATCATGGAGCATGGTGAAGAAAGGGGCCATGGGGAATTGTAATGACAATAGAGAAATGTGATGAAAATGGTCAGCGAGCATAGTGATTCAAGTGGTCATTGAGAATTGTGATGAATAGTGACATAGAGCATTGTGATGACAAAGGTCATGGAGAACTGTGATGACCAGGGTCATGTAGCTTTGTGATGACACGTCCATGGAACATTGTGATGACAAGAATTCTGGAGCATTGTGATGACAAGGGCCGTGGAGCATTGTGATGCCACGTTCATGGAACATTGTGATGACAAAATTCTGGAGCATTGTGAGGAAAAAGGCTTGGAGCATTGTGATTATAGGGGACATGGAGCATTGTGATGACATGGGCAGGGAACACTGTGATGACAGTTGTTGTGGAGCAATGTGATGACAGGTGTCATGGAGCATTGTGATGAGAGGGGCCTTTGAGAATTGTGATGACAGGCGTCATGAGACATTGAGATGGCAGTGGTCATGGAGCATTATGATGAAAGGTGTTATGGAGCACTGTGATTACAGGGGCCATGGAGCATTGTGAATACAAAGGCCATGGGGCATTGAGATGACAGTGGTCATGGAGCATTGTGATGAAAGTGGTAATGGATCATTGTGATGACAAGTGTCCTGGGACCCTGTGATGACATGGTTCATGGAGCATTGTGATGACAATGGTCATGGCGAATTGTGATGACAATGTCATGGGGCATTGTGATGGCACTGGTCATCTAGAAATGTGATTCAAGTTATTATGGAGCACAGTAATGAGAGGGGCCATGGAGCATTGTGATGACAAGTGTCATGGAGCCTTGTGACGACAGGTGTCATGGAGCATCGTGATGACAAATGCCATGGAGAATTGTGATGAGAGGTGGCATTGGGCATTGTGATGAAAGGGGTCATGGAGTACTGGGATTACAGGGGGCATGGAGCATTGTGAAAACAAGTGACATGGTGAATAGTGATGACAGGCTTGATATAGCATTGTGATGACAAGTGCCATTTAGCATTTTGATGTCAGGGTTCATCAGGCATTGTGTTGACGGGAGTCACGTGTCATTGTGATGACAAAGGCCATAGAGCATTGTGATCACAGGGGTCATGGAGCATTGTGATGACATGGGCCATGGAGCATTGTGATGACACTGGCATGAAGCATGGTGATGACAACAGAACTGGAGCATTGTGATGACAAGGGCATGGAGCATTGTGATTACAGGAGACATGGAGCATTCTGATGACATTGGCAGGGATCATTGTGATGACAGGGATCATGGAGCTTTGTTATGACAAAGACCAAGGAACATTTTGATGACAAGTGTCATTGAGCAATGTGATGACACGGGAATGGAGCATTATGATGACAAATGTTCTGGAGCATTGTGATGACAAGCGCATGGAGCATTGTGATTACAGGGGCCATGGAGCATTGTGATGACAATGGCATGGAGCATTGTGATGACAGTGGTCATTGAGCATTGTGATTACAAAGACCATGAGGCATTGTGATGACAGGGACCTTGGAGCATTGTGATGACAATGGTCATCAAGCATTGTGATGACAGGGGTCATAGAGCATTGTGATGAGAAAGACCATGGAGCATGGTGATTACAGAGGCCATGGAACATTGTGAATGCAAGGCCATGTACCATTGTGATGACAAGGGCAGGGAACCTTGTGGTGACCGGGGTCATGGAGCATTGTGTTGAAAAGGAACATGGAGCAGTGTGATTACAGGGTCCATGGAACATTGTGAATACATAGGCCATGGAACAATGTGATGACAGGGGTCATGTAGCATTGTGATGACAGGGTCATGGAGCATTGGGATTACAGGGCTTATGGGGCACTGTGATGACAGGGGGCATGGAGCATTGTGATGAAAATTGTCCTGGAGCATTATGATGACAGCAGTCACAGAGGATTGGGATGAAAGGTATCATGCAGCATTGTGATGACAACGGTCATGGATCATTTTGATGACAGGGGTCATGGAACATTGTGATAAGAATGTTCATAAAGCATTTTGATGACAAGGGTCATGAAGCATTGTGTTGACACGGGCATGGAGCATTGTAATGATAGGATATCTGGAGCATTGTGATGAAAAGGGGATGGAGCATTTTGATGACAGGGTCCAAGGAGCATTGTGCTGACAATGGCATGGAGCATTGTGATGAAAAGGGTACTGGAGCACTGTGAGGAAAGGAATCATGGATCATTGTGATGACAGGGGTCATGGAGCTTTGTGATGACAAGGGTCATGGAGCATTGTGATGACACGGTCAAGGAACATTGCGATGACAAGAATTATGGAACATTGTGATGAAAGGACATGGAGCATTGTGATGAAAGGTGACAAGGAGCATTGTGATGATATGGGCAGAGAACTTTGTGATGACAGGGGTCATGGAGCATTGTGATGAAAAGTGTCATCGAACATTGTACTGACAGGGATCATGGAGCTTTTTGGTAAGAGAGGCCTTGGAGATTTGTGGTGGTAGGCGTCATGGGGCATTGTAATGACAGCGGTCTTGGATCATTGTGATGAAAGGGGTCATGGAGCACTGTGATTACAGGGGCCATGGAGCATTGTGAATACAAAGGCTATGGAGCATTGAGGTGACAGGTTTCATGGAGCATTGTGATGAAAGTGATCATGGATCATTGTGATGACAAGGACCATGGCGAATTGTTATGACATCTGTCATGGGGCATGGTGATGACAGTGGTCATCTAGAATTGTGATGAAAGGTATAATGGAGCACTGTGATGACAGGGGCCATGGAACATTGTGATGACAAAGGCCATGGAGCATTGTGATGACAAGTGTCATGGGGCATTTTGATGACATTGCCATGGAACATTATCATGACAAGAGTTCTGGAGCATTTTGATGAAAAGGGCATGGAGCATTGTGATGACAGGGGCCTTGGAACATTGTGATGGCATAAGCCATGGAGCATTGTGATGACAAGTGTCATGGGACATTTTGATGACATTGGGATGGAGCATTATGATGACAAGAGTTCTGGAGCACTTTGATGACAAGGGCATGGAGCATTGTGATCACAGGGCCCATGGGGCATTGTGATGAAAAGAGCCATGGAGCATTGAGATGACAGGTGTCTTGAGGTCTGGTGATGATAGTGGTCATGGAGCATTGTGATGAAAGAGATCATGGAGCAATATGATAACAGGGGCCATGGAGCATTGTGATGACAGGTGTATTGGAGCATTGTGATGAAAATAATCATGGATCATTGTGATGACATATGTCCTGGAACACTGTGATGACACGGTTCATCGAATATTGTGATGACAAGGGTCATAGCGAATTGTGATGACAGGTGTCATTGGGCATTGTGATGACATTGATCATCTAGGAATTGTGATGAAAGGTATCATGGAGCACTGTGATGACTGGGGGCATGAAGCATTGTTATGAAAATTGTCCTGGATTATTGTGATGACAGCAGTCATGGAGAATTGTGATGACAGGGATTATGCAACATTGTGTTGACAAGGCTATGGACTATTGTGATGACAATGGTCATGGAGCAATGTGATGAAAGTTTTCATGGAACATCTTGATGAAAAGTGCCTGGGAGCATTGTGACGATAAAGGCCATGGAGCATTGTGATGACAAGTGTCACGGAGCATTGTAATGAAAGCTTTCATTATGCACTGTGATGACAAGGGGGATGGAGTATTGTGATGAAACTGGTCCTGGCGCATTGTGATAACAAAAGCCATGGAGCATTGTGATGACAGGCATCATGGAGCATGGTGAAGAAAGGGGCCATGGGGAATTGTAATGACAATAGAGAAATGTGATGAAAATGGTCAGCGAGCATAGTGATTAAAGTGGTCATTGAGAATTGTGATGAATAGTGACATAGAGCATTGTGATGACAAAGGTCATGGAGAACTGTGATGACCAGGGTCATGTAGCTTTGTGATGACACGTCCATGGAACATTGTGATGACAAGAATTCTGGAGCATTGTGATGACAAGGGCCGTGGAGCATTGTGATGCCACGGTCATGGAACATTGTGATGACAAAATTCTGGAGCATTGTGAGGAAAAAGGCTTGGAGCATTGTGATTATAGGGGACATGGAGCATTGTGATGACATGGGCAGGGAACACTGTGATGACTGTTGTTATGGAGCAATGTGATGACAGGTGTCATGGAGCATTGTGATGAGAGGGGCCTTGGAGAATTGTGATGACAGGCGTCATGGGGCATTGAGATGGCAGTGGTCATGGAGCATTATGATGAAAGGTGTTATGGAGCACTGTGATTACAGGGGCAATGGAGCATTGTGAATACAAAGGCCATGGGGCATTGAGATGACAGTGGTCATGGAGCATTGTGATGAAAGTGGTAATGGATCATTGTGATGACAAGTGTCCTGGGACCCTGTGATGACATGGTTCATGGAGCATTGTGATGACAATGGTCATGGCGAATTGTGATGACAATGTCATGGGGCATTGTGATGGCACTGGTCATCTAGAAATGTGATTCAAGTTATTATGGAGCACAGTAATGAGAGGGGCCATGGAGCATTGTGATGACAAGTGTCATGGAGCCTTGTGATGACAGGTGTCATGGAGCATCGTGATGACAAATGCCATGGAGAATTGTGAATGAGAGGTGGCATTGGGCATTGTGATGAAAGGGGTCATGGAGTACTGGGATTACAGGGGGCATGGAGCATTGTGAAAACAAGTGACATGGTGAATAGTGATGACAGGCTTGATATAGCATTGTGATGACAAGTGCCATTTAGCATTTTGATGTCAGGGTTCATCAGGCATTGTGTTGAAGGGAGTCACGTGTCATTGTGATGACAAAGGCCATAGAGCATTGTGATCACAGGGGTCATGGAGCATTGTGATGACATGGGCCATGGAGCATTGTGATGACACTGGCATGAAGCATGGTGATGACAACAGAACTGGAGCATTGTGATGACAAGGGCATGGAGCATTGTGATTACAGGAGACATGGAGCATTGTGATGACATTGGCAGGGATCATTGTGATGACAGGGATCATGGAGCTTTGTGATGACAAAGACCAAGGAACATTTTGATGACAAATATCATTGAGCAATGTGATGACACGGGAATGGAGCATTATGATGACAAATGTTCTGGAGCATTGTGATGACAAGCGCATGGAGCATTGTGATTACAGGGGCCATGGAGCATTGTGATGACAACGGCATGGAGCATTGTGATGACAGTGGTCATTGAGCATTGTGATTACAAAGACCATGAGGCATTGTGATGACAGGGACCTTGGAGCATTGTGATGACAATGGTCATCAAGCATTGTGATGACAGGGGTCATAGAGCATTGTGATGAGAAAGACCATGGAGCATGGTGATGACAGAGGCCATGGAACATTGTGATGACAAGGCCATGTACCATTGTGATGACAAGGGCAGGGAACCTTGTGGTGACCGGTGTCATGGAGCATTTTGATGACAACTTTCATGGAACATTGTGATGACAGGGGTCATGGAGCATTGTGTTGAAAAGGAACATGGAGCAGTGTGATTACAGGGTCCATGGAACATTGTGAATACATAGGCCATGGAACAATGTGATGACAGGGGTCATGTAGCATTGTGATGACAGGGTCATGGAGCATTGGGATTACAGGGCTTATGGGGCACTGTGATGACAGGGGGCATGGAGCATTGTGATGAAAATTGTCCTGGAGCATTATGATGACAGCAGTCACAGAGGATTGGGATGAAAGGTATCATGCAGCATTGTGATGACAACGGTCATGGATCATTTTGATGACAGGGGTCATGGAACATTGTGATAAGAATATTCATAAAGCATTTTGAAGACAGGGGTCATGAAGCATTGTGTTGACACGGGCATGGAGCATTGTAATGATAGGATATCTGGAGCATTGTGATGAAAAGGGGATGGAGCATTTTGATGACAGGGTCCAAGGAGCATTGTGCTGACAATGGCATGGAGCATGGTGATGAAAAGGGTACTGGAGCACTGTGAGGATAGGAATCATGGATCATTGTGATGACAGGGGTCATGGAGCTTTCTGATGACAAGGGTCATGGAGCATTGTGATGACACGGTCAAGGAACATTGCGATGACAAGAATTATGGAGCATTGTGATGAAAGGACATGGAGCATTGTGATGAAAGGTGACAAGGAGCATTGTGATGATATGGGCAGAGAACTTTGTGATGACAGGGGTCATGGAGCATTGTGATGAAAAGTGTCATCGAACATTGTACTGACAGGGATCATGGAGCTTTTTGGTAAGAGAGGCCTTGGAGATTTGTGGTGGCAGGCGTCATGGGGCATTGTAATGACAGCGGTCTTGGATCATTGTGATGAAAGGGGTCATGGTGCAGTGTGATTACAGGGGCCATGGAGCATTGTGAATACAAAGGCTAGGGAGCATTGAGGTGACAGGTTTCATGGAGCATTGTGATGAAAGTGATCATGGATCATTGTGATGACAAGAGTCCTGGAACCTTGTGATGACAAGGTTCATGGAGCATTGTGATGACAAGGACCATGGCGAATTGTTATGACATCTGTCATGGGGCATGGTGATGACAGTGGTCATCTAGAATTGTGATGAAAGGTATAATGGAGCACTGTGATGACAGGGGCCATGGAACATTGTGATGACAAAGGCCATGGAGCATTGTGATGACAAGTGTCATGGGGCATTTTGATGACATTGGCATGGAGCATTATGATGACAAGAGTTCTGGAGCATTTTGATGAAAAGGGCATGGAGCATTGTGATGACAGGGGCCATGGAAAATTGTGATGGCATAAGCCATGGAGCATTGTGATGACAAGTGTCATGGGACATTTTGATGACATTGGCATGGAGCATTATGATGACAAGAGTTCTGGAGCACTTTGATGACAAGGGCATGAAGCATTGTGATCACAGGTCCCATGGGGCATTGTGATGAAAAGAGCCATGGAGCATTGAGATGACAGGCGTCTTGAGGTATGGTGATGACAGTGGTCATGGGGCATTGTGATGAAAGAGATAATGGAGCAATATGATAACAGGGGCCATGGAGCATTGTGATGACAGGTGTATTGGAGCATTGTGATGAAAATAGTCATGGATCATTGTGATGACATGTGTCCTGGAACACTGTGATGACACGGTTCATCGAGTATTGTGATGACAAGGGTCATAGCGAATTGTGATGACAGGTGTCATTGGGCATTGTGATGACATTGATCATCTAGGAATTGTGATGAAAGGTATCATGGAGCACTGTGATGACTGGGGGCATGAAGCATTGTTATGAAAATTGTCCTGGATTATTGTGATGACAGCAGTCATGGAGAATTGTGATGACAGGGATTATGCAGCATTGTGTTGACAAGGCTATGGACTATTGTGATGACAATGGTCATGGAGCAATGTGATGAAAGTTTTCATGGAACATCGTGATGAAAAGTGCCTGGGAGCATTGTGACGATAAAGGCCATGGAGCATTGTGATGACAAGTGTCACGGAGCATTGTAATGAAAGCTTTCATTATGCACTGTGATGACAAGGGGGATGGAGTATTGTGATGAAACTGGTCCTGGCGCATTGTGATAACAAAAGCCATGGAGCATTGTGATGACAGGCATCATGGAGCATGGTGAAGAAAGGGGCCATGGGGAATTGTAATGACAATAGAGAAATGTGATGAAAATGGTCAGCGAGCATAGTGATTCAAGTGGTCATTGAGAATTGTGATGAATAGTGACATAGAGCATTGTGATGACAAAGGTCATGGAGAACTGTGATGACCAGGGTCATGTAGCTTTGTGATGACACGTCCATGGAACATTGTGATGACAAGAATTCTGGAGCATTGTGATGACAAGGGCCGTGGAGCATTGTGATGCCACGGTCATGGAACATTGTGATGACAAAATTCTGGAGCATTGTGAGGAAAAAGGCTTGGAGCATTGTGATTATAGGGGACATGGAGCATTGTGATGACATGGGCAGGGAACACTGTGATGACAGTTGTTGTGGAGCAATGTGATGACAGGTGTCATGGAGCATTGTGATGAGAGGGGCCTTTGAGAATTGTGATGACAGGCGTCATGAGACATTGAGATGGCAGTGGTCATGGAGCATTATGATGAAAGGTGTTATGGAGCACTGTGATTACAGGGGCCATGGAGCATTGTGAATACAAAGGCCATGGGGCATTGAGATGACAGTGGTCATGGAGCATTGTGATGAAAGTGGTAATGGATCATTGTGATGACAAGTGTCCTGGGACCCTGTGATGACATGGTTCATGGAGCATTGTGATGACAATGGTCATGGCGAATTGTGATGACAATGTCATGGGGCATTGTGATGGCACTGGTCATCTAGAAATGTGATTCAAGTTATTATGGAGCACAGTAATGAGAGGGGCCATGGAGCATTGTGATGACAAGTGTCATGGAGCCTTGTGACGACAGGTGTCATGGAGCATCGTGATGACAAATGCCATGGAGAATTGTGATGAGAGGTGGCATTGGGCATTGTGATGAAAGGGGTCATGGAGTACTGGGATTACAGGGGGCATGGAGCATTGTGAAAACAAGTGACATGGTGAATAGTGATGACAGGCTTGATATAGCATTGTGATGACAAGTGCCATTTAGCATTTTGATGTCAGGGTTCATCAGTCATTGTGTTGACGGGAGTCACGTGTCATTGTGATGACAAAGGCCATAGAGCATTGTGATCACAGGGGTCATGGAGCATTGTGATGACATGGGCCATGGAGCATTGTGATGACACTGGCATGAAGCATGGTGATGACAACAGAACTGGAGCATTGTGATGACAAGGGCATGGAGCATTGTGATTACAGGAGACATGGAGCATTCTGATGACATTGGCAGGGATCATTGTGATGACAGGGATCATGGAGCTTTGTTATGACAAAGACCAAGGAACATTTTGATGACAAGTGTCATTGAGCAATGTGATGACACGGGAATGGAGCATTATGATGACAAATGTTCTGGAGCATTGTGATGACAAGCGCATGGAGCATTGTGATTACAGGGGCCATGGAGCATTGTGATGACAACGGCATGGAGCATTGTGATGACAGTGGTCATTGAGCATTGTGATTACAAAGACCATGAGGCATTGTGATGACAGGGACCTTGGAGCATTGTGATGACAATGGTCATCAAGCATTGTGATGACAGGGGTCATAGAGCATTGTGATGAGAAAGACCATGGAGCATGGTGATGACAGAGGCCATGGATCATTGTGATGACAAGGCCATGTACCATTGTGATGACAAGGGCAGGGAACCTTGTGGTGACCGTGGTCATGGAGCATTTTGATGACAACTTTCATGGAACATGGTGATGACAGGGGTCATGGAGCATTGTGTTGAAAAGGAACATGGAGCAGTGTGATTACAGGGTCCATGGAACATTGTGAATACATAGGCCATGGAACAATGTGATGACAGGGGTCATGTAGCATTGTGATGACAGGGTCATGGAGCATTGGGATTACAGGGCTTATGGGGCACTGTGATGATAGGGGGCATGGAGCATTGTGACGAAAATTGTCCTGGAGCATTATGATGACAGCAGTCACAGCGGATTGGGATGAAAGGTATCATGCAGCATTGTGATGACAACGGTCATGGATCATTTTGATAACAGGGGTCATGGAACATTGTGATAAGAATGTTCATAAAGCATTTTGATGACAGGGGTCATGAAGCATTGTGTTGACACGGGCATGGAGCATTGTAATGATAGGATATCTGGAGCATTGTGATGAAAAGGGGATGGAGCATTTTGATGACAGGGTCCAAGGAGCATTGTGCTGACAATGGCATGGAGCATTGTGATGAAAAGGGTACTGGAGCACTGTGAGGAAAGGAATCATGGATCATTGTGATGACAGGGGTCATGGAGCTTTGTGATGACAAGGGTCATGGAGCATTGTGATGACACGGTCAAGGAACATTGCGATGACAAGAATTATGGAGCATTGTGACGAAAGGACATGGAGCATTGTGATGAAAGGTGACAAGGAGCATTGTGATGATATGGCCAGAGAACTTTGTGATGACAGGGGTCATGGAGCATTGTGATGAAAAGTGTCATCGTACATTGTACTGACAGGGATCATGGAGCTTTTTGGTAAGAGAGGCCTTGGAGATTTGTGGTGGCAGGCGTCATGGGGCATTGTTATGACAGCGGTCTTGGAACATTGTGCTGAAAGGGGTCATGGAGCACTGTGATTACAGGGGCCATGGAGCATTGTGAATACAAAGGCTATGGAGCATTGAGGTGACAGGTTTCATGGAGTATTGTGATGAAAGTGATCATGGATCATTGTGATGACAAGAGTCCTGGAACCTTGTGATGACAAGGTTCATGGAGCATTGTGATGACAAGGACCATGGCGAATTGTTATGACATCTGTCATGGGGCATGGTGATGACAGTGGTCATCTAGAATTGTGATGAAAGGTATAATGAAGCACTGTGATGACAGGGGCCATGGAACATACTGATGACAAAGGCCATGGAGCATTGTGATGACAAGTGTCATGGGGCATTTTGATGACATTGGCATGGAGCATTATGATGACAAGAGTTCTGGAGCATTTTGATGAAAAGGGCATGGAGCATTGTGATGAGAGGGCCCATGGAACATTGTGATGGCATAAGCCATGGAGCATTGTGATGACAAGTGTCATGGGACATTTTGATGACATTGGCATGGAGCATTATGATGACAAGAGTTCTGGAGCACTTTGATGACAAGGGCATGGAGCATTGTGATCACAGGGCCCATGGGGCATTGTGATGAAAAGAACCATGGAGCATTGAGATGACAGGCGTCTTGAGGTATGGTGATGACAGTGGTCATGGAGCATTGTGATGAAAGAGATAATGGAGCAATATGATAACAGGGGCCATGGAGCATTGTGATGACAGGTGTATTGGAGCATTGTGATGAAAATAGTCATGGATCATTGTGATGACATGTGTCCTGGAACACTGTGATGACACGGTTCATCGAGTATTGTGATGACAAGAGTCATAGCGAATTGTGATGACAGGTGTCATTGGGCATTGTGATGAAATTGATCATCTAGGAATTGTGATGAAAGGTATCATGGAGCACTGTGATGACTGGGGGCATGAAGCATTGTTATGAAAATTGTCCTGGATTATTGTGATGACAGCAGTCATGGAGAATTGTGATGACAGGGATTATGCAGCATTGTGTTGACAAGGCTATGGACTATTGTGATGACAATGGTCATGGAGCAATGTGATGAAAGTTTTCATGGAACATCTTGATGAAAAGTGCCTGGGAGCATTGTGACGATAAAGGCCATGGAGCATTGTGATGACAAGTGTCACGGAGCATTGTAATGAAAGCTTTCATTATGCACTGTGATGACAAGGGGGATGGAGTATTGTGATGAAACTGGTCCTGGCGCATTGTGATAACAAAAGCCATGGAGCATTGTGATGACAGGCATCATGGAGCATGGTGAAGAAAGGGGCCATGGGGAATTGTAATGACAATAGAGAAATGTGATGAAAATGGTCAGCGAGCATAGTGATTAAAGTGGTCATTGAGAATTGTGATGAATAGTGACATAGAGCATTGTGATGACAAAGGTCATGGAGAACTGTGATGACCAGGGTTATGTAGCTTTGTGATGACACGTCCATGGAACATTGCGATGACAAGAATTCTGGAGCATTGTGATGACAAGGGCCGTGGAGTATTGTGATGCCACGGTCATGGAACATTGTGATGACAAAATTCTGGAGCATTGTGAGGAAAAAGGCTTGGAGCATTGTGATTATAGGGGACATGGAGCATTGTGATGACATGGGCAGGGAACACTGTGATGACAGTTGTTATGGAGCAATGTGATGACAGGTGTCATGGAGCATTGTGATGAGAGGGGCCTTGGAGAATTGTGATGACAGGCGTCATGAGGCATTGAGATGGCAGTGGTCATGGAGCATTATGATGAAAGGTGTTATGGAGCACTGTGATTACAGGGGCCATGGAGCATTGTGAATACAAAGGCCATGGGGCATTGAGATGACAGTGGTCATGGAGCATTGTGATGAAAGTGGTAATGGATCATTGTGATGACAAGTGTCCTGGGACCCTGTGATGACATGGTTCATGGAGCATTGTGATGACAATGGTCATGGCGAATTGTGATGACAATGTCATGGGGCATTGTGATGGCACTGGTCATCTAGAAATGTGATTCAAGTTATTATGGAGCACAGTAATGAGAGGGGCCATGGAGCATTGTGATGACAAGTGTCATGGAGCCTTGTGATGACAGGTGTCATGGAGCATCGTGATGACAAATGCCATGGAGAATTGTGATGAGAGGTGGCATTGGGCATTGTGATGAAAGGGGTCATGGAGTACTGGGATTACAGGGGGCATGGAGCATTGTGCAAACAAGTGACATGGTGAATAGTGATGACAGTCTTCATATAGCATTGTGATGACAAGTGCCATTTAGCATTTGGTTGTCAGGGTTCATCAGGCATTGTGTTGACGGGAGTCATGTGTCATAGTGATGACAAAGGACATAGAGCATTGTGATCACAGGGGTCATGGAGCATTGTGATGACATGGGCCATGGAGCATTGTGATGACACTGGCATGAAGCATGGTGATGACAACAGAACTGGAGCATTGTGATGACAAGGGCATGGTGCATTGTGATTACAGGAGACATGGAGCATTGTGATGACATTGGCAGGGATCATTGTGATGACAGGGATCATGGAGCTTTGTGATGACAAAGACCAAGGAACATTTTGATGACAAGTGTCATTGAGCAATGTGATGACACGGGAATGGAGCATTATGATGACAAATATTCTGGAGCATTGTGATGACAAGCGCATGGAGCATTGTGATTACAGGGGCCATGGAGCATTGTAATGAAAGCTTTCATTATGCACTGTGATGACAAGGGGGATGGAGTATTGTGATGAAACTGGTCCTGGCGCATTGTGATAACAAAAGCCATGGAGCATTGTGATGACAGGCATCATGGAGCATGGTGAAGAAAGGGGCCATGGGGAATTGTAATGACAATAGAGAAATGTGATGAAAATGGTCAGCGAGCATAGTGATTCAAGTGGTCATTGAGAATTGTGATGAATAGTGATATAGAGCATTGTGATGACAAAGGTCATGGAGAACTGTGATGACCAGGGTCATGTAGCTTTGTGATGACACGTCCATGGAACATTGCGATGACAAGAATTCTGCAGCAATGTGATGACAAGGGCCGTGGAGCATTGTGATGCCACGGTCATGGAACATTGTGATGACAAAATTCTGGAGCATTGTGAGGAAAAAGGCTTGGAGCATTGTGATTATAGGGGACATGGAGCATTGTGATGACATGGTCAGGGAACTCTGTGATGACAGTTGTTATGGAGCAATGTGATGACAGGTGTCATGGAGCATTGTGATGAGAGGGGCCTTGGAGAATTGTGATGACAGGCGTCATGAGGCATTGAGATGGCAGTGTTCATGGAGCATTATGATGAAAGGTGTTATGGAGCACTGTGATTACAGGGGCCATGGAGCATTGTGAATACAAAGGCCATGGGGCATTGAGATGACAGTGGTCATGGAGCATTGTGATGAAAGTGGTCATGGATCATTCTGATGACAAGTGTCCTGGGACCCTGTGATGACATGGTTCATGGAGCATTGTGATGACAATGGTCATGGCGAATTGTGATGACAATGTCATGGGGCATTGTGATGGCACTGGTCATCTAGAAATGTGATTCAAGTTATTATGGAGCACAGTAATGAGAGGGGCCATGGAGCATTGTGATGACAAGTGTCATGGAGCCTTGTGATGACAGGTGTCATGGAGCATCGTGATGACAAATGCCATGGAGAATTGTGATGAGAGGTGGCATTGGGCATTGTGATGAAAGGGGTCATGGAGTACTGGGATTACAGGGGGCATGGAGCATTGTGAAAACAAGTGACATGGTGAATAGTGATGACAGGCTTGATATAGCATTGTGATGACAAGTGCCATTTAGCATTTTGATGTCAGGGTTCATCAGGCATTGTGTTGACGGGAGTCACGTGTCATTGTGATGACAAAGGCCATAGAGCATTGTGATCACAGGGGTCATGGAGCATTGTGATGACATGGGCCATGGAGCATTGTGATGACACTGGCATGAAGCATGGTGATGACAACAGAACTGGAGCATTGTGATGACAAGGGCATGGAGCATTGTGATTACAGGAGACATGGAGCATTGTGATGACATTGGCAGGGATCATTGTGATGACAGGGATCATGGAGCTTTGTGATGACAAAGACCAAGGAACATTTTGATGACAAGTGTCATTGAGCAATGTGATGACACGGGAATGGAGCATTATGATGACGAATGTTCTGGAGCATTGTGATGACAAGCGCATGGAGCATTGTGATTACAGGGTCCATGGAGGATTGTGATGACAACGGCATGGAGCATTGTGATGACAGCGGTCATTGAGCATTGTGATTACAAAGACCATGAGGCATTGTGATGACAGGGACCTTGGAGCATTATGATGACAATGGTCATCAAGCATTGTGATGACAGGGGTCATAGAGCATTGTGATGAGAAAGACCATGGAGCATGGTGATGACAGAGGCCATGGAACATTGTGATGACAAGGCCATGTACCATTGTGATGACAAGGGCAGGGAACCTTGTGGTGACCGGGGTCATGGAGCATTTTGATGACAACTTTCATGGAACATTGTGATGACAGGGGTCATGGAGCAGTGTGTTGAAAAGGAACATGGAGCAGTGTGATTACAGGGTCCATGGAACATTGTGAATACATAGGCCATGGAACAATGTGATGACAGGGGTCATGTAGCATTGTGATGACAGGGTCATGGAGCATTGGGATTACAGGGCTTATGGGGCACTGTGATGACAGGGGGCATGGAGCATTGTGATGAAAATTGTCCTGGAGCATTATGATGACAGCAGTCACAGAGGATTGGGATGAAAGGTATCATGCAGCATTGTGATGACAACGGTCATGGATCATTTTGATGACAGGGGTCATGGAACATTGTGATAAGAATGTTCATAAAGCATTTTTATGACAGGGGTCATGAAGCATTGTTTTGACACGGGCATGGAGCATTGTAATGATAGGATATCTGGAGCATTGTGATGAAAAGGGGATGGAGCATTTTGATGACAGGGTCCAAGGAGCATTGTGCTGACAATGGCATGGAGCATTGTGATGAAAAGGGTACTGGAGCACTGTGAGGATAGGAATCATGGATCATTGGGATGACAGGGGTCATGGAGCTTTGTGATGACAAGGGTCATGGAGCATTGTGATGACACGGTCAAGGAACATTGCGATGACAAGAATTATGGAGCATTGTGATGAAAGGACATGGAGCATTGTGATGAAAGGTGACAAGGAGCATTGTGATGATATGGGCAGAGAACTTTGTGATGACAGGGGTCATGGAGCATTGTGATGAAAAGTGTCATCGAACATTGTACTGACAGGGATCATGGAGCTTTTTGGTAAGAGAGGCCTTGGAGATTTGTGGTGGCAGGCGTCATGGGGCATTGTAATGACAGCGGTCTTGGATCATTGTGATGAAAGGCGTCATGGAGCACTGTGATTACAGGGGCCATGGAGCATTGTGAATACAAAGGCTATGGAGCATTGAGGTGACAGGTTTCATGGAGCATTGTGATGAAAGTGATCATGGATCATTGTGATGACAAGAGTCCTGGAACCTTGTGATGACAAGGTTCATGGAGCATTGTGATGACAAGGACCATGGCGAATTGTTATGACATCTGTCATGGGGCATGGTGATGACAGTGGTCATCTAGAATTGTGATGAAAGGTATAATGGAGCACTGTGATGACAGGGGCCATGGAACATTGTGATGACAAAGGCCATGGAGCATTGTGATGACAAGTGTCATGGGGCATTTTGATGACATTGGCATGGAGCATTATGATGACAAGAGTTCTGGAGCATTTTGATGAAAAGGGCATGGAGCATTGTGATGACAGGGGCCATGGAACATTTTGATGGCATAAGCCATGGAGCATTGTGATGACAAGTGTCATGGGACATTTTGATGACATTGGCATGGAGCATTATGATGACAAGAGTTCTGGAGCACTTTGATGACAAGGGCATGGAGCATTGTGATCACAGGGCCCATGGGGCATTGTGATGAAAAGAGCCATGAAGCATTGAGATGACAGGCGTCTTGAGGTATGGTGATGACAGTGGTCATGGAGCATTGTGATGAAAGAGATCATGGAGCAATATGATAACAGGGGCCATGGAGCATTGTGATGACAGGTGTATTGGAGCATTGTGATGAAAATAGTCATGGATCATTGTGATGACATGTGTCCTGGAACACTGTGATGACACGGTTCATCGAGTATTGTGATGACAAGGGTCATAGCGAATTGTGATGACAGTTGTCATTGGGCATTGTGATGACATTGATCATCTAGGAATTGTGATGAAAGTTATCATGGAGCACTGTGATGACTGGGGGCATGAAGCATTGTTATGAAAATTGTCCTGGATTATTGTGATGACAGCAGTCATGGAGAATTGTGATGACAGGGATTATGCAGCATTGTGTTGACAAGGCTATGGACTATTGTGATGACAATGGTCATGGAGCAATGTGATGAAAGTTTTCATGGAACATCTTGATGAAAAGTGCCTGGGAGCATTGTGACGATAAAGGCCATGGAGCATTGTGATGACAAGTGTCACGGAGCATTGTAATGAAAGCTTTCATTATGCACTGTGATGACAAGGGGAATGGAGTATTGTGATGAAACTGGTCCTGGCGCATTGTGATAACAAAAGCCATGGAGCATTGTGATGACAGGCATCATGGAGCATGGTGAAGAAAGGGGCCATGGGGAATTGTAATGACAATAGAGAAATGTGATGAAAATGGTCAGCGAGCATAGTGATTCAAGTGGTCATTGAGAATTGTGATGAATAGTGATATAGAGCATTGTGATGACAAAGGTCATGGAGAACTGTGATGACCAGGGTCATGTAGCTTTGTGATGACACGTCCATGGAACATTGCGATGACAAGAATTCTGCAGCAATGTGATGACAAGGGCCGTGGAGCATTGTGATGCCACGGTCATGGAACATTGTGATGACAAAATTCTGGAGCATTGTGAGGAAAAAGGCTTGGAGCATTGTGATTATAGGGGACATGGAGCATTGTGATGACATGGTCAGGGAACTCTGTGATGACAGTTGTTATGGAGCAATGTGATGACAGGTGTCATGGAGCATTGTGATGAGAGGGGCCTTGGAGAATTGTGATGACAGGCGTCATGAGGCATTGAGATGGCAGTGTTCATGGAGCATTATGATGAAAGGTGTTATGGAGCACTGTGATTACAGGGGCCATGGAGCATTGTGAATACAAAGGCCATGGGGCATTGAGATGACAGTGGTCATGGAGCATTGTGATGAAAGTGGTCATGGATCATTCTGATGACAAGTGTCCTGGGACCCTGTGATGACATGGTTCATGGAGCATTGTGATGACAATGGTCATGGCGAATTGTGATGACAATGTCATGGGGCATTGTGATGGCACTGGTCATCTAGAAATGTGATTCAAGTTATTATGGAGCACAGTAATGAGAGGGGCCATGGAGCATTGTGATGACAAGTGTCATGGAGCCTTGTGATGACAGGTGTCATGGAGCATCGTGATGACAAATGCCATGGAGAATTGTGATGAGAGGTGGCATTGGGCATTGTGATGAAAGGGGTCATGGAGTACTGGGATTACAGGGGGCATGGAGCATTGTGAAAACAAGTGACATGGTGAATAGTGATGACAGGCTTGATATAGCATTGTGATGACAAGTGCCATTTAGCATTTTGATGTCAGGGTTCATCAGGCATTGTGTTGACGGGAGTCACGTGTCATTGTGATGAGAAAGGCCATAGAGCATTGTGATCACAGGGGTCATGGAGCATTGTGATGACATGGGCCATGGAGCATTGTGATGACACTGGCATGAAGCATGGTGATGACAACAGAACTGGAGCATTGTGATGACAAGGGCATGGAGCATTGTGATTACAGGAGACATGGAGCATTGTGATGACATTGGCAGGGATCATTGTGATGACAGGGATCATGGAGCTTTGTGATGACAAAGACCAAGGAACATTTTGATGACAAGTGTCATTGAGCAATGTGATGACACGGGAATGGAGCATTATGATGACGAATGTTCTGGAGCATTGTGATGACAAGCGCATGGAGCATTGTGATTACAGGGTCCATGGAGGATTGTGATGACAACGGCATGGAGCATTGTGATGACAGCGGTCATTGAGCATTGTGATTACAAAGACCATGAGGCATTGTGATGACAGGGACCTTGGAGCATTATGATGACAATGGTCATCAAGCATTGTGATGACAGGGGTCATAGAGCATTGTGATGAGAAAGACCATGGAGCATGGTGATGACAGAGGCCATGGAACATTGTGATGACAAGGCCATGTACCATTGTGATGACAAGGGCAGGGAACCTTGTGGTGACCGGGGTCATGGAGCATTTTGATGACAACTTTCATGGAACATGGTGATGACAGGGGTCATGGAGCATTGTGTTGAAAAGGAACATGGAGCAGTGTGATTACAGGGTCCATGGAACATTGTGAATACATAGGCCATGGAACAATGTGATGACAGGGGTCATGTAGCATTGTGATGACAGGGTCATGGAGCATTGGGATTACAGGGCTTATGGGGCACTGTGATGACAGGGGGCATGGAGCATTGTGATGAAAATTGTCCTGGAGCATTATGATGACAGCAGTCACAGAGGATTGGGATGAAAGGTATCATGCAGCATTGTGATGACAACGGTCATGGATCATTTTGATAACAGGGGTCATGGAACATTGTGATAAGAATGTTCATAAAGCATTTTGATGACAGGGGTCATGAAGCATTGTGTTGACACGGGCATGGAGCATTGTAATGATAGGATATCTGGAGCATTGTGATGAAAAGGGGATGGAGCATTTTGATGACAGGGTCCAAGTAGCATTGTGCTGAGAATGGCATGGAGCATTGTGATGAAAAGGGTACTGGAGCACTGTGAGGAAAGGAATCATGGATCATTGTGATGACAGGGTTCATGGAGCTTTCTGATGAAAAGGGTCATGGAGCATTGTGATGACACGGTCAAGGAACATTGCGATGACAAGAATTATGGAGCATTGTGATGAAAGGACATGGAGCATTGTGATGAAAGGTGACAAGGAGCATTGTGATGATATGGGCAGAGAACTTTGTGATGACAGGGGTCATGGAGCATTGTGATGAAAAGTGTCATCGAACATTGTACTGACAGGGATCGTGGAGCTTTTTGGTAAGAGAGGCCTTGGAGATTTGTGGTGGCAGGCGTCATGGGGCATTGTAATGAGAGCAGTCTTGGATCATTGTGATGAAAGTGGTCATGGAGCACTGTGATTACAGGGGCCATGGAGCATTGTGAATACAAAGGCTATGGAGCATTGAGGTGACAGGTTTCATGGAGCATTGTGATGAAAGTGATCATGGATCATTGTGATGACAAGAGTCCTGGAACCTTGTGATGACAAGGTTCATGGAGCATTGTGATGACAAGGACCATGGCGAATTGTTATGACATCTGTCATGGGGCATGGTGATGACAGTGGTCATCTAGAATTGTGATGAAAGGTATAATGGAGCACTGTGATGACAGGGGCCATGGAACATTGTGATGACAAAGGCCATGGAGCATTGTGATGACAAGTGTCATGGGGCATTTTGATGACATTGGCATGGAGCATTATGATGACAAGAGTTCTGGAGCATTTTGATGAAAAGGGCATGGAGCATTGTGATGACAGGGGCCATGGAAAATTGTGATGGCATAAGCCATGGAGCATTGTGATGACAAGTGTCATGGGACATTTTGATGACATTGGCATGGAGCATTATGATGACAAGAGTTCTGGAGCACTTTGATGACAAGGGCATGGAGCATTGTGATCACAGGGCCCATGGGGCAGTGTGATGAAAAGAGCCATGGAGCATTGAGATGACAGGCGTCTTGAGGTATGGTGATGACAGTGGTTATGGAGCATTGTGATGAAAGAGATCATGGAGCAATATGATAACAGGGTCCATGGAGCATTGTGATGACAGGTGTATTGGAGCATTGTGATGAAAATAGTCATGGATCATTGTGATGACATGTGTCCTGGAACACTGTGATGACACGGTTCATCGAGTATTGTGATGACAAGGGTCATAGCGAATTGTGATGACAGGTGTCATTGGGCATTGTGATGACATTGATCATCTAGGAATTGTGATGAAAGGTATCATGGAGCACTGTGATGACTGGGGGCATGAAGCATTGTTATGAAAATTGTCCTGGATTATTGTGATGACAGCAGTCATGGAGAATTGTGATGACAGGGATTATGCAGCATTGTGTTGACAAGGCTATGGACTATTGTGATGACAATGATCATGGAGCAATGTGATGAAAGTTTTCATGGAACATCGTGATGAAAAGTGCCTGGGAGCATTGTGACGATAAAGGCCATGGAGCATTGTGATGACAAGTGTCACGGAGCATTGTAATGAAAGCTTTCATTATGCACTGTGATGACAAGGGGAATGGAGTATTGTGATGAAACTGGTCCTGGCGCATTGTGATAACAAAAGCCATGGAGCATTGTGATGACAGGCATCATGGAGCATGGTGAAGAAAGGGGCCATGGGGAATTGTAATGACAATAGAGAAATGTGATGAAAATGGTCAGCGAGCATAGTGATTCAAGTGGTCATTGAGAATTGTGATGAATAGTGACATAGAGCATTGTGATGACAAAGGTCATGGAGAACTGTGATGACCAGGGTCATGTAGCTTTGTGATGACACGTCCATGGAACATTGTGATGACAAGAATTCTGGAGCATTGTGATGACAAGGGCCGTGGAGCATTGTGATGCCACGTTCATGGAACATTGTGATGACAAAATTCTGGAGCATTGTGAGGAAAAAGGCTTGGAGCATTGTGATTATAGGGGACATGGAGCATTGTGATGACATGGGCAGGGAACACTGTGATGACAGTTGTTGTGGAGCAAAGTGATGACAGGTGTCATGGAGCATTGTGATGAGAGGGGCCTTTGAGAATTGTGATGACAGGCATCATGAGACATTGAGATGGCAGTGGTCATGGAGCATTATGATGAAAGGTGTTATGGAGCACTGTGATTACAGGGGCCATGGAGCATTGTGAATACAAAGGCCATGGGGCATTGAGATGACAGTGGTCATGGAGCATTGTGATGAAAGTGGTAATGGATCATTGTGATGACAAGTGTCCTGGGACCCTGTGATGACATGGTTCATGGAGCATTGTGATGACAATGGTCATGGCGAATTGTGATGACAATGTCATGGGGCATTGTGATGGCACTGGTCATCTAGAAATGTGATTCAAGTTATTATGGAGCACAGTAATGAGAGGGGCCATGGAGCATTGTGATGACAAGTGTCATGGAGCCTTGTGACGACAGGTGTCATGGAGCATCGTGATGACAAATGCCATGGAGAATTGTGATGAGAGGTGGCATTGGGCATTGTGATGAAAGGGGTCATGGAGTACTGGGATTACAGGGGGCATGGAGCATTGTGAAAACAAGTGACATGGTGAATAGTGATGACAGGCTTCATATAGCATTGTGATGACAAGTGCCATTTAGCATTTTGATGTCAGGGTTCATCAGGCATTGTGTTGACGGGAGTCACGTGTCATTGTGATGACAAAGGCCATAGAGCATTGTGATCACAGGGGTCATGGAGCATTGTGATGACATGGGCCATGGAGCATTGTGATGACACTGGCATGAAGCATGGTGATGACAACAGAACTGGAGCATTGTGATGACAAGGGCATGGAGCATTGTGATTACAGGAGACATGGAGCATTGTGATGACATTGGCAGGGATCATTGTGATGACAGGGATCATGGAGCTTTGTTATGACAAAGACCAAGGAACATTTTGATGACAAGTGTCATTGAGCAATGTGATGACACGGGAATGGAGCATTATGATGACAAATGTTCTGGAGCATTGTGATGACAAGCGCATGGAGCATTGTGATTACAGGGGCCATGGAGCATTGTGATGACAACGGCATGGAGCATTGTGATGACAGTGGTCATTGAGCATTGTGATTACAAATACCATGAGGCATTGTGATGACAGGGACCTTGGAGCATTGTGATGACAATGGTCATCAAGCATTGTGATGACAGGGGTCATAGAGCATTGTGATGAGAAAGACCATGGAGCATGGTGATGACAGAGGCCATGGATCATTGTGATGACAAGGCCATGTACCATTGTGATGACAAGGGCAGGGAACCTTGTGGTGACCGTGGTCATGGAGCATTTTGATGACAACTTTCATGGAACATGGTGATGACAGGGGTCATGGAGCATTGTGTTGAAAAGGAACATGGAGCAGTGTGATTACAGGGTCCATGGAACATTGTGAATACATAGGCCATGGAACAATGTGATGACAGGGGTCATGTAGCATTGTGATGACAGGGTCATGGAGCATTGGGATTACAGGGCTTATGGGGCACTGTGATGATAGGGGGCATGGAGCATTGTGACGAAAATTGTCCAGGAGCATTATGATGACAGAAGTCACAGCGGATTGGGATGAAAGGTATCATGCAGCATTGTGATGACAACGGTCATGGATCATTTTGATAACAGGGGTCATGGAACATTGTGATAAGAATGTTCATAAAGCATTTTGATGACAGGGGTCATGAAGCATTGTGTTGACACGGGCATGGAGCATTGTAATGATAGGATATCTGGAGCATTGTGATGAAAAGGGGATGGAGCATTTTGATGACAGGGTCCAAGGAGCATTGTGCTGACAATGGCATGGAGCATTGTGATGAAAAGGGTACTGGAGCACTGTGAGGAAAGGAATCATGGATCATTGTGATGACAGGGGTCATGGAGCTTTGTGATGACAAGGGTCATGGAGCATTGTGATGACACGGTCAAGGAACATTGCGATGACAAGAATTATGGAGCATTGTGACGAAAGGACATGGAGCATTGTGATGAAAGGTGACAAGGAGCATTGTGATGATATGGGCAGAGAACTTTGTGATGACAGGGGTCATGGAGCGTTGTGATGAAAAATGTCATCGAACATTGTACTGACAGGGATCATGGATCTTTTTGGTAAGAGAGGCCTTGGAGATTTGTGGTGGCAGGCGTCATGGGGCATTGTTATGACAGCGGTCTTGGAACATTGTGCTGAAAGGGGTCATGGAGCACTGTGATTACAGGGGCCATGGAGCATTGTGAATACAAAGGCTATGGAGCATTGAGGTGACAGGTTTCATGGAGTATTGTGATGAAAGTGATCATGGATCATTGTGATGACAAGAGTCCTGGAACCTTGTGATGACAAGGTTCATGGAGCATTGTGATGACAAGGACCATGGCGAATTGTTATGACATCTGTCATGGGGCATGGTGATGACAGTGGTCATCTAGAATTGTGATGAAAGGTATAATGAAGCACTGTGATGACAGGGGCCATGGAACATACTGATGACAAAGGCCATGGAGCATTGTGATGACAAGTGTCATGGGGCATTTTGATGACATTGGCATGGAGCATTATGATGACAAGAGTTCTGGAGCATTTTGATGAAAAGGGCATGGAGCATTGTGATGAGAGGGGCCATGGAACATTGTGATGGCATAAGCCATGGAGCATTGTGATGACAAGTGTCATGGGACATTTTGATGACATTGGCATGGAGCATTATGATGACAAGAGTTCTGGAGCACTTTGATGACAAGGGCATGGAGCATTGTGATCACAGGGCCCATGGGGCATTGTGATGAAAAGAACCATGGAGCATTGAGATGACAGGCGTCTTGAGGTATGGTGATGACAGTGGTCATGGAGCATTGTGATGAAAGAGATAATGGAGCAATATGATAACAGGGGCCATGGAGCATTGTGATGACAGGTGTATTGGAGCATTGTGATGAAAATAGTCATGGATCATTGTGATGACATGTGTCCTGGAACACTGTGATGACACGGTTCATCGAGTATTGTGATGACAAGAGTCATAGCGAATTGTGATGACAGGTGTCATTGGGCATTGTGATGAAATTGATCATCTAGGAATTGTGATGAAAGGTATCATGGAGCACTGTGATGACTGGGGGCATGAAGCATTGTTATGAAAATTGTCCTGGAATATTGTGATGACAGCAGTCATGGAGAATTGTGATGACAGGGATTATGCAGCATTGTGTTGACAAGGCTATGGACTATTGTGATGACAATGATCATGGAGCAATGTGATGAAAGTTTTCATGGAACATCGTGATGAAAAGTGCCTGGGAGCATTGTGACGATAAAGGCCATGGAGCATTGTGATGACAAGTGTCACGGAGCATTGTAATGAAAGCTTTCATTATGCACTGTGATGACAAGGGGAATGGAGTATTGTGATGAAACTGGTCCTGGCGCATTGTGATAACAAAAGCCATGGAGCATTGTGATGACAGGCATCATGGAGCATGGTGAAGAAAGGGGCCATGGGGAATTGTAATGACAATAGAGAAATGTGATGAAAATGGTCAGCGAGCATAGTGATTCAAGTGGTCATTGAGAATTGTGATGAATAGTGACATAGAGCATTGTGATGACAAAGGTCATGGAGAACTGTGATGACCAGGGTCATGTAGCTTTGTGATGACACGTCCATGGAACATTGTGATGACAAGAATTCTGGAGCATTGTGATGACAAGGGCCGTGGAGCATTGTGATGCCACGTTCATGGAACATTGTGATGACAAAATTCTGGAGCATTGTGAGGAAAAAGGCTTGGAGCATTGTGATTATAGGGGACATGGAGCATTGTGATGACATGGGCAGGGAACACTGTGATGACAGTTGTTGTGGAGCAAAGTGATGACAGGTGTCATGGAGCATTGTGATGAGAGGGGCCTTTGAGAATTGTGATGACAGGCGTCATGAGACATTGAGATGGCAGTGGTCATGGAGCATTATGATGAAAGGTGTTATGGAGCACTGTGATTACAGGGGCCATGGAGCATTGTGAATACAAAGGCCATGGGGCATTGAGATGACAGTGGTCATGGAGCATTGTGATGAAAGTGGTAATGGATCATTGTGATGACAAGTGTCCTGGGACCCTGTGATGACATGGTTCATGGAGCATTGTGATGACAATGGTCATGGCGAATTGTGATGACAATGTCATGGGGCATTGTGATGGCACTGGTCATCTAGAAATGTGATTCAAGTTATTATGGAGCACAGTAATGAGAGGGGCCATGGAGCATTGTGATGACAAGTGTCATGGAGCCTTGTGACGACAGGTGTCATGGAGCATCGTGATGACAAATGCCATGGAGAATTGTGATGAGAGGTGGCATTGGGCATTGTGATGAAAGGGGTCATGGAGTACTGGGATTACAGGGGGCATGGAGCATTGTGAAAACAAGTGACATGGTGAATAGTGATGACAGGCTTGATATAGCATTGTGATGACAAGTGCCATTTAGCATTTTGATGTCAGGGTTCATCAGGCATTGTGTTGACGGGAGTCACGTGTCATTGTGATGACAAAGGCCATAGAGCATTGTGATCACAGGGGTCATGGAGCATTGTGATGACATGGGCCATGGAGCATTGTGATGACACTGGCATGAAGCATGGTGATGACAACAGAACTGGAGCATTGTGATGACAAGGGCATGGAGCATTGTGATTACAGGAGACATGGAGCATTGTGATGACATTGGCAGGGATCATTGTGATGACAGGGATCATGGAGCTTTGTTATGACAAAGACCAAGGAACATTTTGATGACAAGTGTCATTGAGCAATGTGATGACACGGGAATGGAGCATTATGATGACAAATGTTCTGGAGCATTGTGATGACAAGCGCATGGAGCATTGTGATTACAGGGGCCATGGAGCATTGTGATGACAACGGCATGGAGCATTGTGATGACAGTGGTCATTGAGCATTGTGATTACAAATACCATGAGGCATTGTGATGACAGGGACCTTGGAGCATTGTGATGACAATGGTCATCAAGCATTGTGATGACAGGGGTCATAGAGCATTGTGATGAGAAAGACCATGGAGCATGGTGATGACAGAGGCCATGGATCATTGTGATGACAAGGCCATGTACCATTGTGATGACAAGGGCAGGGAACCTTGTGGTGACCGTGGTCATGGAGCATTTTGATGACAACTTTCATGGAACATTGTGATGACAGGGGTCATGGAGCATTGTGTTGAAAAGGAACATGGAGCAGTGTGATTACAGGGTCCATGGAACATTGTGAATACATAGGCCATGGAACAATGTGATGACAGGGGTCATGTAGCATTGTGATGACAGGGTCATGGAGCATTGGGATTACAGGGCTTATGGGGCACTGTGATGATAGGGGGCATGGAGCATTGTGACGAAAATTGTCCTGGAGCATTATGATGACAGCAGTCACAGCGGATTGGGATGAAAGGTATCATGCAGCATTGTGATGACAACGGTCATGGATCATTTTGATAACAGGGGTCATGGAACATTGTGATAAGAATGTTCATAAAGCATTTTGATGACAGGGGTCATGAAGCATTGTGTTGACACGGGCATGGAGCATTGTAATGATAGGATATCTGGAGCATTGTGATGAAAAGGGGATGGAGCATTTTGATGACAGGGTCCAAGGAGCATTGTGCTGACAATGGCATGGAGCATTGTGATGAAAAGGGTACTGGAGCACTGTGAGGAAAGGAATCATGGATCATTGTGATGACAGGGGTCATGGAGCTTTGTGATGACAAGGGTCATGGAGCATTGTGATGACACGGTCAAGGAACATTGCGATGACAAGAATTATGGAGCATTGTGACGAAAGGACATGGAGCATTGTGATGAAAGGTGACAAGGAGCATTGTGATGATATGGGCAGAGAACTTTGTGATGACAGGGGTCATGGAGCGTTGTGATGAAAAATGTCATCGAACATTGTACTGACAGGGATCATGGAGCTTTTTGGTAAGAGAGGCCTTGGAGATTTGTGGTGGCAGGCGTCATGGGGCATTGTTATGACAGCGGTCTTGGAACATTGTGCTGAAAGGGGTCATGGAGCACTGTGATTACAGGGGCCATGGAGCATTGTGAATACAAAGGCTATGGAGCATTGAGGTGACAGGTTTCATGGAGTATTGTGATGAAAGTGATCATGGATCATTGTGATGACAAGAGTCCTGGAACCTTGTGATGACAAGGTTCATGGAGCATTGTGATGACAAGGACCATGGCGAATTGTTATGACATCTGTCATGGGGCATGGTGATGACAGTGGTCATCTAGAATTGTGATGAAAGGTATAATGAAGCACTGTGATGACAGGGGCCATGGAACATACTGATGACAAAGGCCATGGAGCATTGTGATGACAAGTGTCATGGGGCATTTTGATGACATTGGCATGGAGCATTATGATGACAAGAGTTCTGGAGCATTTTGATGAAAAGGGCATGGAGCATTGTGATGAGAGGGCCCATGGAACATTGTGATGGCATAAGCCATGGAGCATTGTGATGACAAGTGTCATGGGACATTTTGATGACATTGGCATGGAGCATTATGATGACAAGAGTTCTGGAGCACTTTGATGACAAGGGCATGGAGCATTGTGATCACAGGGCCCATGGGGCATTGTGATGAAAAGAACCATGGAGCATTGAGATGACAGGCGTCTTGAGGTATGGTGATGACAGTGGTCATGGAGCATTGTGATGAAAGAGATAATGGAGCAATATGATAACAGGGGCCATGGAGCATTGTGATGACAGGTGTATTGGAGCATTGTGATGAAAATAGTCATGGATCATTGTGATGACATGTGTCCTGGAACACTGTGATGACACGGTTCATCGAGTATTGTGATGACAAGAGTCATAGCGAATTGTGATGACAGGTGTCATTGGGCATTGTGATGAAATTGATCATCTAGGAATTGTGATGAAAGGTATCATGGAGCACTGTGATGACTGGGGGCATGAAGCATTGTTATGAAAATTGTCCTGGATTATTGTGATGACAGCAGTCATGGAGAATTGTGATGACAGGGATTATGCAGCATTGTGTTGACAAGGCTATGGACTATTGTGATGACAATGGTCATGGAGCAATGTGATGAAAGTTTTCATGGAACATCTTGATGAAAAGTGCCTGGGAGCATTGTGACGATAAAGGCCATGGAGCATTGTGATGACAAGTGTCACGGAGCATTGTAATGAAAGCTTTCATTATGCACTGTGATGACAAGGGGGATGGAGTATTGTGATGAAACTGGTCCTGGCGCATTGTGATAACAAAAGCCATGGAGCATTGTGATGACAGGCATCATGGAGCATGGTGAAGAAAGGGGCCATGGGGAATTGTAATGACAATAGAGAAATGTGATGAAAATGGTCAGCGAGCATAGTGATTAAAGTGGTCATTGAGAATTGTGATGAATAGTGACATAGAGCATTGTGATGACAAAGGTCATGGAGAACTGTGATGACCAGGGTCATGTAGCTTTGTGATGACACGTCCATGGAACATTGCGATGACAAGAATTCTGGAGCATTGTGATGACAAGGGCCGTGGAGTATTGTGATGCCACGGTCATGGAACATTGTGATGACAAAATTCTGGAGCATTGTGAGGAAAAAGGCTTGGAGCATTGTGATTATAGGGGACATGGAGCATTGTGATGACATGGGCAGGGAACACTGTGATGACAGTTGTTATGGAGCAATGTGATGACAGGTGTCATGGAGCATTGTGATGAGAGGGGCCTTGGAGAATTGTGATGACAGGCGTCATGAGGCATTGAGATGGCAGTGGTCATGGAGCATTATGATGAAAGGTGTTATGGAGCACTGTGATTACAGGGGCCATGGAGCATTGTGAATATAAAGGCCATGGGGCATTGAGATGACAGTGGTCATGGAGCATTGTGATGAAAGTGGTCATGGATCATTGTGATGACAAGTGTCCTGGGACCCTGTGATGACATGGTTCATGGAGCATTGTGATGACAATGGTCATGGCCAATTGTGATGCCAATGTCATGGGGCATTGTGATGGCACTGGTCATCTGGAAATGTGATTCAAGTTATTATGGAGCACAGTAATGAGAGGGGCCATGGAGCATTGTGATGACAAGTGTCATGGGGCATTTTGATGACAGGTGTCATGGAGCATCGTGATGAGAGGGGCCTTTGAGAATTGTGATGACAGGCGTCATGAGACATTGAGATGGCAGTGGTCATGGAGCATTATGATGAAAGGTGTTATGGAGCACTGTGATTACAGGGGCCATGGAGCATTGTGAATACAAAGGCCATGGGGCATTGAGATGACAGTGGTCATGGAGCATTGTGATGAAAGTGGTAATGGATCATTGTGATGACAAGTGTCCTGGGACCCTTTGATGACATGGTTCATGGAGCATTGTGATGACAATGGTCATGGCGAATTGTGATGACAATGTCATGGGGCATTGTGATGGCACTGGTCATCTAGAAATGTGATTCAAGTTATTATGGAGCACAGTAATGAGAGGGGCCATGGAGCATTGCGATGACAAGTGTCATGGAGCCTTGTGACGACAGGTATCATGGAGCATCGTGATGACATATGCCATGAAGAATTGTGATGAGAGGTGGCATTGGGCATTGTGATGAAAGGGGTCATGGAGTACTGGGATTACAGGGGGCATGGAGCATTGTGAAAACAAGTGACATGGTGAATAGTGATGACAGGCTTGATATAGCATTGTGATGACAAGTGCCATTTAGCATTTTGATGTCAGGGTTCATCAGGCATTGTGTTGACGGGAGTCACGTGTCATTGTGATGACAAAGGCCATAGAGCATTGTGATCACAGGGGTCATGGAGCATTGTGATGACATGGGCCATGGAGCATTGTGATGACACTGGCATGAAGCATGGTGATGATAACAGAACTGGAGCATTGTGATGACAAGGGCATGGAGCATTGTGATTACAGGAGACAGGGAGCATTGTGATGACAGGGATCATGGACCATTGTGATGAGAAAGACCAAGGAACATTTTGATGACAAGTGTCATTGAGCAATGTGATGACACGGGAATGGAGCATTATGATGACAAATGTTCTGGAGCATTGTGATGACAAGTGCATGGATCATTGTGATTACACGGGCCATGGAGCATTGTGATGACAACGGCATGGAGCATTGGGATGACAGTGGTCATTGAGCATTGTGATTACAAAGACCATGAGGCATTGTGATGACAGGGACCTTGGAGCATTGTGATGACAATGGTCATCAAGCATTGTGATGACAGGGGTCATAGAGCATTGTGATGAGAAAGACCATGGAGCATGGTGATGACAGAGGCCATGGAACATTGTGATGACAAGGCCATGTACCATTGTGATGACAAGGGCAGGGAACCTTGTGGTGACCGGGGTCATGGAGCATTTTGATGACAACTTTCATGGAACATGGTGATGACAGGGGTCATGGAGCATTGTGTTGAAAAGGAACATGGAGCAGTGTGATTACAGGGTCCATGGAACATTGTGAATACATAGGCCATGGAACAATGTGATGACAGGGGTCATGTAGCATTGTGATGACAGGGTCATGGAGCATTGGGATTACAGGGCTTATGGGGCACTGTGATGACAGGGGGCATGGAGCATTGTGATGAAAATTGTCCTGGAGCATTATGATGACAGCAGTCACAGAGGATTGGGATGAAAGGTATCATGCAGCATTGTGATGACAACGGTCATGGATCATTTTGATGACAGGGGTCATGGAACATTGTGATAAGAATGTTCATAAAGCATTTTGATGACAGGGGTCATGAAGCATTGTGTTGACACGGGCATGGAGCATTGTAATGATAGGATATCTGGAGCATTGTGATGAAAAGGGGATGGAGCATTTTGATGACAGGGTCCAAGGAGCATTGTGCTGACAATGGCATGGAGCATGGTGATGAAAAGGGTACTGGAGCACTGTGAGGAAAGGAATCATGGATCATTGTGATGACAGGGGTCATGGAGCTTTGTGATGACAAGGGTCATGGAGCATTGTGATGACACGGTCAAGGAACATTGCGATGACAAGAATTATGGAGCATTGTGACGAAAGGACATGGAGCATTGTGATGAAAGGTGACAAGGAGCATTGTGATGATATGGGCAGAGAACTTTGTGATGACAGGGGTCATGGAGCGTTGTGATGAAAAATGTCATCGAACATTGTACTGACAGGGATCATGGAGCTTTTTGGTAAGAGAGGCCTTGGAGATTTGTGGTGGCAGGCGTCATGGGGCATTGTTATGACAGCGGTCTTGGAACATTGTGCTGAAAGGGGTCATGGAGCACTGTGATTACAGGGGCCATGGAGCATTGTGAATACAAAGGCTATGGAGCATTGAGGTGACAGGTTTCATGGAGTATTGTGATGAAAGTGATCATGGATCATTGTGATGACAAGAGTCCTGGAACCTTGTGATGACAAGGTTCATGGAGCATTGTGATGACAAGGACCATGGCGAATTGTTATGACATCTGTCATGGGGCATGGTGATGACAGTGGTCATCTAGAATTGTGATGAAAGGTATAATGAAGCACTGTGATGACAGGGGCCATGGAACATACTGATGACAAAGGCCATGGAGCATTGTGATGACAAGTGTCATGGGGCATTTTGATGACATTGGCATGGAGCATTATGATGACAAGAGTTCTGGAGCATTTTGATGAAAAGGGCATGGAGCATTGTGATGAGAGGGGCCATGGAACATTGTGATGGCATAAGCCATGGAGCATTGTGATGACAAGTGTCATGGGACATTTTGATGACATTGGCATGGAGCATTATGATGACAAGAGTTCTGGAGCACTTTGATGACAAGGGCATGGAGCATTGTGATCACAGGGCCCATGGGGCATTGTGATGAAAAGAACCATGGAGCATTGAGATGACAGGCGTCTTGAGGTATGGTGATGACAGTGGTCATGGAGCATTGTGATGAAAGAGATCATGGAGCAATATGATAACAGGGGCCATGGAGCATTGTGATGACAGGTGTATTGGAGCATTGTGATGAAAATAGTCATGGATCATTGTGATGACATGTGTCCTGGAACACTGTGATGACACGGTTCATCGAGTATTGTGATGACAAGGGTCATAGCGAATTGTGATGACAGTTGTCATTGGGCATTGTGATGACATTGATCATCTAGGAATTGTGATGAAAGTTATCATGGAGCACTGTGATGACTGGGGGCATGAAGCATTGTTATGAAAATTGTCCTGGATTATTGTGATGACAGCAGTCATGGAGAATTGTGATGACAGGGATTATGCAGCATTGTGTTGACAAGGCTATGGACTATTGTGATGACAATGGTCATGGAGCAATGTGATGAAAGTTTTCATGGAACATCTTGATGAAAAGTGCCTGGGAGCATTGTGACGATAAAGGCCATGGAGCATTGTGATGACAAGTGTCACGGAGCATTGTAATGAAAGCTTTCATTATGCACTGTGATGACAAGGGGAATGGAGTATTGTGATGAAACTGGTCCTGGCGCATTGTGATAACAAAAGCCATGGAGCATTGTGATGACAGGCATCATGGAGCATGGTGAAGAAAGGGGCCATGGGGAATTGTAATGACAATAGAGAAATGTGATGAAAATGGTCAGCGAGCATAGTGATTCAAGTGGTCATTGAGAATTGTGATGAATAGTGATATAGAGCATTGTGATGACAAAGGTCATGGAGAACTGTGATGACCAGGGTCATGTAGTTTTGTGATGACACGTCCATGGAACATTGCGATGACAAGAATTCTGCAGCAATGTGATGACAAGGGCCGTGGAGCATTGTGATGCCACGGTCATGGAACATTGTGATGACAAAATTCTGGAGCATTGTGAGGAAAAAGGCTTGGAGCATTGTGATTATAGGGGACATGGAGCATTGTGATGACATGGTCAGGGAACTCTGTGATGACAGTTGTTATGGAGCAATGTGATGACAGGTGTCATGGAGCATTGTGATGAGAGGGGCCTTGGAGAATTGTGATGACAGGTGTCATGAGGCATTGAGATGGCAGTGTTCATGGAGCATTATGATGAAAGGTGTTATGGAGCACTGTGATTACAGGGGCCATGGAGCATTGTGAATACAAAGGCCATGGGGCATTGAGATGACAGTGGTCATGGAGCATTGTGATGAAAGTGGTCATGGATCATTCTGATGACAAGTGTCCTGGGACCCTGTGATGACATGGTTCATGGAGCATTGTGATGACAATGGTCATGGCGAATTGTGATGACAATGTCATGGGGCATTGTGATGGCACTGGTCATCTAGAAATGTGATTCAAGTTATTATGGAGCACAGTAATGAGAGGGGCCATGGAGCATTGTGATGACAAGTGTCATGGAGCCTTGTGATGACAGGTGTCATGGAGCATCGTGATGACAAATGCCATGGAGAATTGTGATGAGAGGTGGCATTGGGCATTGTGATGAAAGGGGTCATGGAGTACTGGGATTACAGGGGGCATGGAGCATTGTGAAAACAAGTGACATGGTGAATAGTGATGACAGGCTTGATATAGCATTGTGATGACAAGTGCCATTTAGCATTTTGATGTCAGGGTTCATCAGGCATTGTGTTGACGGGAGTCACGTGTCATTGTGATGACAAAGGCCATAGAGCATTGTGATCACAGGGGTCATGGAGCATTGTGATGACATGGGCCATGGAGCATTGTGATGACAACGGCATGGAGCATTGTGATGACAGTGGTCATTGAGCATTGTGATTACAAATACCATGAGGCATTGTGATGACAGGGACCTTGGAGCATTGTGATGACAATGATCATCAAGCATTGTGATGACAGGGGTCATAGAGCATTGTGATGAGAAAGACCATGGAGCATGGTGATGACAGAGGCCATGGATCATTGTGATGACAAGGCCATGTACCATTGTGATGACAAGGGCAGGGAACCTTGTGGTGACCGTGGTCATGGAGCATTTTGATGACAACTTTCATGGAACATGGTGATGACAGGGGTCATGGAGCATTGTGTTGAAAAGGAACATGGAGCAGTGTGATTACAGGGTCCATGGAACATTGTGAATACATAGGCCATGGAACAATGTGATGACAGGGGTCATGTAGCATTGTGATGACAGGGTCATGGAGCATTGGGATTACAGGGCTTATGGGGCACTGTGATGATAGGGGGCATGGAGCATTGTGACGAAAATTGTCCTGGAGCATTATGATGACAGCAGTCACAGCGGATTGGGATGAAAGGTATCATGCAGCATTGTGATGACAACGGTCATGGATCATTTTGATAACAGGGGTCATGGAACATTGTGATAAGAATGTTCATAAAGCATTTTGATGACAGGGGTCATGAAGCATTGTGTTGACACGGGCATGGAGCATTGTAATGATAGGATATCTGGAGCATTGTGATGAAAAGGGGATGGAGCATTTTGATGACAGGGTCCAAGGAGCATTGTGCTGACAATGGCATGGAGCATGGTGATGAAAAGGGTACTGGAGCACTGTGAGGAAAGGAATCATGGATCATTGTGATGACAGGGGTCATGGAGCTTTGTGATGACAAGGGTCATGGAGCATTGTGATGACACGGTCAAGGAACATTGCGATGACAAGAATTATGGAGCATTGTGACGAAAGGACATGGAGCATTGTGATGAAAGGTGACAAGGAGCATTGTGATGATATGGGCAGAGAACTTTGTGATGACAGGGGTCATGGAGCGTTGTGATGAAAAATGTCATCGAACATTGTACTGACAGGGATCATGGAGCTTTTTGGTAAGAGAGGCCTTGGAGATTTGTGGTGGCAGGCGTCATGGGGCATTGTTATGACAGCGGTCTTGGAACATTGTGCTGAAAGGGGTCATGGAGCACTGTGATTACAGGGGCCATGGAGCATTGTGAATACAAAGGCTATGGAGCATTGAGGTGACAGGTTTCATGGAGTATTGTGATGAAAGTGATCATGGATCATTGTGATGACAAGAGTCCTGGAACCTTGTGATGACAAGGTTCATGGAGCATTGTGATGACAAGGACCATGGCGAATTGTTATGACATCTGTCATGGGGCATGGTGATGACAGTGGTCATCTAGAATTGTGATGAAAGGTATAATGAAGCACTGTGATGACAGGGGCCATGGAACATACTGATGACAAAGGCCATGGAGCATTGTGATGACAAGTGTCATGGGGCATTTTGATGACATTGGCATGGAGCATTATGATGACAAGAGTTCTGGAGCATTTTGATGAAAAGGGCATGGAGCATTGTGATGAGAGGGCCCATGGAACATTGTGATGGCATAAGCCATGGAGCATTGTGATGACAAGTGTCATGGGACATTTTGATGACATTGGCATGGAGCATTATGATGACAAGAGTTCTGGAGCACTTTGATGACAAGGGCATGGAGCATTGTGATCACAGGGCCCATGGGGCATTGTGATGAAAAGAACCATGGAGCATTGAGATGACAGGCGTCTTGAGGTATGGTGATGACAGTGGTCATGGAGCATTGTGATGAAAGAGATCATGGAGCAATATGATAACAGGGGCCATGGAGCATTGTGATGACAGGTGTATTGGAGCATTGTGATGAAAATAGTCATGGATCATTGTGATGACATGTGTCCTGGAACACTGTGATGACACGGTTCATCGAGTATTGTGATGACAAGAGTCATAGCGAATTGTGATGACAGGTGTCATTGGGCATTGTGATGACATTGATCATCTAGGAATTGTGATGAAAGGTATCATGGAGCACTGTGATGACTGGGGGCATGAAGCATTGTTATGAAAATTGTCCTGGATTATTGTGATGACAGCAGTCATGGAGAATTGTGATGACAGGGATTATGCAGCATTGTGTTGACAAGGCTATGGACTATTGTGATGACAATGGTCATGGAGCAATGTGATGAAAGTTTTCATGGAACATCTTGATGAAAAGTGCCTGGGAGCATTGTGACGATAAAGGCCATGGAGCATTGTGATGACAAGTGTCACGGAGCATTGTAATGAAAGCTTTCATTATGCACTGTGATGACAAGGGGGATGGAGTATTGTGATGAAACTGGTCCTGGCGCATTGTGATAACAAAAGCCATGGAGCATTGTGATGACAGGCATCATGGAGCATGGTGAAGAAAGGGGCCATGGGGAATTGTAATGACAATAGAGAAATGTGATGAAAATGGTCAGCGAGCATAGTGATTAAAGTGGTCATTGAGAATTGTGATGAATAGTGACATAGAGCATTGTGATGACAAAGGTCATGGAGAACTGTGATGACCAGGGTCATGTAGCTTTGTGATGACACGTCCATAGAACATTGCGATGACAAGAATTCTGGAGCATTGTGATGACAAGGGCCGTGGAGCATTGTGATGCCACGGTCATGGAACATTGTGATGACAAAATTCTGGAGCATTGTGAGGAAAAAGGCTTGGAGCATTGTGATTATAGGGGACATGGAGCATTGTGATGACATGGGCAGGGAACACTGTGATGACAGTTGTTATGGAGCAATGTGATGACAGGTGTCATGGAGCATTGTGATGAGAGGGACCTTGGAGAATTGTGATGACAGGCGTCATGAGGCATTGAGATGGCAGTGTTCATGGAGCATTATGATGAAAGGTGTTATGGAGCACTGTGATTACAGGGGCCATGGAGCATTGTGAATACAAAGGCCATGGGGCATTGAGATGACAGTGGTCATGGAGCATTGTGATGAAAGTGGTCATGGATCATTCTGATGACAAGTGTCCTGGGACCCTGTGATGACATGGTTCATGGAGCATTGTGATGACAATGGTCATGGCCAATTGTGATGACAATGTCATGGGGCATTGTGATGGCACTGGTCATCTAGAAATGTGATTCAAGTTATTATGGAGCACAGTAATGAGAGGGGCCATGGAGCATTGTGATGACAAGTGTCATGAAGCCTTGTGATGACAGGTGTCATGGAGCATCGTGATGACAAATGCCATGGAGAATTGTGATGAGAGGTGGCATTGGGCATTGTGATGAAAGGGGTCATGGAGTACTGGGATTACAGGGGGCATGGAGCATTGTGAAAACAAGTGACATGGTGAATAGTGATGACAGGCTTGATATAGCATTGTGATGACAAGTGCCATTTAGCATTTTGATGTCAGGGTTCATCAGGCATTGTGTTGACGGGAGTCACGTGTCATTGTGATGACAAAGGCCATAGAGCATTGTGATCACAGGGGTCATGGAGCATTGTGATGACATGGGCCATGGAGCATTGTGATGACACTGGCATGAAGCATGGTGATGACAACAGAACTGGAGCATTGTGATGACAAGGGCATGGAGCATTGTGATTACAGGAGACATGGAGCATTGTGATGACATTGGCAGGGATCATTGTGATGACAGGGATCATGGAGCTTTGTGATGACAAAGACCAAGGAACATTTTGATGACAAGTGTCATTGAGCAATGTGATGACACGGGAATGGAGCATTATGATGACGAATGTTCTGGAGCATTGTGATGACAAGCGCATGGAGCATTGTGATTACAGGGTCCATGGAGGATTGTGATGACAACGGCATGGAGCATTGTGATGACAGCGGTCATTGAGCATTGTGATTACAAAGACCATGAGGCATTGTGATGACAGGGACCTTGGAGCATTATGATGACAATGGTCATCAAGCATTGTGATGACAGGGGTCATAGAGCATTGTGATGAGAAAGACCATGGAGCATGGTGATGACAGAGGCCATGGAACATTGTGATGACAAGGCCATGTACCATTGTGATGACAAGGGCAGGGAACCTTGTGGTGACCGGGGTCATGGAGCATTTTGATGACAACTTTCATGGAACATGGTGATGACAGGGGTCATGGAGCATTGTGTTGAAAAGGAACATGGAGCAGTGTGATTACAGGGTCCATGGAACATTGTGAATACATAGGCCATGGAACAATGTGATGACAGGGGTCATGTAGCATTGTGATGACAGGGTCATGGAGCATTGGGATTACAGGGCTTATGGGGCACTGTGATGACAGGGGGCATGGAGCATTGTGATGAAAATTGTCCTGGAGCATTATGATGACAGCAGTCACAGAGGATTGGGATGAAAGGTATCATGCAGCATTGTGATGACAACGGTCATGGATCATTTTGATAACAGGGGTCATGGAACATTGTGATAAGAATGTTCATAAAGCATTTTGATGACAGGGGTCATGAAGCATTGTGTTGACACGGGCATGGAGCATTGTAATGATAGGATATCTGGAGCATTGTGATGAAAAGGGGATGGAGCATTTTGATGACAGGGTCCAAGTAGCATTGTGCTGAGAATGGCATGGAGCATTGTGATGAAAAGGGTACTGGAGCACTGTGAGGAAAGGAATCATGGATCATTGTGATGACAGGGTTCATGGAGCTTTCTGATGACAAGGGTCATGGAGCATTGTGATGACACGGTCAAGGAACATTGCGATGACAAGAATTATGGAGCATTGTGATGAAAGGACATGGAGCATTGTGATGAAAGGTGACAAGGAGCATTGTGATGATATGGGCAGAGAACTTTGTGATGACAGGGGTCATGGAGCATTGTGATGAAAAGTGTCATCGAACATTGTACTGACAGGGATCGTGGAGCTTTTTGGTAAGAGAGGCCTTGGAGATTTGTGGTGGCAGGCGTCATGGGGCATTGTAATGAGAGCAGTCTTGGATCATTGTGATGAAAGTGGTCATGGAGCACTGTGATTACAGGGGCCATGGAGCATTGTGAATACAAAGGCTATGGAGCATTGAGGTGACAGGTTTCATGGAGCATTGTGATGAAAGTGATCATGGATCATTGTGATGACAAGAGTCCTGGAACCTTGTGATGACAAGGTTCATGGAGCATTGTGATGACAAGGACCATGGCGAATTGTTATGACATCTGTCATGGGGCATGGTGATGACAGTGGTCATCTAGAATTGTGATGAAAGGTATAATGGAGCACTGTGATGACAGGGGCCATGGAACATTGTGATGACAAAGGCCATGGAGCATTGTGATGACAAGTGTCATGGGGCATTTTGATGACATTGGCATGGAGCATTATGATGACAAGAGTTCTGGAGCACTTTGATGACAAGGGCATGGAGCATTGTGATCACAGGGCCCATGGGGCAGTGTGATGAAAAGAGCCATGGAGCATTGAGATGACAGGCGTCTTGAGGTATGGTGATGACAGTGGTTATGGAGCATTGTGATGAAAGAGATCATGGAGCAATATGATAACAGGGTCCATGGAGCATTGTGATGACAGGTGTATTGGAGCATTGTGATGAAAATAGTCATGGATCATTGTGATGACATGTGTCCTGGAACACTGTGATGACACGGTTCATCGAGTATTGTGATGAAAAGGGTCATAGCGAATTGTGATGACAGGTGTCATTGGGCATTGTGATGACATTGATCATCTAGGAATTGTGATGAAAGGTATCATGGAGCACTGTGATGACTGGGGGCATGAAGCATTGTTATGAAAATTGTCCTGGATTATTGTGATGACAGCAGTCATGGAGAATTGTGATGACAGGGATTATGCAGCATTGTGTTGACAAGGCTATGGACTATTGTGATGACAATGATCATGGAGCAATGTGATGAAAGTTTTCATGGAACATCGTGATGAAAAGTGCCTGGGAGCATTGTGACGATAAAGGCCATGGAGCATTGTGATGACAAGTGTCACGGAGCATTGTAATGAAAGCTTTCATTATGCACTGTGATGACAAGGGGAATGGAGTATTGTGATGAAACTGGTCCTGGCGCATTGTGATAACAAAAGCCATGGAGCATTGTGATGACAGGCATCATGGAGCATGGTGAAGAAAGGGGCCATGGGGAATTGTAATGACAATAGAGAAATGTGATGAAAATGGTCAGCGAGCATAGTGATTCAAGTGGTCATTGAGAATTGTGATGAATAGTGACATAGAGCATTGTGATGACAAAGGTCATGGAGAACTGTGATGACCAGGGTCATGTAGCTTTGTGATGACACGTCCATGGAACATTGTGATGACAAGAATTCTGGAGCATTGTGATGACAAGGGCCGTGGAGCATTGTGATGCCACGTTCATGGAACATTGTGATGACAAAATTCTGGAGCATTGTGAGGAAAAAGGCTTGGAGCATTGTGATTATAGGGGACATGGAGCATTGTGATGACATGGGCAGGGAACACTGTGATGACAGTTGTTGTGGAGCAATGTGATGACAGGTGTCATGGAGCATTGTGATGAGAGGGGCCTTTGAGAATTGTGATGACAGGCGTCATGAGACATTGAGATGGCAGTGGTCATGGAGCATTATGATGAAAGGTGTTATGGAGCACTGTGATTACAGGGGCCATGGAGCATTGTGAATACAAAGGCCATGGGGCATTGAGATGACAGTGGTCATGGAGCATTGTGATGAAAGTTGTAATGGATCATTGTGATGACAAGTGTCCTGGGACCCTGTGATGACATGGTTCATGGAGCATTGTGATGACAATGGTCATGGCGAATTGTGATGACAATGTCATGGGGCATTGTGATGGCACTGGTCATCTAGAAATGTGATTCAAGTTATTATGGAGCACAGTAATGAGAGGGGCCATGGAGCATTGTGATGACAAGTGTCATGGAGCCTTGTGACGACAGGTGTCATGGAGCATCGTGATGACAAATGCCATGGAGAATTGTGATGAGAGGTGGCATTGGGCATTGTGATGAAAGGGGTCATGGAGTACTGGGATTACAGGGGGCATGGAGCATTGTGAAAACAAGTGACATGGTGAATAGTGATGACAGGCTTGATATAGCATTGTGATGACAAGTGCCATTTAGCATTTTGATGTCAGGGTTCATCAGGCATTGTGTTGACGGGGGTCACGTGTCATTGTGATGACAAAGGCCATAGAGCATTGTGATCACAGGGGTCATGGAGCATTGTGATGACATGGGCCATGGAGCATTGTGATGACACTGGCATGAAGCATGGTGATGACAACAGAACTGGAGCATTGTGATGACAAGGGCATGGAGCATTGTGATTACAGGAGACATGGAGCATTGTGATGACATTGGCAGGGATCATTGTGATGACAGGGATCATGGAGCTTTGTTATGACAAAGACCAAGGAACATTTTGATGACAAGTGTCATTGAGCAATGTGATGACACGGGAATGGAGCATTATGATGACAAATGTTCTGGAGCATTGTGATGACAAGCGCATGGAGCATTGTGATTACAGGGGCCATGGAGCATTGTGATGACAACGGCATGGAGCATTGTGATGACAGTGGTCATTGAGCATTGTGATTACAAAGACCATGAGGCATTGTGATGACAGGGACCTTGGAGCATTGTGATGACAATGGTCATCAAGCATTGTGATGACAGGGGTCATAGAGCATTGTGATGAGAAAGACCATGGAGCATGGTGATGACAGAGGCCATGGATCATTGTGATGACAAGGCCATGTACCATTGTGATGACAAGGGCAGGGAACCTTGTGGTGACCGTGGTCATGGAGCATTTTGATGACAACTTTCATGGAACATGGTGATGACAGGGGTCATGGAGCATTGTGTTGAAAAGGAACATGGAGCAGTGTGATTACAGGGTCCATGGAACATTGTGAATACATAGGCCATGGAACAATGTGATGACAGGGGTCATGTAGCATTGTGATGACAGGGTCATGGAGCATTGGGATTACAGGGCTTATGGGGCACTGTGATGATAGGGGGCATGGAGCATTGTGACGAAAATTGTCCTGGAGCATTATGATGACAGCAGTCACAGCGGATTGGGATGAAAGGTATCATGCAGCATTGTGATGACAACGGTCATGGATCATTTTGATAACAGGGGTCATGGAACATTGTGATAAGAATGTTCATAAAGCATTTTGATGACAGGGGTCATGAAGCATTGTGTTGACACGGGCATGGAGCATTGTAATGATAGGATATCTGGAGCATTGTGATGAAAAGGGGATGGAGAATTTTGATGACAGGGTCCAAGGAGCATTGTGCTGACAATGGCATGGAGCATTGTGATGAAAAGGGTACTGGAGCACTGTGAGGAAAGGAATCATGGATCATTGTGATGACAGGGGTCATGGAGCTTTGTGATGACAAGGGTCATGGAGCATTGTGATGACACGGTCAAGGAACATTGCGATGACAAGAATTATGGAGCATTGTGACGAAAGGACATGGAGCATTGTGATGAAAGGTGACAAGGAGCATTGTGATGATATGGGCAGAGAACTTTGTGATGACAGGGGTCATGGAGCGTTGTGATGAAAAATGTCATCGAACATTGTACTGACAGGGATCATGGAGCTTTTTGGTAAGAGAGGCCTTGGAGATTTGTGGTGGCAGGCGTCATGGGGCATTGTTATGACAGCGGTCTTGGAACATTGTGCTGAAAGGGGTCATGGAGCACTGTGATTACAGGGGCCATGGAGCATTGTGAATACAAAGGCTATGGAGCATTGAGGTGACAGGTTTCATGGAGTATTGTGATGAAAGTGATCATGGATCATTGTGATGACAAGAGTCCTGGAACCTTGTGATGACAAGGTTCATGGAGCATTGTGATGACAAGGACCATGGCGAATTGTTATGACATCTGTCATGGGGCATGGTGATGACAGTGGTCATCTAGAATTGTGATGAAAGGTATAATGAAGCACTGTGATGACAGGGGCCATGGAACATACTGATGACAAAGGCCATGGAGCATTGTGATGACAAGTGTCATGGGGCATTTTGATGACATTGGCATGGAGCATTATGATGACAAGAGTTCTGGAGCATTTTGATGAAAAGGGCATGGAGCATTGTGATGAGAGGGGCCATGGAACATTGTGATGGCATAAGCCATGGAGCATTGTGATGACAAGTGTCATGGGACATTTTGATGACATTGGCATGGAGCATTATGATGACAAGAGTTCTGGAGCACTTTGATGACAAGGGCATGGAGCATTGTGATCACAGGGCCCATGGGGCATTGTGATGAAAAGAACCATGGAGAATTGAGATGACAGGCGTCTTGAGGTATGGTGATGACAGTGGTCATGGAGCATTGTGATGAAAGAGATCATGGAGCAATATGATAACAGGGGCCATGGAGCATTGTGATGACAGGTGTATTGGAGCATTGTGATGAAAATAGTCATGGATCATTGTGATGACATGTGTCCTGGAACACTGTGATGACACGGTTCATCGAGTATTGTGATGACAAGAGTCATAGCGAATTGTGATGACAGGTGTCATTGGGCATTGTGATGAAATTGATCATCTAGGAATTGTGATGAAAGGTATCATGGAGCACTGTGATGACTGGGGGCATGAAGCATTGTTATGAAAATTGTCCTGGATTATTGTGATGACAGCAGTCATGGAGAATTGTGATGACAGGGATTATGCAGCATTGTGTTGACAAGGCTATGGACTATTGTGATGACAATGGTCATGGAGCAATGTGATGAAAGTTTTCATGGAACATCGTGATGAAAAGTGCCTGGGAGCATTGTGACGATAAAGGCCATGGAGCATTGTGATGACAAGTGTCATGGAGCATTGTAATGAAAGCTTTCATTATGCACTGTGATGACAAGGGGGATGGAGTATTGTGATGAAACTGGTCCTGGCGCATTGTGATAACAAAAGCCATGGAGCATTGTGATGACAGGCATCATGGAGCACGGTGAAGAAAGGGGCCATGGGGAATTGTAATGACAATAGAGAAATGTGATGAAAATGGTCAGCGAGCATAGTGATTCAAGTGGTCATTGAGAATTGTGATGAATAGTGATATAGAGCATTGTGATGACAAAGGTCATGGAGAACTGTGATGACCAGGGTCATGTAGCTTTGTGATGACACGTCCATGGAACCTTGCGATGACAAGAATTCTGCAGCAATGTGATGACAAGGGCCGTGGAGCATTGTGATGCCACGGTCATGGAACATTGTGATGACAAAATTCTGGAGCATTGTGAGGAAAAAGGCTTGGAGCATTGTGATTATAGGGGACATGGAGCATTGTGATGACATGGTCAGGGAACTCTGTGATGACAGTTGTTATGGAGCAATGTGATGACAGGTGTCATGGAGCATTGTGATGAGAGGGGTCTTGGAGAATTGTGATGACAGGCGTCATGAGGCATTGAGATGGCAGTGTTCATGGAGCATTATGATGAAAGGTGTTATGGAGCACTGTGATTACAGGGGCCATGGAGCATTGTGAATACAAAGGCCATGGGGCATTGAGATGACAGTGGTCATGGAGCATTGTGATGAAAGTGATCATGGATCATTCTGATGACAAGTGTCCTGGGACCCTGTGATGACATGGTTCATGGAGCATTGTGATGACAATGGTCATGGCGAATTGTGATGACAATGTCATGGGGCATTGTGATGGCACTGGTCATCTAGAAATGTGATTCAAGTTATTATGGAGCACAGTAATGAGAGGGGCCATGGAGCATTGTGATGACAAGTGTCATGAAGCCTTGTGATGACAGGTGTCATGGAGCATCGTGATGACAAATGCCATGGAGAATTGTGATGAGAGGTGGCATTGGGCATTGTGATGAAAGGGGTCATGGAGTACTGGGATTACAGGGGGCATGGAGCATTGTGAAAACAAGTGACATGGTGAATAGTGATGACAGGCTTGATATAGCATTGTGATGACAAGTGCCATTTAGCATTTTGATGTCAGGGTTCATCAGGCATTGTGTTGACGGGAGTCACGTGTCATTGTGATGACAAAGGCCATAGAGCATTGTGATCACAGGGGTCATGGAGCATTGTGATGACATGGGCCATGGAGCATTGTGATGACACTGGCATGAAGCATGGTGATGACAACAGAACTGGAGCATTGTGATGACAAGGGCATGGAGCATTGTGATTACAGGAGACATGGAGCATTGTGATGACATTGGCAGGGATCATTGTGATGACAGGGATCATGGAGCTTTGTGATGACAAAGACCAAGGAACATTTTGATGACAAGTGTCATTGAGCAATGTGATGACACGGGAATGGAGCATTATGATGACGAATGTTCTGGAGCATTGTGATGACAAGCGCATGGAGCATTGTGATTACAGGGTCCATGGAGGATTGTGATGACAACGGCATGGAGCATTGTGATGACAGCGGTCATTGAGCATTGTGATTACAAAGACCATGAGGCATTGTGATGACAGGGACCTTGGAGCATTATGATGACAATGGTCATCAAGCATTGTGATGACAGGGGTCATAGAGCATTGTGATGAGAAAGACCATGGAGCATGGTGATGACAGAGGCCATGGAACATTGTGATGACAAGGCCATGTACCATTGTGATGACAAGGGCAGGGAACCTTGTGGTGACCGGGGTCATGGAGCATTTTGATGACAACTTTCATGGAACATGGTGATGACAGGGGTCATGGAGCATTGTGTTGAAAAGGAACATGGAGCAGTGTGATTACAGGGTCCATGGAACATTGTGAATACATAGGCCATGGAACAATGTGATGACAGGGGTCATGTAGCATTGTGATGACAGGGTCATGGAGCATTGGGATTACAGGGCTTATGGGGCACTGTGATGACAGGGGGCATGGAGCATTGTGATGAAAATTGTCCTGGAGCATTATGATGACAGCAGTCACAGAGGATTGGGATGAAAGGTATCATGCAGCATTGTGATGACAACGGTCATGGATCATTTTGATAACAGGGGTCATGGAACATTGTGATAAGAATGTTCATAAAGCATTTTGATGACAGGGGTCATGAAGCATTGTGTTGACACGGGCATGGAGCATTGTAATGATAGGATATCTGGAGCATTGTGATGAAAAGGGGATGGAGCATTTTGATGACAGGGTCCAAGTAGCATTGTGCTGAGAATGGCATGGAGCATTGTGATGAAAAGGGTACTGGAGCACTGTGAGGAAAGGAATCATGGATCATTGTGATGACAGGGTTCATGGAGCTTTCTGATGACAAGGGTCATGGAGCATTGTGATGACACGGTCAAGGAACATTGCGATGACAAGAATTATGGAGCATTGTGATGAAAGGACATGGAGCATTGTGATGAAAGGTGACAAGGAGCATTGTGATGATATGGGCAGAGAACTTTGTGATGACAGGGGTCATGGAGCATTGTGATGAAAAGTGTCATCGAACATTGTACTGACAGGGATCGTGGAGCTTTTTGGTAAGAGAGGCCTTGGAGATTTGTGGTGGCAGGCGTCATGGGGCATTGTAATGAGAGCAGTCTTGGATCATTGTGATGAAAGTGGTCATGGAGCACTGTGATTACAGGGGCCATGGAGCATTGTGAATACAAAGGCTATGGAGCATTGAGGTGACAGGTTTCATGGAGCATTGTGATGAAAGTGATCATGGATCATTGTGATGACAAGAGTCCTGGAACCTTGTGATGACAAGGTTCATGGAGCATTGTGATGACAAGGACCATGGCGAATTGTTATGACATCTGTCATGGGGCATGGTGATGACAGTGGTCATCTAGAATTGTGATGAAAGGTATAATGGAGCACTGTGATGACAGGGGCCATGGAACATTGTGATGACAAAGGCCATGGAGCATTGTGATGACAAGTGTCATGGGGCATTTTGATGACATTGGCATGGAGCATTATGATGACAAGAGTTCTGGAGCACTTTGATGACAAGGGCATGGAGCATTGTGATCACAGGGCCCATGGGGCAGTGTGATGAAAAGAGCCATGGAGCATTGAGATGACAGGCGTCTTGAGGTATGGTGATGACAGTGGTTATGGAGCATTGTGATGAAAGAGATCATGGAGCAATATGATAACAGGGTCCATGGAGCATTGTGATGACAGGTGTATTGGAGCATTGTGATGAAAATAGTCATGGATCATTGTGATGACATGTGTCCTGGAACACTGTGATGACACGGTTCATCGAGTATTGTGATGAAAAGGGTCATAGCGAATTGTGATGACAGGTGTCATTGGGCATTGTGATGACATTGATCATCTAGGAATTGTGATGAAAGGTATCATGGAGCACTGTGATGACTGGGGGCATGAAGCATTGTTATGAAAATTGTCCTGGATTATTGTGATGACAGCAGTCATGGAGAATTGTGATGACAGGGATTATGCAGCATTGTGTTGACAAGGCTATGGACTATTGTGATGACAATGATCATGGAGCAATGTGATGAAAGTTTTCATGGAACATCGTGATGAAAAGTGCCTGGGAGCATTGTGACGATAAAGGCCATGGAGCATTGTGATGACAAGTGTCACGGAGCATTGTAATGAAAGCTTTCATTATGCACTGTGATGACAAGGGGAATGGAGTATTGTGATGAAACTGGTCCTGGCGCATTGTGATAACAAAAGCCATGGAGCATTGTGATGACAGGCATCATGGAGCATGGTGAAGAAAGGGGCCATGGGGAATTGTAATGACAATAGAGAAATGTGATGAAAATGGTCAGCGAGCATAGTGATTCAAGTGGTCATTGAGAATTGTGATGAATAGTGACATAGAGCATTGTGATGACAAAGGTCATGGAGAACTGTGATGACCAGGGTCATGTAGCTTTGTGATGACACGTCCATGGAACATTGTGATGACAAGAATTCTGGAGCATTGTGATGACAAGGGCCGTGGAGCATTGTGATGCCACGTTCATGGAACATTGTGATGACAAAATTCTGGAGCATTGTGAGGAAAAAGGCTTGGAGCATTGTGATTATAGGGGACATGGAGCATTGTGATGACATGGGCAGGGAACACTGTGATGACAGTTGTTGTGGAGCAATGTGATGACAGGTGTCATGGAGCATTGTGATGAGAGGGGCCTTTGAGAATTGTGATGACAGGCGTCATGAGACATTGAGATGGCAGTGGTCATGGAGCATTATGATGAAAGGTGTTATGGAGCACTGTGATTACAGGGGCCATGGAGCATTGTGAATACAAAGGCCATGGGGCATTGAGATGACAGTGGTCATGGAGCATTGTGATGAAAGTTGTAATGGATCATTGTGATGACAAGTGTCCTGGGACCCTGTGATGACATGGTTCATGGAGCATTGTGATGACAATGGTCATGGCGAATTGTGATGACAATGTCATGGGGCATTGTGATGGCACTGGTCATCTAGAAATGTGATTCAAGTTATTATGGAGCACAGTAATGAGAGGGGCCATGGAGCATTGTGATGACAAGTGTCATGGAGCCTTGTGACGACAGGTGTCATGGAGCATCGTGATGACAAATGCCATGGAGAATTGTGATGAGAGGTGGCATTGGGCATTGTGATGAAAGGGGTCATGGAGTACTGGGATTACAGGGGGCATGGAGCATTGTGAAAACAAGTGACATGGTGAATAGTGATGACAGGCTTGATATAGCATTGTGATGACAAGTGCCATTTAGCATTTTGATGTCAGGGTTCATCAGGCATTGTGTTGACGGGGGTCACGTGTCATTGTGATGACAAAGGCCATAGAGCATTGTGATCACAGGGGTCATGGAGCATTGTGATGACATGGGCCATGGAGCATTGTGATGACACTGGCATGAAGCATGGTGATGACAACAGAACTGGAGCATTGTGATGACAAGGGCATGGAGCATTGTGATTACAGGAGACATGGAGCATTGTGATGACATTGGCAGGGATCATTGTGATGACAGGGATCATGGAGCTTTGTTATGACAAAGACCAAGGAACATTTTGATGACAAGTGTCATTGAGCAATGTGATGACACGGGAATGGAGCATTATGATGACAAATGTTCTGGAGCATTGTGATGACAAGCGCATGGAGCATTGTGATTACAGGGGCCATGGAGCATTGTGATGACAACGGCATGGAGCATTGTGATGACAGTGGTCATTGAGCATTGTGATTACAAAGACCATGAGGCATTGTGATGACAGGGACCTTGGAGCATTGTGATGACAATGGTCATCAAGCATTGTGATGACAGGGGTCATAGAGCATTGTGATGAGAAAGACCATGGAGCATGGTGATGACAGAGGCCATGGATCATTGTGATGACAAGGCCATGTACCATTGTGATGACAAGGGCAGGGAACCTTGTGGTGACCGTGGTCATGGAGCATTTTGATGACAACTTTCATGGAACATGGTGATGACAGGGGTCATGGAGCATTGTGTTGAAAAGGAACATGGAGCAGTGTGATTACAGGGTCCATGGAACATTGTGAATACATAGGCCATGGAACAATGTGATGACAGGGGTCATGTAGCATTGTGATGACAGGGTCATGGAGCATTGGGATTACAGGGCTTATGGGGCACTGTGATGATAGGGGGCATGGAGCATTGTGACGAAAATTGTCCTGGAGCATTATGATGACAGCAGTCACAGCGGATTGGGATGAAAGGTATCATGCAGCATTGTGATGACAACGGTCATGGATCATTTTGATAACAGGGGTCATGGAACATTGTGATAAGAATGTTCATAAAGCATTTTGATGACAAGGGTCATGAAGCATTGTGTTGACACGGGCATGGAGCATTGTAATGATAGGATATCTGGAGCATTGTGATGAAAAGGGGATGGAGAATTTTGATGACAGGGTCCAAGGAGCATTGTGCTGACAATGGCATGGAGCATTGTGATGAAAAGGGTACTGGAGCACTGTGAGGAAAGGAATCATGGATCATTGTGATGACAGGGGTCATGGAGCTTTGTGATGACAAGGGTCATGGAGCATTGTGATGACACGGTCAAGGAACATTGCGATGACAAGAATTATGGAGCATTGTGACGAAAGGACATGGAGCATTGTGATGAAAGGTGACAAGGAGCATTGTGATGATATGGGCAGAGAACTTTGTGATGACAGGGGTCATGGAGCGTTGTGATGAAAAATGTCATCGAACATTGTACTGACAGGGATCATGGAGCTTTTTGGTAAGAGAGGCCTTGGAGATTTGTGGTGGCAGGCGTCATGGGGCATTGTTATGACAGCGGTCTTGGAACATTGTGCTGAAAGGGGTCATGGAGCACTGTGATTACAGGGGCCATGGAGCATTGTGAATACAAAGGCTATGGAGCATTGAGGTGACAGGTTTCATGGAGTATTGTGATGAAAGTGATCATGGATCATTGTGATGACAAGAGTCCTGGAACCTTGTGATGACAAGGTTCATGGAGCATTGTGATGACAAGGACCATGGCGAATTGTTATGACATCTGTCATGGGGCATGGTGATGACAGTGGTCATCTAGAATTGTGATGAAAGGTATAATGAAGCACTGTGATGACAGGGGCCATGGAACATACTGATGACAAAGGCCATGGAGCATTGTGATGACAAGTGTCATGGGGCATTTTGATGACATTGGCATGGAGCATTATGATGACAAGAGTTCTGGAGCATTTTGATGAAAAGGGCATGGAGCATTGTGATGAGAGGGGCCATGGAACATTGTGATGGCATAAGCCATGGAGCATTGTGATGACAAGTGTCATGGGACATTTTGATGACATTGGCATGGAGCATTATGATGACAAGAGTTCTGGAGCACTTTGATGACAAGGGCATGGAGCATTGTGATCACAGGGCCCATGGGGCATTGTGATGAAAAGAACCATGGAGCATTGAGATGACAGGCGTCTTGAGGTATGGTGATGACAGTGGTCATGGAGCATTGTGATGAAAGAGATCATGGAGCAATATGATAACAGGGGCCATGGAGCATTGTGATGACAGGTGTATTGGAGCATTGTGATGAAAATAGTCATGGATCATTGTGATGACATGTGTCCTGGAACACTGTGATGACACGGTTCATCGAGTATTGTGATGACAAGAGTCATAGCGAATTGTGATGACAGGTGTCATTGGGCATTGTGATGAAATTGATCATCTAGGAATTGTGATGAAAGGTATCATGGAGCACTGTGATGACTGGGGGCATGAAGCATTGTTATGAAAATTGTCCTGGATTATTGTGATGACAGCAGTCATGGAGAATTGTGATGACAGGGATTATGCAGCATTGTGTTGACAAGGCTATGGACTATTGTGATGACAATGGTCATGGAGCAATGTGATGAAAGTTTTCATGGAACATCGTGATGAAAAGTGCCTGGGAGCATTGTGACGATAAAGGCCATGGAGCATTGTGATGACAAGTGTCACGGAGCATTGTAATGAAAGCTTTCATTATGCACTGTGATGACAAGGGGGATGGAGTATTGTGATGAAACTGGTCCTGGCGCATTGTGATAACAAAAGCCATGGAGCATTGTGATGACAGGCATCATGGAGCACGGTGAAGAAAGGGGCCATGGGGAATTGTAATGACAATAGAGAAATGTGATGAAAATGGTCAGCGAGCATAGTGATTAAAGTGGTCATTGAGAATTGTGATGAATAGTGACATAGAGCATTGTGATGACAAAGGTCATGGAGAACTGTGATGACCAGGGTCATGTAGCTTTGTGATGACACGTCCATGGAACATTGTGATGACAAGAATTCTGGAGCATTGTGATGACAAGGGCCGTGGAGCATTGTGATTCCACGGTCATGGAACATTGTGATGACAAAATTCTGGAGCATTGTGAGGAAAAAGGTTTGGAGCATTGTGATTAGAGGGGACATGGAGCATTGTGATGACATGGGCAGGGAACACTGTGATGACAGTTGTTATGGAGCAATGTGATGACAAGTGTCATGGAGCATTGTGATGAGAGGGGCCTTGGAGAATTGTGACGACAGGCGTCATGAGGCATTGAGATGGCAGTGGTCATGGAGCATTATGATGAAAGGTGTTATGGAGCACTGTGATTACAGGGGCCATGGAGCATTGTGAATACAAAGGCCATGGGGCATTGAGATGACAGTGGTCATGGAGCATTGTGATGAAAGTGGTAATGGATCATTGTGATGACAAGTGTCCTGGGACCCTGTGATGACATGGTTCATGGAGCATTGTGATGACAATGGTCATGGCGAATTGTGATGACAATGTCATGGGGCATTGTGATGGCACTGGTCATCTATAAATGTGATTCAAGTTATTATGGAGCACAGTAATGAGAGGGGCCATGGAGCATTGTGATGACAAGTGTCATGGAGCATTGTGATGACAGGTGTCATGGAGCATCGTGATGACAAATGCCATGGAGAATTGTGATGAGAGGTGGCATTGGGCATTGTGATGAAAGGGGTCATGGAGTACTGGGATTACAGGGGCCATGGAGCATTGTGAAAACAAGTGACATGGTGAATAGTGATGACAGGCTTCATATAGCATTGTGATGACAAGTGCCATTTAGCATTTTGATGTCAGGGTTCATCAGGCATTGTGTTGACGGGGGTCACGTGTCATTGTGATGACAAAGGCCATAGAGCATTGTGATCACAGGGGTCATGGAGCATTGTGTTGACATGGGCCATGGAGCATTGTGAAGACAAGATTCATGGAGCATTGTGATGACACTGGCATGAAGCATGGTGATGACAACAGAACTGGAGCATTGTGATGACAAGGGCATGGAGCATTGTGATTACAGGAGACATGGAGCATTGTGATGACATTGGCAGGGATCATTGTGATGACAGGGATCATGGAGCATTGTGATGACAAAGATCAAGGATCATTTTGATGACAAGTGTCATTGAGCAATGTGATGACACGGGAATGGAGCATTATGATGACAAATGTTCTGGAGCATTGTGATGACAAGCGCATGGAGCATTGTGATTACAGGGGCCATGGAGCATTGTGATGACAACGGCATGGAGCATTGTGATGACAGTGGTCATTGAGCATTGTGATTACAAAGACCATGAGGCATTGTGATGACAGGGACCTTGGAGCATTGTGATGACAATGGTCATCAAGCATTGTGATGACAGGGGTCATAGAGCATTGTGATGAGAAAGACCATGGAGCATGGTGATGACAGAGGCCATGGAACATTGTGATGACAAGGCCATGTACCATTGTGATGACAAGGGCAGGGAACCTTGTGGTGACCGGGGTCATGGAGCATTTTGATGACAACTTTCATGGAACATGGTGATGACAGGGGTCATGGAGCATTGTGTTGAAAAGGAACATGGAGCAGTGTGATTACAGGGTCCATGGAACATTGTGAATACATAGGCCATGGAACAATGTGATGACAGGGGTCATGTAGCATTGTGATGACAGGGTCATGGAGCATTGGGATGACAGGGCTTATGGGGCACTGTGATGACAGGGGGCATGGAGCATTGTGATGAAAATTGTCCTGGAGCATTATGATGACAGCAGTCACAGAGGATTGGGATGAAAGGTATCATGCATCATTGTGATGACAACGGTCATGGATCATTTTGATGACAGGGGTCATGGAACATTGTGATAAGAATGTTCATAAAGCATTTTGATGACAGGGGACATGAAGCATTGTGTTGACACGGGCATGGAGCATTGTAATGATAGGATATCTGGAGCATTGTGATGAAAAGGGGATGGAGCATTTTGATGACAGGGTCCAAGGAGCATTGTGCTGACAATGGCATGGAGCATTGTGATGAAAAGGGTACTGGAGCACTGTGAGGATAGGAATCATGGATCATTGTGATGACAGGGGTCATGGAGCTTTGTGATGACAAGGGTCATGGAGCATTGTGATGACACGGTCAAGGAACATTGCGATGACAAGAATTATGGAGCATTGTGATGAAAGGACATGGAGCATTGTGATGAAAGGTGACAAGGAGCATTGTGATGATATGGGCAGAGAACTTTGTGACGACAGGGGTCATGGAGCATTGTGATGAAAAGTGTCATCGAACATTGTACTGACAGGGATCATGGAGCTTTTTGGTAAGAGAGGCCTTGGAGATTTGTGGTGGCAGGCGTCATGGGGCATTGTAATGACAGCGGTCTTGGATCATTGTGATGAAAGGGGTCATGGAGCACTGTGATTACAGGGGCCATGGAGCATTGTGAATACAAAGGCTATGGAGCATTGAGGTGACAGGTTTCATGGAGCATTGTGATGAAAGTGATCATGGATCATTGTGATGACAAGGGTCCTGGAACACTGTGATGACAAGGTTCATGGAGCATTTTGATGACAAGGCCCATGGCGAATTGTTATGACATCTGTCATGGGGCATGGTGATGACAGTGGTCATCTAGAATTGTGATGAAAGGTATAATGGAGCACTGTGATGACAGGGGCCATGGAACATTGTGATGACAATGGCCATGGAGCATTGTGATGACAAGTGTCATGGGGCATTTTGATGACATTGGCATGGAGCATTATGATGACAAGAGTTCTGGAGCATTTTGATGAAAAGAGCATGGAGCATTGTGATGACAGGGACCATGGAAAATTGTGATGGCATAAGCCATGGAGCATTGTGATGACAAGTGTCATGGGACATTTTGATGACATTGGCATGGAGCATTATGATGACAAGAGTTCTGGAGCACTTTGATGACAAGGGCATGGAGCATTGTGATCACAGGGCCCATGGGGCATTGTGATGAAAAGAGCCATGGAGCATTGAGATGACAGGCATCGTGAGGTATGGTGATGACAGTGGTCATGGAGCATTGTGATGAAAGAGATCATGGAGCAATATGATAACAGGGGCCATGGAGCATTGTGATGACAGGTGTATTGGAGCATTGTGATGAATATAGTCATGGATCATTGTGATGACATGTGTCCTGGAACACTGTGATGACACGGTTCATCGAGTATTGTGATGACAAGGGTCATAGCGAATTGTGATGACAGGTGTCATTGGGCATTGTGATGACATTGATCATCTAGGAATTGTGATGAAAGGTATCATGGAGCACTGTGATGACTGGGGGCATGAAGCATTGTTATGAAAATTGTCCTGGATTATTGTGATGACAGCAGTCATGGAGAATTGTGATGACAGGGATTATGCAGCATTGTGTTGACAAGGCTATGGACTATTGTGATGACAATGGTCATGGAGCAATGTGATGAAAGTTTTCATGGAACATCGTGATGAAAAGTGCCTGGGAGCATTGTGACGATAAAGGCCATGGAGCATTGTGATGACAAGTGTCACGGAGCATTGTAATGAAAGCGTTCATTATGCACTGTGATGACAAGGGGGATGGAGTATTGTGATGAAACTGGTCCTGGCGCATTGTGATAACAAAAGCCATGGAGCATTGTGATGACAGGCATCATGGAGCACGGTGAAGAAAGGGGCCATGGGGAATTGTAATGACAATAGAGAAATGTGATGAAAATGGTCAGCGAGCATAGTGATTAAAGTGGTCATTGAGAATTGTGATGAATAGTGACATAGAGCATTGTGATGACAAAGGTCATGGAGAACTGTGATGACCAGGGTCATGTAGCTTTGTGATGACACGTCCATGGAACATTGTGATGACAAGAATTCTGGAGCATTGTGATGACAAGGGCCGTGGAGCATTGTGATTCCACGGTCATGGAACATTGTGATGACAAAATTCTGGAGCATTGTGAGGAAAAAGGCTTGGAGCATTGTGATTATAGGGGACATGGAGCATTGTGATGACATGGGCAGGGAACACTGTGATGACAGTTGTTATGGAGCAATGTGATGACAAGTGTCATGGAGCATTGTGATGAGAGGGGCCTTGGAGAATTGTGACGACAGGCGTCATGAGGCATTGAGATGGCAGTGGTCATGGAGCATTATGATGAAAGGTGTTATGGAGCACTGTGATTACAGGGGCCATGGAGCATTGTGAATACAAAGGCCATGGGGCATTGAGATGACAGTGGTCATGGAGCATTGTGATGAAAGTGGTAATGGATCATTGTGATGACAAGTGTCCTGGGACCCTGTGATGACATGGTTCATGGAGCATTGTGATGACAATGGTCATGGCGAATTGTGATGACAATGTCATGGGGCATTGTGATGGCACTGGTCATCTATAAATGTGATTCAAGTTATTATGGAGCACAGTAATGAGAGGGGCCATGGAGCATTGTGATGACAAGTGTCATGGAGCATTGTGATGACAGGTGTCATGGAGCATCGTGATGACAAATGCCATGGAGAATTGTGATGAGAGGTGGCATTGGGCATTGTGATGAAAGGGGTCATGGAGTACTGGGATTACAGGGGCCATGGAGCATTGTGAAAACAAGTGACATGGTGAATAGTGATGACAGGCTTCATATAGCATTGTGATGACAAGTGCCATTTAGCATTTTGATGTCAGGGTTCATCAGGCATTGTGTTGACGGGGGTCACGTGTCATTGTGATGACAAAGGCCATAGAGCATTGTGATCACAGGGGTCATGGAGCATTGTGTTGACATGGGCCATGGAGCATTGTGAAGACAAGATTCATGGAGCATTGTGATGACACTGGCATGAAGCATGGTGATGACAACAGAACTGGAGCATTGTGATGACAAGGGCATGGAGCATTGTGATTACAGGAGACATGGAGCATTGTGATGACATTGGCAGGGATCATTGTGATGACAGGGATCATGGAGCATTGTGATGACAAAGACCAAGGAACATTTTGATGACAAGTGTCATTGAGCAATGTGATGACACGGGAATGGAGCATTATGATGACAAATGTTCTGGAGCATTGTGATGACAAGCGCATGGAGCATTGTGATTACAGGGGCCATGGAGCATTGTGATGACAACGGCATGGAGCATTGTGATGACAGTGGTCATTGAGCATTGTGATTACAAAGACCATGAGGCATTGTGATGACAGGGACCTTGGAGCATTGTGATGACAATGGTCATCAAGCATTGTGATGACAGGTGTCATGGAGCATCGTGATGACAAATGCCATGGAGAATTGTGATGAGAGGTGGCATTGGGCATTGTGATGAAAGGGGTCATGGAGCACTGTGATTACAGGGGCCATGGAGCATTGTGAATACAAAGGCTATGGAGCATTGAGGTGACAGGTTTCATGGAGCATTGTGATGAAAGTGATCATGGATCATTGTGATGACAAGGGTCCTGGTACTTTGTGATGACAAGGTTCATGGAGCATTGTGATGACAAGGACCATGGCGAATTGTTATGACATCTGTCATGGGGCATGGTGATGACAGTGGTCATCTAGAATTGTGATGAAAGGTATCATGGAGCACTGTGATGACAGGGGCCATGGAACATTGTGATGACAAAGGCCATGGAGCATTGTGATGACAAGTGTCATGGGGCATTTTGATGACATTGGCATGGAGCATTGTGATGACAAGAGTTCTGGAGCATTTTGATGAAAAGGGCATGGAGCATTGTGATGACAGCGGCCATGGAAAATTGTGATGGGATAAGCCATGGAGCATTGTGATGAAAAGTGTCATGGGACATTTTGATGACATTGGCATGGAGCATTATGATGACAAGAGTTCTGGAGCACTTTGATGACAAGGGCATGGAGCATTGTGATCACAGGGCGCATGGGGCATTGTGATGAAAAGAGCCATGGAGCGTTGAGATGACAGGCGTCTTGAGGTATGGTGATGACCGTGGTCATGGAGCATTGTGATGAAAGAGATCATGGAGCAATATGATAACAGGGGCCATGGAGCATTGTGATGACAGGTGTAGTGGAGCATTGTGATGAAAATAGTAATGGATCATTGTGATGACATGTGTCCTGGAACACTGTGATGACACAGTTCATCGAGTATTTGTGATGACAAGGGTCATAGCGAATTGCGATGACTGGTGTCATTGGGCATTGTGATGACATTGATCATCTAGGAATTGTGATGAAAGGTATCATGGAGCATTGTGATGACTGGGGGCATGAAGCATTGTTTTGAAAATTGTCCTGGATTATTGTGATGACAGCAGTCATGGAGAATTGTGATGACAGGGATTATGCAGCATTGTGTTGACAAGGCTATGGACTATTGTGATGACAATGGTCATGGAGCAATGTGATGAAAGTTTTCATGGAACATCGTGATGAAAAGTGCCTGGGAGCATTGTGACGATAAAGGCCATGGAGCATTGTGATGACAAGTGTCACGGAGCATTGTAATGAAAGCTTTAATTATGCACTGTGATGACAAGGGGGATGGAGTATTGTGATGAAACTGGTCCTGGCGCATTGTGATAACAAAAGCCATGGAGCATTGTGATGACAGGCATCATGGAACATGGTGAAGAAAGGGGCCATGGGGAATTGTAATGACAATAGAGTAATGTGATGAAAATGGTCAGCGAGCATAGTGATTAAAGTGGTCATTGAGAATTGTGATGAATAGTGACATCGAGCATTGTGATGACAAAGGTCATGGAGAACTGTGATGACCAGGGTCATGTAGCTTTGTGATGACACGTCCATGGAACATTGTGATGACAAGAATTCTGGAGCATTGTGATGACAAGGGCCGTGGAGCATTGTGATGCCACGGTCATGGAACATTGTGATGACAAAATTTTGGAGCATTGTGAGGAAAAAGGCTTGGAGCATTGTGATTATAGGGGACATGGAGCATTGTGATGACATGGGCAGGGATCACTGTGATGACAGTTGTTATGGAGCAATGTGAATAAAAGTGTCATGCAGCATTGTGATGAGAGGGGCCTTGGAGAATTGTGATGACAGGCGTCATGAGGCATTGAGATGGCAGTGGTCATGGAGCATTATGATGAAAGGTGTTATGGAGCACTGTGATTACAGGGGCCATGGAGCATTGTGAATACAAAGGCCATGGGGCATTGAGATGACAGTGGTCATGGAGCATTGTGATGAAAGTGGTAATGGATCATTGTGATGACAAGTGTCCTGGGACCCTATGATGACATGGTTCATGGAGCATTGTGATGACAATGGTCATGGCGAATTGTGATGACAATGTCATGGGGCATTGTGATGGCACTGGTCATCTAGAAATGTGATTCAAGTTATTATGGAGCACAGTAATGAGAGGGGCCATGGAGCATTGTGATGACAAGTGTCATGGAGCATTGTGATGACAGGTGTCATGGAGCATCGTGATGACAAATGCCATGGAGAATTGTGATGAGAGGTGGCATTGGGCATTGTGATGAAAGGGGTCATGGAGTACTGGGATTACAGGGGCCATGGAGCATTGTGAAAACAAGTGACATGGTGAATAGTGATGACAGGCTTAATATAGCATTGTGATGACAAGTGCCATTTAGCATTTTGATGTCAGGTTTCATCAGGCATTGTGTTGACGGGGGTCACGTGTCATTGTGATGACAAAGGCCATAGAGCATTGTGATCACAGGGGTCATGGAGCATTGTGATGACATGGGCCATGGAGCATTGTGAAGACAAGATTCATGGAGCATTGTGATGACACTGGCATGAAGCATGGTGATGACAACAGAACTGGAGCATTGTGATGACAAGGGCATGGAGCATTGTGATTACACGAGACATGGAGCATTGTGATGACATTGGCAGGTTTCATTGTGATGACAGGGATCATGGAGCATTGTGATGACAAAGACCAAGGAACATTTTGATGACAAGTGTCATTGAGCAATGTGATGACACGGGAATGGAGCATTATGATGACAAATGTTCTGGAGCATTGTGATGACAAGCGCATGGAGCATTGTGATTACAGGGGCCATGGAGCATTGTGATGACAACGGCATGGAGCATTGTGATGACAGTGGTCATTGAGCATTGTGATTACAAAGACCATGAGGCATTGTGATGACAGGGACCTTGGAGCATTGTGATGACAATGGTCATCAAGCATTGTGATGACAGGTGTCATAGAGCATTGTGATGAGAAAGACCATGGAGCATGGTGATGACAGAGGCCATGGAACATTGTGATGACAAGGCCATGTACCATTGTGATGACAAGGGCAGGGAACCTTGTGGTGACCGGGGTCATGGAGCATTTTGATGACAACTTTCATGGAACATTGTGATGACAGGGGTCATGGAGCATTGTGTTGAAAAGGAACATGGAGCAGTGTGATTACAGGGTCCATGGAACATTGTGAATACATAGGCCATGGAACAATGTGATGACAGGGGTCATGTAGCATTGTGATGACAGGGTCATGGAGCATTGGGATTACAGGGCTTATGGGGCACTGTGATGACAGGGGGCATGGAGCATTGTGATGAAAATTGTCCTGGAGCATTATGATGACAGCAGTCACAGAGGATTGGGATGAAAGGTATCATGCAGCATTGTGATGACAACGGTCATGGATCATTTTGATGACAGGGGTCATGGAACATTGTGATAAGAATGTTCATAAAGCATTTTGATGACAGGGGTCATGAAGCATTGTGTTGACACGGGCATGGAGCATTGCAATGATAGGATATCTGGAGCATTGTGATGAAAAGCGGATGGAGCATTTTGATGACAGGGTCCAAGGAGCATTGTGCTGACAATGGCATGGAGCATTGTGATGAAAAGGGTACTGGAGCACTGTGAGGAAAGGAATCATGGATCATTGTGATGACAGGGGTCATGGAGCTTTGTGATGACAAGGGTCATGGAGCATTGTGATGACACGGTCAAGGAACATTGCAATGACAAGAATTATGGAGCATTGTGATGAAAGGACATGGAGCATTGTGATGAAAGGTGACAAGGAGCATTGTGATGATACGGGCAGAGAACTTTGTGATGACAGGGGTCATGGTGCATTGTGATGAAAAGTGTCATCGGACATTGTACTGACAGGGATCATGGAGCTTTTTGGTAAGAGAGGCCTTGGAGATTTGTGGTGGCAGGCGTCATGGGGCATTGTAATGACAGCGGTCTTGGATCATTGTGATGAAAGGGGTCATGGAGCACTGTGATCACAGGGGCCATGGAGCATTGTGAATACAAAGGCTAGGGAGCATTGAGGTGACAGGTTTCATGGAGCATTGTGATGAAAGTGATCATGGATCATTGTGATGACAAGAGTCCTGGAACCTTGTGATGACAAGGTTCATGGAGCATTGTGATGACAAGGACCATGGCGAATTGTTATGACATCTGTCATGGGGCATGGTGATGACAGTGGTCATCTAGAATTGTGATGAAAGGTATAATGGAGCACTGTGATGACAGGGGCCATGGAACATTGTGATGACAAAGGCCATGGAGCATTGAGATGACAAGTGTCATGGGACATTTTGATGACATTGGCATGGATCATTATGATGACAAGAGTTGTGGAGCACTTTGATGACAAGGGCATGGAGCATTGTGATCACAGGGCGCATGTGGCATTGTGAGGAAAAGAGCCATGGAGCATTGAGATGACAGGCATCTTGAGGTATGGCGATGACAGTGGTTATGGAGCATTGTGATGAAAGAGATCATGGAGCAATATGATAACAGGGGCCATGGAGCATTGTGATGACAGGTGTATTGGAGCATTGTGATGAAAATAGTAATGGATCATTGTGATGACATGTGTCCTGGAACACTGTGATGACACGGGTCATCGAGTATTGTGATGACAACGGTCATAGCGAATTGTGATGACAGGTGCCATTGGGCATTGTGATGACATTGATCATCTAAGAATTGTGATGAAAGTTATCATGGAGCACTGTGATGACTGGGGGCATGAAGCATTGTTATGAAAATTGTCCTGGATTATTGTGATGACAGCAGTCATGGAGAATTGTGATGACAGGGATTATGCAGCATTGTGTTGACAAAGCTATGGACTATTGTGATGACAAGAATTCTGGAGCATTGTGATGACAAGGGCCGTGGAGCATTGTGATGCCACGGTCATGGAACATTGTGATGACAAAATTCTGGAGCATTGTGAGGAAAAAGGCTTGGAGCATTGTGATTATAGGGGACATGGAGCATTGTGAGGACATGGGCAGGGAACACTGTGATGACAGTTGTTATGGAGCAATGTGATGACAAGTGTCATGGAGCATTGTGATGAGAGGGGCCTTGGAGAATTGTGATGACAGGCGTCATGAGGCATTGAGATGGCAATGGTCATGGAGCATTATGATGAAAGGTGTTATGGAGCACTGTGATTACAGGGGCCATGGAGCATTGTGAATACAAAGGAAATGGGGCATTTAGATGACAGTGGTCATGGAGCATTATGAGGAAAGTGGTAATGGATCATTGTGATGACAAGTGTCCTGAGACCCTGTGATGACATGGTTCATGGAGCATTGTGATGACAATGGTCATGGCGAATTGTGATGACAATGTCATGGGGCATTGTGATGGCACTGGTCATCTAGAAATGTGATTCAAGTTATTATGGAGCACAGTAATGAGAGGGGCCATGGAGCATTGTGATGACAAGTGTCATGGAGCATTGTGATGACAGGTGTCATGGAGCATCGTGATGACAAATGCCATGGAGAATTGTGATGAGAGGTGGCATTGGGCATTGTGATGAAAGGGGTCATGGAGTACTGGGATTACAGGGGGCATGGAGCATTGTGAAAACAAGTGACATGGTGAATAGTGATGACAGGCTTCATATAGCATTGTGATGACAAGTGCCATTTAGCATTTTGATGTCAGGGTTCATCAGGCATTGTGTTGACGGGGGTCACGTGTCATTGTGATGACAAAGGCCATAGAGCATTGTGATCACAGGGGTCATGGAGCATTGTGATGACATGGGCCATGGAGCATTGTGAAGACAAGATTCATGGAGCATTGTGATGACACTGGCATGAAGCATGGTGATGACAACAGAACTGGAGCATTGTGATGACAAGGGCATGGAGCATTGTGATTACAGGAGACATGGAGCATTGTGATGACATTGGCAGGGATCATTGTGATGACAGGGATCATGGAGCATTGTGATGACAAAGACCAAGGAACATTTTGATGACAAGTGTCATTGAGCAGTGTGTTGACACGGGAATGGAGCATTATGATGACAAAACTTCTGGAGCATTGTGATGACAAGCGCATGGAGCATTGTGATTACAGGGGCCATGGAGCATTGTGATGACAACGGCATGGAGCATTGTGATGACAGTGGTCATTGAGCATTGTGATTACAAAGACCATGAGGCATTGTGATGACAGGGACCTTGGAGCATTGTGATGACAATGGTCATCAAGCATTGTGATGACAGGGGTCATAGAGCATTGTGATGAGAAAGACCATGGAGCATGGTGATGACAGAGGCCATGGAACATTGTGATGACAAGGCCATGTACCATTGTGATGACAAGGGCAGGGAACCTTGTGGTGACCGGGGTCATGGAGCATTTTGATGACAACTTTCATGGAACATTTTGATGACAGGGGTCATGAAGCATTGTGTTGACACGGGCAAGGAGCATTGTAATGATAGGATATCTGGAGCATTTTGATGAAAAGGGGATGGAGCATTTTGATGACAGGGTCCAAGGAGCATTGTGCTGACAATGGCATGGAGCATTGTGATGAAAAGGGTACTGGAGCACTGTGAGGAAAGGAATCATGGATCATTGTGATGACAGGGGTCATGGAGCTTTGTGATGACAAGGGTCATGGAGCATTTTGATGACACGGTCAAGGAACATTGCGATGACAAGAATTATGGAGCATTGTGATGAAAGGACATGGAGCATTGTGATGAAAGGTGACAAGGAGCATTGTGATGATACGGGCAGAGAACTTTGTGATGACAGGGGTCATGGAGCATTGTGATGAAAAGTGTCATCGAACATTGTACTGACAGGGATCATGGAGCTTTTTGGTAAGAGAGGCCTTGGAGATTTGTGGTGGCAGGCGTCATGGGGCATTGTAATGACAGCGGTGTTGGATCATTGTGATGAAAGGGGTCATGGAGCACTGTGATCACAGGGGCCATGGAGCATTGTGAATACAAAGGCTATGGAGCATTGAGGTGACAGGTTTCATGGAGCATTGTGATGAAAGTGTTCATGGATCATTGTGATGACAAGAGTCCTGGAACCTTGTGATGACAAGGTTCATGGAGCATTGTGATGACAAGGACCATGGCGAATTGTTATGACATCTGTCATGGGGCATGGTGATGACAGTGGTCATCTAGAATTGTGATGAAAGGTATAATGGAGCACTGTGATGACAGGGGCCATGGAACATTGTGATGACAAAGGCCATGGAGCATTGTGATGACAAGTGTCATGTGCATTTTGATGACATTGGCATGGAGCATTATGATGACAAGAGTTCTGGAGCATTTTGATGCAAAGGGCATGGAGCATTGTGATGACAGGGGCCATGGAACATTGTGATGGCATAAGCCATGGAGCATTGTGATGACAAGTGTCATGGGGCATTTTGATGACATTGGCATGGAGCATTATGATGACAAGAGTTCTGGAGCACTTTGATGACAAGGGCATGGAGCATTGTGATCACAGGGCCCATGGGGCATTGTGATGAAAAGAGCCTTGGAGCATTGAGATGACAGGCATCTTGAGGTATGGTGATGACAGTGGTCATGGAGCATTGTGATGAAAGAGATCATGGAGCAATATGATAACAGGGGCCATGGAGCATTGTGATGACAGGTGTATTGGAGCATTGTGATGAATATAGTCATGGATCATTGTGATGACATGTGTCCTGGAACACTGTGATGACACGGTTCATCGAGTATTGTGATGACAAGGGTCATAGAGAATTGTGATGACAGGTGTCATTGGGCATTGTGATGACATTGATCATCTAGGAATTGTGATGAAAGGTATCATGGAGCACTGTGATGACTGGGGGCATGAAGCATTGTTATGAAAATTGTCCTGGATTATTGTGATGACAGCAGTCATGGAGAATTGTGATGACAGGGATTACGCAGCATTGTGTTGACAAGGCTATGGACTATTGTGATGACAATGGTCATGGAGCAATGTGATGAAAGTTTTCATGGAACATCATGATGAAAAGTGCCTGGGAGCATTGTGACGATAAAGGCCATGGAGCATTGTGATGACAAGTATCATGGAGCTTTGTAATGAAAGCTTTCATTAAGCACTGTGATGACAAGGGGGATGGAGTATTGTGATGAAACTGGTCCTGGCGCATTGTGATAACAAAAGCCATGGAGCATTGTGATGACAGGCATCATGGAGCATGGTGAAGAAAGGGGCCATGGGGAATTGTAATGACAATAGATAAATGTGATGAAAATGGTCAGCGAGCATAGTGATTAAAGTGGTCATTGAGAATTGTGATGAATAGTGACATAGAGCATTGTGATGACAAAGGTCATGGAGAACTGTGATGACCAGGGTCATGTAGCTTTGTGATGACACGTCCATGGAACATTGTGATGACAAGAATTCTGGAGCATTGTGATGACAAGGGCCGTGGAGCATTGTGATGCCACGGTCATGGAACATTGTGATGACAAAATTCTGGAGCATTGTGAGGAAAAAGGCTTGGAGCATTGTGATTATAGGGGACATGGAGCATTGTGATGACATGGGCAGGGAACACTGTGATGACAGTTGTTATGGAGCAATGTGATGACAAGTGTCATGGAGCATTGTGATGAGAGGGGCCTTGGAGAATTGTGATGACAGGCGTCATGAGGCATTGAGATGGCAGTGGTCATGGAGCATTATGATGAAAGGTGTTATGGAGCACTGTGATTACAGGGGCCATGGAGCATTGTGAATACAAAGGCCATGGGGCATTGAGATGACAGTGGTCATGGAGCATTGTGATGAAAGTGGTAATGGATCATTGTGATGACAAGTGTCCTGGGACCCTGTGATGACATGGTTCATGGAGCATTGTGATGACAATGGTCATGGCCAATTGTGATGCCAATGTCATGGGGCATTGTGATGGCACTGGTCATCTGGAAATGTGATTCAAGTTATTATGGAGCACAGTAATGAGAGGGGCCATGGAGCATTGTGATGACAAGTGTCATGGGGCATTTTGATGACAGGTGTCATGGAGCATCTTGATGAGAGGGGCCTTTGAGAATTGTGATGACAGGCGTCATGAGACATTGAGATGGCAGTGGTCATGGAGCATTATGATGAAAGGTGTTATGGAGCACTGTGATTACAGGGGCCATGGAGCATTGTGAATACAAAGGCCATGGGGCATTGAGATGACAGTGGTCATGGAGCATTGTGATGAAAGTGGTAATGGATCATTGTGATGACAAGTGTCCTGGGACCCTTTGATGACATGGTTCATGGAGCATTGTGATGACAATGGTCATGGCGAATTGTGATGACAATGTCATGGGGCATTGTGATGGCACTGGTCATCTAGAAATGTGATTCAAGTTATTATGGAGCACAGTAATGAGAGGGGCCATGGAGCATTGCGATGACAAGTGTCATGGAGCCTTGTGACGACAGGTATCATGGAGCATCGTGATGACATATGCCATGAAGAATTGTGATGAGAGGTGGCATTGGGCATTGTGATGAAAGGGGTCATGGAGTACTGGGATTACAGGGGGCATGGAGCATTGTGAAAACAAGTGACATGGTGAATAGTGATGACAGGCTTGATATAGCATTGTGATGACAAGTGCCATTTAGCATTTTGATGTCAGGGTTCATCAGGCATTGTGTTGACGGGAGTCACGTGTCATTGTGATGACAAAGGCCATAGAGCATTGTGATCACAGGGGTCATGGAGCATTGTGATGACATGGGCCATGGAGCATTGTGATGACACTGGCATGAAGCATGGTGATGATAACAGAACTGGAGCATTGTGATGACAAGGGCATGGAGCATTGTGATTACAGGAGACAGGGAGCATTGTGATGACAGGGATCTTGGACCATTGTGATGAGAAAGACCAAGGAACATTTTGATGACAAGTGTCATTGAGCAATGTGATGACACGGGAATGGAGCATTATGATGACAAATGTTCTGGAGCATTGTGATGACAAGTGCATGGATCATTGTGATTACACGGGCCATGGAGCATTGTGATGACAACGGCATGGAGCATTGGGATGACAGTGGTCATTGAGCATTGTGATTACAAAGACCATGAGGCATTGTGATGACAGGGACCTTGGAGCATTGTGATGACAATGGTCATCAAGCATTGTGATGACAGGGGTCATAGAGCATTGTGATGAGAAAGACCATGGAGCATGGTGATGACAGAGGCCATGGAACATTGTGATGACAAGGCCATGTACCATTGTGATGACAAGGGCAGGGAACCTTGTGGTGACCGGGGTCATGGAGCATTTTGATGACAACTTTCATGGAACATGGTGATGACAGGGGTCATGGAGCATTGTGTTGAAAAGGAACATGGAGCAGTGTGATTACAGGGTCCATGGAACATTGTGAATACATAGGCCATGGAACAATGTGATGACAGGGGTCATGTAGCATTGTGATGACAGGGTCATGGAGCATTGGGATTACAGGGCTTATGGGGCACTGTGATGACAGGGGGCATGGAGCATTGTGATGAAAATTGTCCTGGAGCATTATGATGACAGCAGTCACAGAGGATTGGGATGAAAGGTATCATGCAGCATTGTGATGACAACGGTCATGGATCATTTTGATGACAGGGGTCATGGAACATTGTGATAAGAATGTTCATAAAGCATTTTGATGACAGGGGTCATGAAGCATTGTGTTGACACGGGCATGGAGCATTGTAATGATAGGATATCTGGAGCATTGTGATGAAAAGGGGATGGAGCATTTTGATGACAGGGTCCAAGGAGCATTGTGCTGACAATGGCATGGAGCATGGTGATGAAAAGGGTACTGGAGCACTGTGAGGAAAGGAATCATGGATCATTGTGATGACAGGGGTCATGGAGCTTTGTGATGACAAGGGTCATGGAGCATTGTGATGACACGGTCAAGGAACATTGCGATGACAAGAATTATGGAGCATTGTGACGAAAGGACATGGAGCATTGTGATGAAAGGTGACAAGGAGCATTGTGATGATATGGGCAGAGAACTTTGTGATGACAGGGGTCATGGAGCGTTGTGATGAAAAATGTCATCGAACATTGTACTGACAGGGATCATGGAGCTTTTTGGTAAGAGAGGCCTTGGAGATTTGTGGTGGCAGGCGTCATGGGGCATTGTTATGACAGCGGTCTTGGAACATTGTGCTGAAAGGGGTCATGGAGCACTGTGATTACAGGGGCCATGGAGCATTGTGAATACAAAGGCTATGGAGCATTGAGGTGACAGGTTTCATGGAGTATTGTGATGAAAGTGATCATGGATCATTGTGATGACAAGAGTCCTGGAACCTTGTGATGACAAGGTTCATGGAGCATTGTGATGACAAGGACCATGGCGAATTGTTATGACATCTGTCATGGGGCATGGTGATGACAGTGGTCATCTAGAATTGTGATGAAAGGTATAATGAAGCACTGTGATGACAGGGGCCATGGAACATACTGATGACAAAGGCCATGGAGCATTGTGATGACAAGTGTCATGGGGCATTTTGATGACATTGGCATGGAGCATTATGATGACAAGAGTTCTGGAGCATTTTGATGAAAAGGGCATGGAGCATTGTGATGAGAGGGGCCATGGAACATTGTGATGGCATAAGCCATGGAGCATTGTGATGACAAGTGTCATGGGACATTTTGATGACATTGGCATGGAGCATTATGATGACAAGAGTTCTGGAGCACTTTGATGACAAGGGCATGGAGCATTGTGATCACAGGGCCCATGGGGCATTGTGATGAAAAGAACCATGGAGCATTGAGATGACAGGCGTCTTGAGGTATGGTGATGACAGTGGTCATGGAGCATTGTGATGAAAGAGATCATGGAGCAATATGATAACAGGGGCCATGGAGCATTGTGATGACAGGTGTATTGGAGCATTGTGATGAAAATAGTCATGGATCATTGTGATGACATGTGTCCTGGAACACTGTGATGACACGGTTCATCGAGTATTGTGATGACAAGGGTCATAGCGAATTGTGATGACAGTTGTCATTGGGCATTGTGATGACATTGATCATCTAGGAATTGTGATGAAAGTTATCATGGAGCACTGTGATGACTGGGGGCATGAAGCATTGTTATGAAAATTGTCCTGGATTATTGTGATGACAGCAGTCATGGAGAATTGTGATGACAGGGATTATGCAGCATTGTGTTGACAAGGCTATGGACTATTGTGATGACAATGGTCATGGAGCAATGTGATGAAAGTTTTCATGGAACATCTTGATGAAAAGTGCCTGGGAGCATTGTGACGATAAAGGCCATGGAGCATTGTGATGACAAGTGTCACGGAGCATTGTAATGAAAGCTTTCATTATGCACTGTGATGACAAGGGGAATGGAGTATTGTGATGAAACTGGTCCTGGCGCATTGTGATAACAAAAGCCATGGAGCATTGTGATGACAGGCATCATGGAGCATGGTGAAGAAAGGGGCCATGGGGAATTGTAATGACAATAGAGAAATGTGATGAAAATGGTCAGCGAGCATAGTGATTCAAGTGGTCATTGAGAATTGTGATGAATAGTGATATAGAGCATTGTGATGACAAAGGTCATGGAGAACTGTGATGACCAGGGTCATGTAGCTTTGTGATGACACGTCCATGGAACATTGCGATGACAAGAATTCTGCAGCAATGTGATGACAAGGGCCGTGGAGCATTGTGATGCCACGGTCATGGAACATTGTGATGACAAAATTCTGGAGCATTGTGAGGAAAAAGGCTTGGAGCATTGTGATTATAGGGGACATGGAGCATTGTGATGACATGGTCAGGGAACTCTGTGATGACAGTTGTTATGGAGCAATGTGATGACAGGTGTCATGGAGCATTGTGATGAGAGGGGCCTTGGAGAATTGTGATGACAGGCGTCATGAGGCATTGAGATGGCAGTGTTCATGGAGCATTATGATGAAAGGTGTTATGGAGCACTGTGATTACAGGGGCCATGGAGCATTGTGAATACAAAGGCCATGGGGCATTGAGATGACAGTGGTCATGGAGCATTGTGATGAAAGTGGTCATGGATCATTCTGATGACAAGTGTCCTGGGACCCTGTGATGACATGGTTCATGGAGCATTGTGATGACAATGGTCATGGCGAATTGTGATGACAATGTCATGGGGCATTGTGATGGCACTGGTCATCTAGAAATGTGATTCAAGTTATTATGGAGCACAGTAATGAGAGGGGCCATGGAGCATTGTGATGACAAGTGTCATGGAGCCTTGTGATGACAGGTGTCATGGAGCATCGTGATGACAAATGCCATGGAGAATTGTGATGAGAGGTGGCATTGGGCATTGTGATGAAAGGGGTCATGGAGTACTGGGATTACAGGGGGCATGGAGCATTGTGAAAACAAGTGACATGGTGAATAGTGATGACAGGCTTGATATAGCATTGTGATGACAAGTGCCATTTAGCATTTTGATGTCAGGGTTCATCAGGCATTGTGTTGACGGGAGTCACGTGTCATTGTGATGACAAAGGCCATAGAGCATTGTGATCACAGGGGTCATGGAGCATTGTGATGACATGGGCCATGGAGCATTGTGATGACAACGGCATGGAGCATTGTGATGACAGTGGTCATTGAGCATTGTGATTACAAATACCATGAGGCATTGTGATGACAGGGACCTTGGAGCATTGTGATGACAATGGTCATCAAGCATTGTGATGACAGGGGTCATAGAGCATTGTGATGAGAAAGACCATGGAGCATGGTGATGACAGAGGCCATGGATCATTGTGATGACAAGGCCATGTACCATTGTGATGACAAGGGCAGGGAACCTTGTGGTGACCGTGGTCATGGAGCATTTTGATGACAACTTTCATGGAACATGGTGATGACAGGGGTCATGGAGCATTGTGTTGAAAAGGAACATGGAGCAGTGTGATTACAGGGTCCATGGAACATTGTGAATACATAGGCCATGGAACAATGTGATGACAGGGGTCATGTAGCATTGTGATGACAGGGTCATGGAGCATTGGGATTACAGGGCTTATGGGGCACTGTGATGATAGGGGGCATGGAGCATTGTGACGAAAATTGTCCTGGAGCATTATGATGACAGCAGTCACAGCGGATTGGGATGAAAGGTATCATGCAGCATTGTGATGACAACGGTCATGGATCATTTTGATAACAGGGGTCATGGAACATTGTGATAAGAATGTTCATAAAGCATTTTGATGACAGGGGTCATGAAGCATTGTGTTGACACGGGCATGGAGCATTGTAATGATAGGATATCTGGAGCATTGTGATGAAAAGGGGATGGAGCATTTTGATGACAGGGTCCAAGGAGCATTGTGCTGACAATGGCATGGAGCATTGTGATGAAAAGGGTACTGGAGCACTGTGAGGAAAGGAATCATGGATCATTGTGATGACAGGGGTCATGGAGCTTTGTGATGACAAGGGTCATGGAGCATTGTGATGACACGGTCAAGGAACATTGCGATGACAAGAATTATGGAGCATTGTGACGAAAGGACATGGAGCATTGTGATGAAAGGTGACAAGGAGCATTGTGATGATATGGGCAGAGAACTTTGTGATGACAGGGGTCATGGAGCGTTGTGATGAAAAATGTCATCGAACATTGTACTGACAGGGATCATGGAGCTTTTTGGTAAGAGAGGCCTTGGAGATTTGTGGTGGCAGGCGTCATGGGGCATTGTTATGACAGCGGTCTTGGAACATTGTGCTGAAAGGGGTCATGGAGCACTGTGATTACAGGGGCCATGGAGCATTGTGAATACAAAGGCTATGGAGCATTGAGGTGACAGGTTTCATGGAGTATTGTGATGAAAGTGATCATGGATCATTGTGATGACAAGAGTCCTGGAACCTTGTGATGACAAGGTTCATGGAGCATTGTGATGACAAGGACCATGGCGAATTGTTATGACATCTGTCATGGGGCATGGTGATGACAGTGGTCATCTAGAATTGTGATGAAAGGTATAATGAAGCACTGTGATGACAGGGGCCATGGAACATACTGATGACAAAGGCCATGGAGCATTGTGATGACAAGTGTCATGGGGCATTTTGATGACATTGGCATGGAGCATTATGATGACAAGAGTTCTGGAGCATTTTGATGAAAAGGGCATGGAGCATTGTGATGAGAGGGCCCATGGAACATTGTGATGGCATAAGCCATGGAGCATTGTGATGACAAGTGTCATGGGACATTTTGATGACATTGGCATGGAGCATTATGATGACAAGAGTTCTGGAGCACTTTGATGACAAGGGCATGGAGCATTGTGATCACAGGGCCCATGGGGCATTGTGATGAAAAGAACCATGGAGCATTGAGATGACAGGCGTCTTGAGGTATGGTGATGACAGTGGTCATGGAGCATTGTGATGAAAGAGATCATGGAGCAATATGATAACAGGGGCCATGGAGCATTGTGATGACAGGTGTATTGGAGCATTGTGATGAAAATAGTCATGGATCATTGTGATGACATGTGTCCTGGAACACTGTGATGACACGGTTCATCGAGTATTGTGATGACAAGAGTCATAGCGAATTGTGATGACAGGTGTCATTGGGCATTGTGATGAAATTGATCATCTAGGAATTGTGATGAAAGGTATCATGGAGCACTGTGATGACTGGGGGCATGAAGCATTGTTATGAAAATTGTCCTGGATTATTGTGATGACAGCAGTCATGGAGAATTGTGATGACAGGGATTATGCAGCATTGTGTTGACAAGGCTATGGACTATTGTGATGACAATGGTCATGGAGCAATGTGATGAAAGTTTTCATGGAACATCTTGATGAAAAGTGCCTGGGAGCATTGTGACGATAAAGGCCATGGAGCATTGTGATGACAAGTGTCACGGAGCATTGTAATGAAAGCTTTCATTATGCACTGTGATGACAAGGGGGATGGAGTATTGTGATGAAACTGGTCCTGGCGCATTGTGATAACAAAAGCCATGGAGCATTGTGATGACAGGCATCATGGAGCATGGTGAAGAAAGGGGCCATGGGGAATTGTAATGACAATAGAGAAATGTGATGAAAATGGTCAGCGAGCATAGTGATTAAAGTGGTCATTGAGAATTGTGATGAATAGTGACATAGAGCATTGTGATGACAAAGGTCATGGAGAACTGTGATGACCAGGGTCATGTAGCTTTGTGATGACACGTCCATGGAACATTGCGATGACAAGAATTCTGGAGCATTGTGATGACAAGGGCCGTGGAGTATTGTGATGCCACGGTCATGGAACATTGTGATGACAAAATTCTGGAGCATTGTGAGGAAAAAGGCTTGGAGCATTGTGATTATAGGGGACATGGAGCATTGTGATGACATGGGCAGGGAACACTGTGATGACAGTTGTTATGGAGCAATGTGATGACAGGTGTCATGGAGCATTGTGATGAGAGGGGCCTTGGAGAATTGTGATGACAGGCGTCATGAGGCATTGAGATGGCAGTGGTCATGGAGCATTATGATGAAAGGTGTTATGGAGCACTGTGATTACAGGGGCCATGGAGCATTGTGAATATAAAGGCCATGGGGCATTGAGATGACAGTGGTCATGGAGCATTGTGATGAAAGTGGTAATGGATCATTGTGATGACAAGTGTCCTGGGACCCTGTGATGACATGGTTCATGGAGCATTGTGATGACAATGGTCATGGCCAATTGTGATGCCAATGTCATGGGGCATTGTGATGGCACTGGTCATCTGGAAATGTGATTCAAGTTATTATGGAGCACAGTAATGAGAGGGGCCATGGAGCATTGTGATGACAAGTGTCATGGGGCATTTTGATGACAGGTGTCATGGAGCATCGTGATGAGAGGGGCCTTTGAGAATTGTGATGACAGGCGTCATGAGACATTGAGATGGCAGTGGTCATGGAGCATTATGATGAAAGGTGTTATGGAGCACTGTGATTACAGGGGCCATGGAGCATTGTGAATACAAAGGCCATGGGGCATTGAGATGACAGTGGTCATGGAGCATTGTGATGAAAGTGGTAATGGATCATTGTGATGACAAGTGTCCTGGGACCCTTTGATGACATGGTTCATGGAGCATTGTGATGACAATGGTCATGGCGAATTGTGATGACAATGTCATGGGGCATTGTGATGGCACTGGTCATCTAGAAATGTGATTCAAGTTATTATGGAGCACAGTAATGAGAGGGGCCATGGAGCATTGCGATGACAAGTGTCATGGAGCCTTGTGACGACAGGTATCATGGAGCATCGTGATGACATATGCCATGAAGAATTGTGATGAGAGGTGGCATTGGGCATTGTGATGAAAGGGGTCATGGAGTACTGGGATTACAGGGGGCATGGAGCATTGTGAAAACAAGTGACATGGTGAATAGTGATGACAGGCTTGATATAGCATTGTGATGACAAGTGCCATTTAGCATTTTGATGTCAGGGTTCATCAGGCATTGTGTTGACGGGAGTCACGTGTCATTGTGATGACAAAGGCCATAGAGCATTGTGATCACAGGGGTCATGGAGCATTGTGATGACATGGGCCATGGAGCATTGTGATGACACTGGCATGAAGCATGGTGATGATAACAGAACTGGAGCATTGTGATGACAAGGGCATGGAGCATTGTGATTACAGGAGACAGGGAGCATTGTGATGACAGGGATCATGGACCATTGTGATGAGAAAGACCAAGGAACATTTTGATGACAAGTGTCATTGAGCAATGTGATGACACGGGAATGGAGCATTATGATGACAAATGTTCTGGAGCATTGTGATGACAAGTGCATGGATCATTGTGATTACACGGGCCATGGAGCATTGTGATGACAACGGCATGGAGCATTGGGATGACAGTGGTCATTGAGCATTGTGATTACAAAGACCATGAGGCATTGTGATGACAGGGACCTTGGAGCATTGTGATGACAATGGTCATCAAGCATTGTGATGACAGGGGTCATAGAGCATTGTGATGAGAAAGACCATGGAGCATGGTGATGACAGAGGCCATGGAACATTGTGATGACAAGGCCATGTACCATTGTGATGACAAGGGCAGGGAACCTTGTGGTGACCGGGGTCATGGAGCATTTTGATGACAACTTTCATGGAACATGGTGATGACAGGGGTCATGGAGCATTGTGTTGAAAAGGAACATGGAGCAGTGTGATTACAGGGTCCATGGAACATTGTGAATACATAGGCCATGGAACAATGTGATGACAGGGGTCATGTAGCATTGTGATGACAGGGTCATGGAGCATTGGGATTACAGGGCTTATGGGGCACTGTGATGACAGGGGGCATGGAGCATTGTGATGAAAATTGTCCTGGAGCATTATGATGACAGCAGTCACAGAGGATTGGGATGAAAGGTATCATGCAGCATTGTGATGACAACGGTCATGGATCATTTTGATGACAGGGGTCATGGAACATTGTGATAAGAATGTTCATAAAGCATTTTGATGACAGGGGTCATGAAGCATTGTGTTGACACGGGCATGGAGCATTGTAATGATAGGATATCTGGAGCATTGTGATGAAAAGGGGATGGAGCATTTTGATGACAGGGTCCAAGGAGCATTGTGCTGACAATGGCATGGAGCATGGTGATGAAAAGGGTACTGGAGCACTGTGAGGAAAGGAATCATGGATCATTGTGATGACAGGGGTCATGGAGCTTTGTGATGACAAGGGTCATGGAGCATTGTGATGACACGGTCAAGGAACATTGCGATGACAAGAATTATGGAGCATTGTGACGAAAGGACATGGAGCATTGTGATGAAAGGTGACAAGGAGCATTGTGATGATATGGGCAGAGAACTTTGTGATGACAGGGGTCATGGAGCGTTGTGATGAAAAATGTCATCGAACATTGTACTGACAGGGATCATGGAGCTTTTTGGTAAGAGAGGCCTTGGAGATTTGTGGTGGCAGGCGTCATGGGGCATTGTTATGACAGCGGTCTTGGAACATTGTGCTGAAAGGGGTCATGGAGCACTGTGATTACAGGGGCCATGGAGCATTGTGAATACAAAGGCTATGGAGCATTGAGGTGACAGGTTTCATGGAGTATTGTGATGAAAGTGATCATGGATCATTGTGATGACAAGAGTCCTGGAACCTTGTGATGACAAGGTTCATGGAGCATTGTGATGACAAGGACCATGGCGAATTGTTATGACATCTGTCATGGGGCATGGTGATGACAGTGGTCATCTAGAATTGTGATGAAAGGTATAATGAAGCACTGTGATGACAGGGGCCATGGAACATACTGATGACAAAGGCCATGGAGCATTGTGATGACAAGTGTCATGGGGCATTTTGATGACATTGGCATGGAGCATTATGATGACAAGAGTTCTGGAGCATTTTGATGAAAAGGGCATGGAGCATTGTGATGAGAGGGGCCATGGAACATTGTGATGGCATAAGCCATGGAGCATTGTGATGACAAGTGTCATGGGACATTTTGATGACATTGGCATGGAGCATTATGATGACAAGAGTTCTGGAGCACTTTGATGACAAGGGCATGGAGCATTGTGATCACAGGGCCCATGGGGCATTGTGATGAAAAGAACCATGGAGCATTGAGATGACAGGCGTCTTGAGGTATGGTGATGACAGTGGTCATGGAGCATTGTGATGAAAGAGATCATGGAGCAATATGATAACAGGGGCCATGGAGCATTGTGATGACAGGTGTATTGGAGCATTGTGATGAAAATAGTCATGGATCATTGTGATGACATGTGTCCTGGAACACTGTGATGACACGGTTCATCGAGTATTGTGATGACAAGGGTCATAGCGAATTGTGATGACAGTTGTCATTGGGCATTGTGATGACATTGATCATCTAGGAATTGTGATGAAAGTTATCATGGAGCACTGTGATGACTGGGGGCATGAAGCATTGTTATGAAAATTGTCCTGGATTATTGTGATGACAGCAGTCATGGAGAATTGTGATGACAGGGATTATGCAGCATTGTGTTGACAAGGCTATGGACTATTGTGATGACAATGGTCATGGAGCAATGTGATGAAAGTTTTCATGGAACATCTTGATGAAAAGTGCCTGGGAGCATTGTGACGATAAAGGCCATGGAGCATTGTGATGACAAGTGTCACGGAGCATTGTAATGAAAGCTTTCATTATGCACTGTGATGACAAGGGGAATGGAGTATTGTGATGAAACTGGTCCTGGCGCATTGTGATAACAAAAGCCATGGAGCATTGTGATGACAGGCATCATGGAGCATGGTGAAGAAAGGGGCCATGGGGAATTGTAATGACAATAGAGAAATGTGATGAAAATGGTCAGCGAGCATAGTGATTCAAGTGGTCATTGAGAATTGTGATGAATAGTGATATAGAGCATTGTGATGACAAAGGTCATGGAGAACTGTGATGACCAGGGTCATGTAGCTTTGTGATGACACGTCCATGGAACATTGCGATGACAAGAATTCTGCAGCAATGTGATGACAAGGGCCGTGGAGCATTGTGATGCCACGGTCATGGAACATTGTGATGACAAAATTCTGGAGCATTGTGAGGAAAAAGGCTTGGAGCATTGTGATTATAGGGGACATGGAGCATTGTGATGACATGGTCAGGGAACTCTGTGATGACAGTTGTTATGGAGCAATGTGATGACAGGTGTCATGGAGCATTGTGATGAGAGGGGTCTTGGAGAATTGTGATGACAGGCGTCATGAGGCATTGAGATGGCAGTGTTCATGGAGCATTATGATGAAAGGTGTTATGGAGCACTGTGATTACAGGGGCCATGGAGCATTGTGAATACAAAGGCCATGGGGCATTGAGATGACAGTGGTCATGGAGCATTGTGATGAAAGTGGTCATGGATCATTCTGATGACAAGTGTCCTGGGACCCTGTGATGACATGGTTCATGGAGCATTGTGATGACAATGGTCATGGCGAATTGTGATGACAATGTCATGGGGCATTGTGATGGCACTGGTCATCTAGAAATGTGATTCAAGTTATTATGGAGCACAGTAATGAGAGGGGCCATGGAGCATTGTGATGACAAGTGTCATGAAGCCTTGTGATGACAGGTGTCATGGAGCATCGTGATGACAAATGCCATGGAGAATTGTGATGAGAGGTGGCATTGGGCATTGTGATGAAAGGGGTCATGGAGTACTGGGATTACAGGGGGCATGGAGCATTGTGAAAACAAGTGACATGGTGAATAGTGATGACAGGCTTGATATAGCATTGTGATGACAAGTGCCATTTAGCATTTTGATGTCAGGGTTCATCAGGCATTGTGTTGACGGGAGTCACGTGTCATTGTGATGACAAAGGCCATAGAGCATTGTGATCACAGGGGTCATGGAGCATTGTGATGACATGGGCCATGGAGCATTGTGATGACACTGGCATGAAGCATGGTGATGACAACAGAACTGGAGCATTGTGATGACAAGGGCATGGAGCATTGTGATTACAGGAGACATGGAGCATTGTGATGACATTGGCAGGGATCATTGTGATGACAGGGATCATGGAGCTTTGTGATGACAAAGACCAAGGAACATTTTGATGACAAGTGTCATTGAGCAATGTGATGACACGGGAATGGAGCATTATGATGACGAATGTTCTGGAGCATTGTGATGACAAGCGCATGGAGCATTGTGATTACAGGGTCCATGGAGGATTGTGATGACAACGGCATGGAGCATTGTGATGACAGCGGTCATTGAGCATTGTGATTACAAAGACCATGAGGCATTGTGATGACAGGGACCTTGGAGCATTATGATGACAATGGTCATCAAGCATTGTGATGACAGGGGTCATAGAGCATTGTGATGAGAAAGACCATGGAGCATGGTGATGACAGAGGCCATGGAACATTGTGATGACAAGGCCATGTACCATTGTGATGACAAGGGCAGGGAACCTTGTGGTGACCGGGGTCATGGAGCATTTTGATGACAACTTTCATGGAACATGGTGATGACAGGGGTCATGGAGCATTGTGTTGAAAAGGAACATGGAGCAGTGTGATTACAGGGTCCATGGAACATTGTGAATACATAGGCCATGGAACAATGTGATGACAGGGGTCATGTAGCATTGTGATGACAGGGTCATGGAGCATTGGGATTACAGGGCTTATGGGGCACTGTGATGACAGGGGGCATGGAGCATTGTGATGAAAATTGTCCTGGAGCATTATGATGACAGCAGTCACAGAGGATTGGGATGAAAGGTATCATGCAGCATTGTGATGACAACGGTCATGGATCATTTTGATAACAGGGGTCATGGAACATTGTGATAAGAATGTTCATAAAGCATTTTGATGACAGGGGTCATGAAGCATTGTGTTGACACGGGCATGGAGCATTGTAATGATAGGATATCTGGAGCATTGTGATGAAAAGGGGATGGAGCATTTTGATGACAGGGTCCAAGGAGCATTGTGCTGAGAATGGCATGGAGCATTGTGATGAAAAGGGTACTGGAGCACTGTGAGGAAAGGAATCATGGATCATTGTGATGACAGGGTTCATGGAGCTTTCTGATGACAAGGGTCATGGAGCATTGTGATGACACGGTCAAGGAACATTGCGATGACAAGAATTATGGAGCATTGTGATGAAAGGACATGGAGCATTGTGATGAAAGGTGACAAGGAGCATTGTGATGATATGGGCAGAGAACTTTGTGATGACAGGGGTCATGGAGCATTGTGATGAAAAGTGTCATCGAACATTGTACTGACAGGGATCGTGGAGCTTTTTGGTAAGAGAGGCCTTGGAGATTTGTGGTGGCAGGCGTCATGGGGCATTGTAATGAGAGCAGTCTTGGATCATTGTGATGAAAGTGGTCATGGAGCACTGTGATTACAGGGGCCATGGAGCATTGTGAATACAAAGGCTATGGAGCATTGAGGTGACAGGTTTCATGGAGCATTGTGATGAAAGTGATCATGGATCATTGTGATGACAAGAGTCCTGGAACCTTGTGATGACAAGGTTCATGGAGCATTGTGATGACAAGGACCATGGCGAATTGTTATGACATCTGTCATGGGGCATGGTGATGACAGTGGTCATCTAGAATTGTGATGAAAGGTATAATGGAGCACTGTGATGACAGGGGCCATGGAACATTGTGATGACAAAGGCCATGGAGCATTGTGATGACAAGTGTCATGGGGCATTTTGATGACATTGGCATGGAGCATTATGATGACAAGAGTTCTGGAGCATTTTGATGAAAAGGGCATGGAGCATTGTGATGACAGGGGCCATGGAAAATTGTGATGGCATAAGCCATGGAGCATTGTGATGACAAGTGTCATGGGACATTTTGATGACATTGGCATGGAGCATTATGATGACAAGAGTTCTGGAGCACTTTGATGACAAGGGCATGGAGCATTGTGATCACAGGGCCCATGGGGCAGTGTGATGAAAAGAGCCATGGAGCATTGAGATGACAGGCGTCTTGAGGTATGGTGATGACAGTGGTTATGGAGCATTGTGATGAAAGAGATCATGGAGCAATATGATAACAGGGTCCATGGAGCATTGTGATGACAGGTGTATTGGAGCATTGTGATGAAAATAGTCATGGATCATTGTGATGACATGTGTCCTGGAACACTGTGATGACACGGTTCATCGAGTATTGTGATGAAAAGGGTCATAGCGAATTGTGATGACAGGTGTCATTGGGCATTGTGATGACATTGATCATCTAGGAATTGTGATGAAAGGTATCATGGAGCACTGTGATGACTGGGGGCATGAAGCATTGTTATGAAAATTGTCCTGGATTATTGTGATGACAGCAGTCATGGAGAATTGTGATGACAGGGATTATGCAGCATTGTGTTGACAAGGCTATGGACTATTGTGATGACAATGATCATGGAGCAATGTGATGAAAGTTTTCATGGAACATCGTGATGAAAAGTGCCTGGGAGCATTGTGACGATAAAGGCCATGGAGCATTGTGATGACAAGTGTCACGGAGCATTGTAATGAAAGCTTTCATTATGCACTGTGATGACAAGGGGAATGGAGTATTGTGATGAAACTGGTCCTGGCGCATTGTGATAACAAAAGCCATGGAGCATTGTGATGACAGGCATCATGGAGCATGGTGAAGAAAGGGGCCATGGGGAATTGTAATGACAATAGAGAAATGTGATGAAAATGGTCAGCGAGCATAGTGATTCAAGTGGTCATTGAGAATTGTGATGAATAGTGACATAGAGCATTGTGATGACAAAGGTCATGGAGAACTGTGATGACCAGGGTCATGTAGCTTTGTGATGACACGTCCATGGAACATTGTGATGACAAGAATTCTGGAGCATTGTGATGACAAGGGCCGTGGAGCATTGTGATGCCACGTTCATGGAACATTGTGATGACAAAATTCTGGAGCATTGTGAGGAAAAAGGCTTGGAGCATTGTGATTATAGGGGACATGGAGCATTGTGATGACATGGGCAGGGAACACTGTGATGACAGTTGTTGTGGAGCAATGTGATGACAGGTGTCATGGAGCATTGTGATGAGAGGGGCCTTTGAGAATTGTGATGACAGGCGTCATGAGACATTGAGATGGCAGTGGTCATGGAGCATTATGATGAAAGGTGTTATGGAGCACTGTGATTACAGGGGCCATGGAGCATTGTGAATACAAAGGCCATGGGGCATTGAGATGACAGTGGTCATGGAGCATTGTGATGAAAGTTGTAATGGATCATTGTGATGACAAGTGTCCTGGGACCCTGTGATGACATGGTTCATGGAGCATTGTGATGACAATGGTCATGGCGAATTGTGATGACAATGTCATGGGGCATTGTGATGGCACTGGTCATCTAGAAATGTGATTCAAGTTATTATGGAGCACAGTAATGAGAGGGGCCATGGAGCATTGTGATGACAAGTGTCATGGAGCCTTGTGACGACAGGTGTCATGGAGCATCGTGATGACAAATGCCATGGAGAATTGTGATGAGAGGTGGCATTGGGCATTGTGATGAAAGGGGTCATGGAGTACTGGGATTACAGGGGGCATGGAGCATTGTGAAAACAAGTGACATGGTGAATAGTGATGACAGGCTTGATATAGCATTGTGATGACAAGTGCCATTTAGCATTTTGATGTCAGGGTTCATCAGGCATTGTGTTGACGGGGGTCACGTGTCATTGTGATGACAAAGGCCATAGAGCATTGTGATCACAGGGGTCATGGAGCATTGTGATGACATGGGCCATGGAGCATTGTGATGACACTGGCATGAAGCATGGTGATGACAACAGAACTGGAGCATTGTGATGACAAGGGCATGGAGCATTGTGATTACAGGAGACATGGAGCATTGTGATGACATTGGCAGGGATCATTGTGATGACAGGGATCATGGAGCTTTGTTATGACAAAGACCAAGGAACATTTTGATGACAAGTGTCATTGAGCAATGTGATGACACGGGAATGGAGCATTATGATGACAAATGTTCTGGAGCATTGTGATGACAAGCGCATGGAGCATTGTGATTACAGGGGCCATGGAGCATTGTGATGACAACGGCATGGAGCATTGTGATGACAGTGGTCATTGAGCATTGTGATTACAAAGACCATGAGGCATTGTGATGACAGGGACCTTGGAGCATTGTGATGACAATGGTCATCAAGCATTGTGATGACAGGGGTCATAGAGCATTGTGATGAGAAAGACCATGGAGCATGGTGATGACAGAGGCCATGGATCATTGTGATGACAAGGCCATGTACCATTGTGATGACAAGGGCAGGGAACCTTGTGGTGACCGTGGTCATGGAGCATTTTGATGACAACTTTCATGGAACATGGTGATGACAGGGGTCATGGAGCATTGTGTTGAAAAGGAACATGGAGCAGTGTGATTACAGGGTCCATGGAACATTGTGAATACATAGGCCATGGAACAATGTGATGACAGGGGTCATGTAGCATTGTGATGACAGGGTCATGGAGCATTGGGATTACAGGGCTTATGGGGCACTGTGATGATAGGGGGCATGGAGCATTGTGACGAAAATTGTCCTGGAGCATTATGATGACAGCAGTCACAGCGGATTGGGATGAAAGGTATCATGCAGCATTGTGATGACAACGGTCATGGATCATTTTGATAACAGGGGTCATGGAACATTGTGATAAGAATGTTCATAAAGCATTTTGATGACAGGGGTCATGAAGCATTGTGTTGACACGGGCATGGAGCATTGTAATGATAGGATATCTGGAGCATTGTGATGAAAAGGGGATGGAGCATTTTGATGACAGGGTCCAAGGAGCATTGTGCTGACAATGGCATGGAGCATTGTGATGAAAAGGGTACTGGAGCACTGTGAGGAAAGGAATCATGGATCATTGTGATGACAGGGGTCATGGAGCTTTGTGATGACAAGGGTCATGGAGCATTGTGATGACACGGTCAAGGAACATTGCGATGACAAGAATTATGGAGCATTGTGACGAAAGGACATGGAGCATTGTGATGAAAGGTGACAAGGAGCATTGTGATGATATGGGCAGAGAACTTTGTGATGACAGGGGTCATGGAGCGTTGTGATGAAAAATGTCATCGAACATTGTACTGACAGGGATCATGGAGCTTTTTGGTAAGAGAGGCCTTGGAGATTTGTGGTGGCAGGCGTCATGGGGCATTGTTATGACAGCGGTCTTGGAACATTGTGCTGAAAGGGGTCATGGAGCACTGTGATTACAGGGGCCATGGAGCATTGTGAATACAAAGGCTATGGAGCATTGAGGTGACAGGTTTCATGGAGTATTGTGATGAAAGTGATCATGGATCATTGTGATGACAAGAGTCCTGGAACCTTGTGATGACAAGGTTCATGGAGCATTGTGATGACAAGGACCATGGCGAATTGTTATGACATCTGTCATGGGGCATGGTGATGACAGTGGTCATCTAGAATTGTGATGAAAGGTATAATGAAGCACTGTGATGACAGGGGCCATGGAACATACTGATGACAAAGGCCATGGAGCATTGTGATGACAAGTGTCATGGGGCATTTTGATGACATTGGCATGGAGCATTATGATGACAAGAGTTCTGGAGCATTTTGATGAAAAGGGCATGGAGCATTGTGATGAGAGGGGCCATGGAACATTGTGATGGCATAAGCCATGGAGCATTGTGATGACAAGTGTCATGGGACATTTTGATGACATTGGCATGGAGCATTATGATGACAAGAGTTCTGGAGCACTTTGATGACAAGGGCATGGAGCATTGTGATCACAGGGCCCATGGGGCATTGTGATGAAAAGAACCATGGAGCATTGAGATGACAGGCGTCTTGAGGTATGGTGATGACAGTGGTCATGGAGCATTGTGATGAAAGAGATCATGGAGCAATATGATAACAGGGGCCATGGAGCATTGTGATGACAGGTGTATTGGAGCATTGTGATGAAAATAGTCATGGATCATTGTGATGACATGTGTCCTGGAACACTGTGATGACACGGTTCATCGAGTATTGTGATGACAAGAGTCATAGCGAATTGTGATGACAGGTGTCATTGGGCATTGTGATGAAATTGATCATCTAGGAATTGTGATGAAAGGTATCATGGAGCACTGTGATGACTGGGGGCATGAAGCATTGTTATGAAAATTGTCCTGGATTATTGTGATGACAGCAGTCATGGAGAATTGTGATGACAGGGATTATGCAGCATTGTGTTGACAAGGCTATGGACTATTGTGATGACAATGGTCATGGAGCAATGTGATGAAAGTTTTCATGGAACATCGTGATGAAAAGTGCCTGGGAGCATTGTGACGATAAAGGCCATGGAGCATTGTGATGACAAGTGTCATGGAGCATTGTAATGAAAGCTTTCATTATGCACTGTGATGACAAGGGGGATGGAGTATTGTGATGAAACTGGTCCTGGCGCATTGTGATAACAAAAGCCATGGAGCATTGTGATGACAGGCATCATGGAGCACGGTGAAGAAAGGGGCCATGGGGAATTGTAATGACAATAGAGAAATGTGATGAAAATGGTCAGCGAGCATAGTGATTAAAGTGGTCATTGAGAATTGTGATGAATAGTGACATAGAGCATTGTGATGACAAAGGTCATGGAGAACTGTGATGACCAGGGTCATGTAGCTTTGTGATGACACGTCCATGGAACATTGTGATGACAAGAATTCTGGAGCATTGTGATGACAAGGGCCGTGGAGCATTGTGATTCCACGGTCATGGAACATTGTGATGACAAAATTCTGGAGCATTGTGAGGAAAAAGGCTTGGAGCATTGTGATTAGAGGGGACATGGAGCATTGTGATGACATGGGCAGGGAACACTGTGATGACAGTTGTTATGGAGCAATGTGATGACAAGTGTCATGGAGCATTGTGATGAGAGGGGCCTTGGAGAATTGTGACGACAGGCGTCATGAGGCATTGAGATGGCAGTGGTCATGGAGCATTATGATGAAAGGTGTTATGGAGCACTGTGATTACAGGGGCCATGGAGCATTGTGAATACAAAGGCCATGGGGCATTGAGATGACAGTGGTCATGGAGCATTGTGATGAAAGTGGTAATGGATCATTGTGATGACAAGTGTCCTGGGACCCTGTGATGACATGGTTCATGGAGCATTGTGATGACAATGGTCATGGCGAATTGTGATGACAATGTCATGGGGCATTGTGATGGCACTGGTCATCTATAAATGTGATTCAAGTTATTATGGAGCACAGTAATGAGAGGGGCCATGGAGCATTGTGATGACAAGTGTCATGGAGCATTGTGATGACAGGTGTCATGGAGCATCGTGATGACAAATGCCATGGAGAATTGTGATGAGAGGTGGCATTGGGCATTGTGATGAAAGGGGTCATGGAGTACTGGGATTACAGGGGCCATGGAGCATTGTGAAAACAAGTGACATGGTGAATAGTGATGACAGGCTTCATATAGCATTGTGATGACAAGTGCCATTTAGCATTTTGATGTCAGGGTTCATCAGGCATTGTGTTGACGGGGGTCACGTGTCATTGTGATGACAAAGGCCATAGAGCATTGTGATCACAGGGGTCATGGAGCATTGTGTTGACATGGGCCATGGAGCATTGTGAAGACAAGATTCATGGAGCATTGTGATGACACTGGCATGAAGCATGGTGATGACAACAGAACTGGAGCATTGTGATGACAAGGGCATGGAGCATTGTGATTACAGGAGACATGGAGCATTGTGATGACATTGGCAGGGATCATTGTGATGACAGGGATCATGGAGCATTGTGATGACAAAGACCAAGGAACATTTTGATGACAAGTGTCATTGAGCAATGTGATGACACGGGAATGGAGCATTATGATGACAAATGTTCTGGAGCATTGTGATGACAAGCGCATGGAGCATTGTGATTACAGGGGCCATGGAGCATTGTGATGACAACGGCATGGAGCATTGTGATGACAGTGGTCATTGAGCATTGTGATTACAAAGACCATGAGGCATTGTGATGACAGGGACCTTGGAGCATTGTGATGACAATGGTCATCAAGCATTGTGATGACAGGGGTCATAGAGCATTGTGATGAGAAAGACCATGGAGCATGGTGATGACAGAGGCCATGGAACATTGTGATGACAAGGCCATGTACCATTGTGATGACAAGGGCAGGGAACCTTGTGGTGACCGGGGTCATGGAGCATTTTGATGACAACTTTCATGGAACATGGTGATGACAGGGGTCATGGAGCATTGTGTTGAAAAGGAACATGGAGCAGTGTGATTACAGGGTCCATGGAACATTGTGAATACATAGGCCATGGAACAATGTGATGACAGGGGTCATGTAGCATTGTGATGACAGGGTCATGGAGCATTGGGATGACAGGGCTTATGGGGCACTGTGATGACAGGGGGCATGGAGCATTGTGATGAAAATTGTCCTGGAGCATTATGATGACAGCAGTCACAGAGGATTGGGATGAAAGGTATCATGCATCATTGTGATGACAACGGTCATGGATCATTTTGATGACAGGGGTCATGGAACATTGTGATAAGAATGTTCATAAAGCATTTTGATGACAGGGGACATGAAGCATTGTGTTGACACGGGCATGGAGCATTGTAATGATAGGATATCTGGAGCATTGTGATGAAAAGGGGATGGAGCATTTTGATGACAGGGTCCAAGGAGCATTGTGCTGACAATGGCATGGAGCATTGTGATGAAAAGGGTACTGGAGCACTGTGAGGATAGGAATCATGGATCATTGTGATGACAGGGGTCATGGAGCTTTGTGATGACAAGGGTCATGGAGCATTGTGATGACACGGTCAAGGAACATTGCGATGACAAGAATTATGGAGCATTGTGATGAAAGGACATGGAGCATTGTGATGAAAGGTGACAAGGAGCATTGTGATGATATGGGCAGAGAACTTTGTGACGACAGGGGTCATGGAGCATTGTGATGAAAAGTGTCATCGAACATTGTACTGACAGGGATCATGGAGCTTTTTGGTAAGAGAGGCCTTGGAGATTTGTGGTGGCAGGCGTCATGGGGCATTGTAATGACAGCGGTCTTGGATCATTGTGATGAAAGGGGTCATGGAGCACTGTGATTACAGGGGCCATGGAGCATTGTGAATACAAAGGCTATGGAGCATTGAGGTGACAGGTTTCATGGAGCATTGTGATGAAAGTGATCATGGATCATTGTGATGACAAGGGTCCTGGAACACTGTGATGACAAGGTTCATGGAGCATTTTGATGACAAGGCCCATGGCGAATTGTTATGACATCTGTCATGGGGCATGGTGATGACAGTGGTCATCTAGAATTGTGATGAAAGGTATAATGGAGCACTGTGATGACAGGGGCCATGGAACATTGTGATGACAATGGCCATGGAGCATTGTGATGACAAGTGTCATGGGGCATTTTGATGACATTGGCATGGAGCATTATGATGACAAGAGTTCTGGAGCATTTTGATGAAAAGAGCATGGAGCATTGTGATGACAGGGACCATGGAAAATTGTGATGGCATAAGCCATGGAGCATTGTGATGACAAGTGTCATGGGACATTTTGATGACATTGGCATGGAGCATTATGATGACAAGAGTTCTGGAGCACTTTGATGACAAGGGCATGGAGCATTGTGATCACAGGGCCCATGGGGCATTGTGATGAAAAGAGCCATGGAGCATTTTGATGACAGGCATCGTGAGGTATGGTGATGACAGTGGTCATGGAGCATTGTGATGAAAGAGATCATGGAGCAATATGATAACAGGGGCCATGGAGCATTGTGATGACAGGTGTATTGGAGCATTGTGATGAATATAGTCATGGATCATTGTGATGACATGTGTCCTGGAACACTGTGATGACACGGTTCATCGAGTATTGTGATGACAAGGGTCATAGCGAATTGTGATGACAGGTGTCATTGGGCATTGTGATGACATTGATCATCTAGGAATTGTGATGAAAGGTATCATGGAGCACTGTGATGACTGGGGGCATGAAGCATTGTTATGAAAATTGTCCTGGATTATTGTGATGACAGCAGTCATGGAGAATTGTGATGACAGGGATTATGCAGCATTGTGTTGACAAGGCTATGGACTATTGTGATGACAATGGTCATGGAGCAATGTGATGAAAGTTTTCATGGAACATCGTGATGAAAAGTGCCTGGGAGCATTGTGACGATAAAGGCCATGGAGCATTGTGATGACAAGTGTCACGGAGCATTGTAATGAAAGCGTTCATTATGCACTGTGATGACAAGGGGGATGGAGTATTGTGATGAAACTGGTCCTGGCGCATTGTGATAACAAAAGCCATGGAGCATTGTGATGACAGGCATCATGGAGCACGGTGAAGAAAGGGGCCATGGGGAATTGTAATGACAATAGAGAAATGTGATGAAAATGGTCAGCGAGCATAGTGATTAAAGTGGTCATTGAGAATTGTGATGAATAGTGACATAGAGCATTGTGATGACAAAGGTCATGGAGAACTGTGATGACCAGGGTCATGTAGCTTTGTGATGACACGTCCATGGAACATTGTGATGACAAGAATTCTGGAGCATTGTGATGACAAGGGCCGTGGAGCATTGTGATTCCACGGTCATGGAACATTGTGATGACAAAATTCTGGAGCATTGTGAGGAAAAAGGCTTGGAGCATTGTGATTATAGGGGACATGGAGCATTGTGATGACATGGGCAGGGAACACTGTGATGACAGTTGTTATGGAGCAATGTGATGACAAGTGTCATGGAGCATTGTGATGAGAGGGGCCTTGGAGAATTGTGACGACAGGCGTCATGAGGCATTGAGATGGCAGTGGTCATGGAGCATTATGATGAAAGGTGTTATGGAGCACTGTGATTACAGGGGCCATGGAGCATTGTGAATACAAAGGCCATGGGGCATTGAGATGACAGTGGTCATGGAGCATTGTGATGAAAGTGGTAATGGATCATTGTGATGACAAGTGTCCTGGGACCCTGTGATGACATGGTTCATGGAGCATTGTGATGACAATGGTCATGGCGAATTGTGATGACAATGTCATGGGGCATTGTGATGGCACTGGTCATCTATAAATGTGATTCAAGTTATTATGGAGCACAGTAATGAGAGGGGCCATGGAGCATTGTGATGACAAGTGTCATGGAGCATTGTGATGACAGGTGTCATGGAGCATCGTGATGACAAATGCCATGGAGAATTGTGATGAGAGGTGGCATTGGGCATTGTGATGAAAGGGGTCATGGAGTACTGGGATTACAGGGGCCATGGAGCATTGTGAAAACAAGTGACATGGTGAATAGTGATGACAGGCTTCATATAGCATTGTGATGACAAGTGCCATTTAGCATTTTGATGTCAGGGTTCATCAGGCATTGTGTTGACGGGGGTCACGTGTCATTGTGATGACAAAGGCCATAGAGCATTGTGATCACAGGGGTCATGGAGCATTGTGTTGACATGGGCCATGGAGCATTGTGAAGACAAGATTCATGGAGCATTGTGATGACACTGGCATGAAGCATGGTGATGACAACAGAACTGGAGCATTGTGATGACAAGGGCATGGAGCATTGTGATTACAGGAGACATGGAGCATTGTGATGACATTGGCAGGGATCATTGTGATGACAGGGATCATGGAGCATTGTGATGACAAAGACCAAGGAACATTTTGATGACAAGTGTCATTGAGCAATGTGATGACACGGGAATGGAGCATTATGATGACAAATGTTCTGGAGCATTGTGATGACAAGCGCATGGAGCATTGTGATTACAGGGGCCATGGAGCATTGTGATGACAACGGCATGGAGCATTGTGATGACAGTGGTCATTGAGCATTGTGATTACAAAGACCATGAGGCATTGTGATGACAGGGACCTTGGAGCATTGTGATGACAATGGTCATCAAGCATTGTGATGACAGGGGTCATAGAGCATTGTGATGAGAAAGACCATGGAGCATGGTGATGACAGAGGCCATGGAACATTGTGATGACAAGGCCATGTACCATTGTGATGACAAGGGCAGGGAACCTTGTGGTGACCGGGGTCATGGAGCATTTTGATGACAACTTTCATGGAACATTGTGATGACAGGGGTCATGGAGCATTGTGTTGAAAAGGAACATGGAGCAGTGTGATTACAGGGTCCATGGAACATTGTGAATACATAGGCCATGGAACAATGTCATGACAGGGGTCATGTAGCATTGTGATGACAGGGTCATGGAGCATTGGGATGACAGGGCTTATGGGGCACTGTGATGACAGGGGGCATGGAGCATTGTGATGAAAATTGTCCTGGAGCATTATGATGACAGCAGTCACAGAGGATTGGGATGAAAGGTATCATGCATCATTGTGATGACAACGGTCATGGATCATTTTGATGACAGGGGTCATGGAACATTGTGATAAGAATGTTCATAAAGCATTTTGATGACAGGGGACATGAAGCATTGTGTTGACACGGGCATGGAGCATTGTAATGATAGGATATCTGGAGCATTGTGATGAAAAGGGGATGGAGCATTTTGATGACAGGGTCCAAGGAGCATTGTGCTGACAATGGCATGGAGCATTGTGATGAAAAGGGTACTGGAGCACTGTGAGGATAGGAATCATGGATCATTGTGATGACAGGGGTCATGGAGCTTTGTGATGACAAGGGTCATGGAGCATTGTGATGACACGGTCAAGGAACATTGCGATGACAAGAATTATGGAGCATTGTGATGAAAGGACATGGAGCATTGTGATGAAAGGTGACAAGGAGCATTGTGATGATATGGGCAGAGAACTTTGTGATGACAGGGGTCATGGAGCATTGTGATGAAAAGTGTCATCGAACATTGTACTGACAGGGATCATGGAGCTTTTTGGTAAGAGAGGCCTTGGAGATTTGTGGTGGCAGGCGTCATGGGGCATTGTAATGACAGCGGTCTTGGATCATTGTGATGAAAGGGGTCATGGAGCACTGTGATTACAGGGGCCATGGAGCATTGTGAATACAAAGGCTATGGAGCATTGAGGTGACAGGTTTCATGGAGCATTGTGATGAAAGTGATCATGGATCATTGTGATGACAAGGGTCCTGGAACACTGTGATGACAAGGTTCATGGAGCATTGTGATGACAAGGCCCATGGCGAATTGTTATGACATCTGTCATGGGGCATTGTGATGACAGTGGTCATCTAGAATTGTGATGAAAGGTATAATGGAGCACTGTGATGACAGGGGCCATGGAACATTGTGATGACAAAGGCCATGGAGCATTGTGATGACAAGTGTCATGGGGCATTTTGATGACATTGGCATGGAGCATTATGATGACAAGAGTTCTGGAGCATTTTGATGAAAAGAGCATGGAGCATTGTGATGACAGGGACCATGGAAAATTGTGATGGCATAAGCCATGGAGCATTGTGATGACAAGTGTCATGGGACATTTTGATGACATTGGCATGGAGCATTATGATGACAAGAGTTCTGGAGCACTTTGATGACAAGGGCATGGAGCATTGTGATCACAGGGCCCATGGGGCATTGTGATGAAAAGAGCCATGGAGCATTGAGATGACAGGCATCGTGAGGTATGGTGATGACAGTGGTCATGGAGCATTGTGATGAAAGAGATCATGGAGCAATATGATAACAGGGGCCATGGAGCATTGTGATGACAGGTGTATTGGAGCATTGTGATGAATATAGTCATGGATCATTGTGATGACATGTGTCCTGGAACACTGTGATGACACGGTTCATCGAGTATTGTGATGACAAGGGTCATAGCGAATTGTGATGACAGGTGTCATTGGGCATTGTGATGACATTGATCATCTAGGAATTGTGATGAAAGGTATCATGGAGCACTGTGATGACTGAGGGCAAGAAGCATTGTTATGGAAATTGTCCTGGATTATTGTGATGACAGCAGTCATGGAGAATTGTGATGACAGGGATTATGCAGCATTGTGTTGACAAGGCTATGGACTATTGTGATGACAATGGTCATGGAGCAATGTGATGAAAGTTTTCATGGAACATCATGATGAAAAGTGCCTGGGAGCATTGTGACGATAAAGGCCATGGAGCATTGTGATGACAAGTGTCATGGAGCTTTGTAATGAAAGCTTTCATTAAGCACTGTGATGACAAGGGGGATGGAGTATTGTGATGAAACTGGTCCTGGCGCATTGTGATAACAAAAGCCATGGAGCATTGTGATGACAGGCATCATGGAGCATGGTGAAGAAAGGGGCCATGGGGAATTGTAATGACAATAGATAAATGTGACGAAAATGGTCAGCGAGCATAGTGATTAAAGTGGTCATTGAGAATTGTGATGAATAGTGACATAGAGCATTGTGATGACAAAGGTCATGGAGAACTGTGATGACCAGGGTCATGTAGCTTTGTGATGACACGTCCATGGAACATTGTGATGACAAGAATTCTGGAGCATTGTGATGACAAGGGCCGTGGAGCATTGTGATGCCACGGTCATGGAACATTGTGATGACAAAATTCTGGAGCATTGTGAGGAAAAAGGCTTGGAGCATTGTGATTATAGGGGACATGGAGCATTGTGATGACATGGGCAGGGAACACTGTGATGACAGTTGTTATGGAGCAATGTGATGACAAGTGTCATGGAGCATTGTGATGAGAGGGGCCTTGGAGAATTGTGATGACAGGCGTCATGAGGCATTGTGATGGCAGTGGTCATGGAGCATTATGATGAAAGGTGTTATGGAGCACTGTGATTACAGGGGCCATGGAGCATTGTGAATACAAAGGCCATGGGGAATTGAGATGACAGTGGTCATGGAGCATTGTGATGAAAGTGGTAATGGATCATTGTGATGACAAGTGTCCTGGGACCCTGTGATGACATGGTTCATGGAGCATTGTGATGACAATGGTCATGGCGAATTGTGATGACAATGTCATGGGGCATTGTGATGGCACTGGTCATCTAGAAATGTGATTCAAGTTATTATGGAGCACAGTAATGAGAGGGGCCATGGAGGATTGTGATGACAAGTGTCATGGCGCATTGTGATGACAGGTGTCATGGAGCATCGTGATGACAAATGCCATGGAGAATTGTGATGAGAGGTGGCATTGGGCATTGTGATGAAAGGGGTCATGGAGCACTGTGATTACAGGGGCCATGGAGCATTGTGAATACAAAGGCTATGGAGCATTGAGGTGACAGGTTTCATGGAGCATTGTGATGAAAGTGATCATGGATCATTGTGATGACAAGGGTCCTGGTACTTTGTGATGACAAGGTTCATGGAGCATTGTGATGACAAGGACCATGGCGAATTGTTATGACATCTGTCATGGGGCATGGTGATGACAGTGGTCATCTAGAATTGTGATGAAAGGTATAATGGAACACTGTGATGACAGGGGCCATGGAACATTGTGATGACAAAGGCCATGGAGCATTGTGATGACAAGTGTCATGGGGCATTTTGATGACATTGGCATGGAGCATTATGATGACAAGAGTTCTGGAGCATTTTGATGAAAAGAGCATGGAGCATTGTGATGACAGGGACCATGGAAAATTGTGATGGCATAAGCCTTGGAGCATTGTGATGACAAGTGTCATGGGACATTTTGATGACATTGGCATGGAGCATTATGATGACAAGAGTTCTGGAGCACTTTGATGACAAGGGCATGGAGCATTGTGATCACAGGGCCCATGGGGCATTGTGATGAAAAGAGCCATGGAGCATTGAGATGACAGGCATCTTGATGTATGGTGATGACAGTGGTCATGGAGCATTGTGATGAAAGAGATCATGGAGCAATATGATAACAGGGGCCATGGAGCATTGTGATGACAGGTGTATTGGAGCATTGTGATGAATATAGTCATGGATCATTGTGATGACATGTGTCCTGGAACACTGTGATGACACGGTTCATCGAGTATTGTGATGACAAGGGTCATAGCGAATTGTGATGACAGGTGTCATTGGGCATTGTGATGACATTGATCATCTAGGAATTGTGATGAAAGGTATCATGGAGCACTGTGATGACTGGGGGCATGAAGCATTGTTATGAAAATTGTCCTGGATTATTGTGATGACAGCAGTCATGGAGAATTGTGATGACAGGGATTATGCAGCATTGTGTTGACAAGGCTATGGACTATTGTGATGACAATGGTCATGGAGCAATGTGATGAAAGTTTTCATGGAACATCGTGATGAAAAGTGCCTGGGAGCATTGTGACGATAAAGGCCATGGAGCATTGTGATGACAAGTGTCACGGAGCATTGTAATGAAAGCTTTAATTATGCACTGTGATGACAAGGGGGATGGAGAATTGTGATGAAACTGGTCCTGGCGCATTGTGATAACAAAAGCCATGGAGCATTGTGATGACAGGCATCATGGAACATGGTGAAGAAAGGGGCCATGGGGAATTGTAATGACAATAGAGTAATGTGATGAAAATGGTCAGCGAGCATAGTGATTAAAGTGGTCATTGAGAATTGTGATGAATAGTGACATCGAGCATTGTGATGACAAAGGTCATGGAGAACTGTGATGACCAGGGTCATGTAGCTTTGTGATGACACGTCCATGGAACATTGTGATGACAAGAATTCTGGAGCATTGTGATGACAAGGGCCGTGGAGCATTGTGATGCCACGGTCATGGAACATTGTGATGACAAAATTTTGGAGCATTGTGAGGAAAAAGGCTTGGAGCATTGTGATTATAGGGGACATGGAGCATTGTGATGACATGGGCAGGGATCACTGTGATGACAGTTGTTATGGAGCAATGTGAATAAAAGTGTCATGCAGCATTGTGATGAGAGGGGCCTTGGAGAATTGTGATGACAGGCGTCATGAGGCATTGAGATGGCAGTGGTCATGGAGCATTATGATGAAAGGTGTTATGGAGCACTGTGATTACAGGGGCCATGGAGCATTGTGAATACAAAGGCCATGGGGCATTGAGATGACAGTGGTCATGGAGCATTGTGATGAAAGTGGTAATGGATCATTGTGATGACAAGTGTCCTGGGACCCTATGATGACATGGTTCATGGAGCATTGTGATGACAATGGTCATGGCGAATTGTGATGACAATGTCATGGGGCATTGTGATGGCACTGGTCATCTAGAAATGTGATTCAAGTTATTATGGAGCACAGTAATGAGAGGGGCCATGGAGCATTGTGATGACAAGTGTCATGGAGCATTGTGATGACAGGTGTCATGGAGCATCGTGATGACAAATGCCATGGAGAATTGTGATGAGAGGTGGCATTGGGCATTGTGATGAAAGGGGTCATGGAGTACTGGGATTACAGGGGCCATGGAGCATTGTGAAAACAAGTGACATGGTGAATAGTGATGACAGGCTTAATATAGCATTGTGATGACAAGTGCCATTTAGCATTTTGATGTCAGGTTTCATCAGGCATTGTGTTGACGGGGGTCACGTGTCATTGTGATGACAAAGGCCATAGAGCATTGTGATCACAGGGGTCATGGAGCATTGTGATGACATGGGCCATGGAGCATTGTGAAGACAAGATTCATGGAGCATTGTGATGACACTGGCATGAAGCATGGTGATGACAACAGAACTGGAGCATTGTGATGACAAGGGCATGGAGCATTGTGATTACACGAGACATGGAGCATTGTGATGACATTGGCAGGTTTCATTGTGATGACAGGGATCATGGAGCATTGTGATGACAAAGACCAAGGAACATTTTGATGACAAGTGTCATTGAGCAATGTGATGACACGGGAATGGAGCATTATGATGACAAATGTTCTGGAGCATTGTGATGACAAGCGCATGGAGCATTGTGATTACAGGGGCCATGGAGCATTGTGATGACAACGGCATGGAGCATTGTGATGACAGTGGTCATTGAGCATTGTGATTACAAAGACCATGAGGCATTGTGATGACAGGGACCTTGGAGCATTGTGATGACAATGGTCATCAAGCATTGTGATGACAGGTGTCATAGAGCATTGTGATGAGAAAGACCATGGAGCATGGTGATGACAGAGGCCATGGAACATTGTGATGACAAGGCCATGTACCATTGTGATGACAAGGGCAGGGAACCTTGTGGTGACCGGGGTCATGGAGCATTTTGATGACAACTTTCATGGAACATTGTGATGACAGGGGTCATGGAGCATTGTGTTGAAAAGGAACATGGAGCAGTGTGATTACAGGGTCCATGGAACATTGTGAATACATAGGCCATGGAACAATGTGATGACAGGGGTCATGGAGCATTGTGATGACAGGGTCATGGAGCATTGGGATTACAGGGCTTATGGGGCACTGTGATGACAGGGGGCATGGAGCATTGTGATGAAAATTGTCCTGGAGCATTATGATGACAGCAGTCACAGAGGATTGGGATGAAAGGTATCATGCAGCATTGTGATGACAACGGTCATGGATCATTTTGATGACAGGGGTCATGGAACATTGTGATAAGAATGTTCATAAAGCATTTTGATGACAGGGGTCATGAAGCATTGTGTTGACACGGGCATGGAGCATTGCAATGATAGGATATCTGGAGCATTGTGATGAAAAGCGGATGGAGCATTTTGATGACAGGGTCCAAGGAGCATTGTGCTGACAATGGCATGGAGCATTGTGATGAAAAGGGTACTGGAGCACTGTGAAGAAAGGAATCATGGATCATTGTGATGACAGGGGTCATGGAGCTTTGTGATGACAAGGGTCATGGAGCATTGTGATGACACGGTCAAGGAACATTGCGATGACAAGAATTATGGAGCATTGTGATGAAAGGACATGGAGCATTGTGATGAAAGGTGACAAGGAGCATTGTGATGATACGGGCAGAGAACTTTGTGATGACAGGGGTCATGGTGCATTGTGATGAAAAGTGTCATCGGACATTGTACTGACAGGGATCATGGAGCTTTTTGGTAAGAGAGGCCTTGGAGATTTGTGGTGGCAGGCGTCATGGGGCATTGTAATGACAGCGGTCTTGGATCATTGTGATGAAAGGGGTCATGGAGCACTGTGATCACAGGGGCCATGGAGCATTGTGAATACAAAGGCTAGGGAGCATTGAGGTGACAGGTTTCATGGAGCATTGTGATGAAAGTGATCATGGATCATTGTGATGACAAGAGTCCTGGAACCTTGTGATGACAAGGTTCATGGAGCATTGTGATGACAAGGACCATGGCGAATTGTTATGACATCTGTCATGGGGCATGGTGATGACAGTGGTCATCTAGAATTGTGATGAAAGGTATAATGGAGCACTGTGATGACAGGGGCCATGGAACATTGTGATGACAAAGGCCATGGAGCATTGAGATGACAAGTGTCATGGGACATTTTGATGACATTGGCATGGATCATTATGATGACAAGAGTTCTGGAGCACTTTGATGACAAGGGCATGGAGCATTGTGATCACAGGGCGCATGTGGCATTGTGAGGAAAAGAGCCATGGAGCATTGAGATGACAGGCATCTTGAGGTATGGCGATGACAGTGGTTATGGAGCATTGTGATGAAAGAGATCATGGAGCAATATGATAACAGGGGCCATGGAGCATTGTGATGACAGGTGTATTGGAGCATTGTGATGAAAATAGTAATGGATCATTGTGATGACATGTGTCCTGGAACACTGTGATGACACGGGTCATCGAGTATTGTGATGACAACGGTCATAGCGAATTGTGATGACAGGTGCCATTGGGCATTGTGATGACATTGATCATCTAAGAATTGTGATGAAAGTTATCATGGAGCACTGTGATGACTGGGGGCATGAAGCATTGTTATGAAAATTGTCCTGGATTATTGTGATGACAGCAGTCATGGAGAATTGTGATGACAGGGATTATGCAGCATTGTGTTGACAAAGCTATGGACTATTGTGATGACAAGAATTCTGGAGCATTGTGATGACAAGGGCCGTGGAGCATTGTGATGCCACGGTCATGGAACATTGTGATGACAAAATTCTGGAGCATTGTGAGGAAAAAGGCTTGGAGCATTGTGATTATAGGGGACATGGAGCATTGTGAGGACATGGGCAGGGAACACTGTGATGACAGTTGTTATGGAGCAATGTGATGACAAGTGTCATGGAGCATTGTGATGAGAGGGGCCTTGGAGAATTGTGATGACAGGCGTCATGAGGCATTGAGATGGCAATGGTCATGGAGCATTATGATGAAAGGTGTTATGGAGCACTGTGATTACAGGGGCCATGGAGCATTGTGAATACAAAGGAAATGGGGCATTTAGATGACAGTGGTCATGGAGCATTATGAGGAAAGTGGTAATGGATCATTGTGATGACAAGTGTCCTGAGACCCTGTGATGACATGGTTCATGGAGCATTGTGATGACAATGGTCATGGCGAATTGTGATGACAATGTCATGGGGCATTGTGATGGCACTGGTCATCTAGAAATGTGATTCAAGTTATTATGGAGCACAGTAATGAGAGGGGCCATGGAGCATTGTGATGACAAGTGTCATGGAGCATTGTGATGACAGGTGTCATGGAGCATCGTGATGACAAATGCCATGGAGAATTGTGATGAGAGGTGGCATTGGGCATTGTGATGAAAGGGGTCATGGAGTACTGGGATTACAGGGGGCATGGAGCATTGTGAAAACAAGTGACATGGTGAATAGTGATGACAGGCTTCATATAGCATTGTGATGACAAGTGCCATTTAGCATTTTGATGTCAGGGTTCATCAGGCATTGTGTTGACGGGGGTCACGTGTCATTGTGATGACAAAGGCCATAGAGCATTGTGATCACAGGGGTCATGGAGCATTGTGATGACATGGGCCATGGAGCATTGTGAAGACAAGATTCATGGAGCATTGTGATGACACTGGCATGAAGCATGGTGATGACAACAGAACTGGAGCATTGTGATGACAAGGGCATGGAGCATTGTGATTACAGGAGACATGGAGCATTGTGATGACATTGGCAGGGATCATTGTGATGACAGGGATCATGGAGCATTGTGATGACAAAGACCAAGGAACATTTTGATGACAAGTGTCATTGAGCAGTGTGTTGACACGGGAATGGAGCATTATGATGACAAAACTTCTGGAGCATTGTGATGACAAGCGCATGGAGCATTGTGATTACAGGGGCCATGGAGCATTGTGATGACAACGGCATGGAGCATTGTGATGACAGTGGTCATTGAGCATTGTGATTACAAAGACCATGAGGCATTGTGATGACAGGGACCTTGGAGCATTGTGATGACAATGGTCATCAAGCATTGTGATGACAGGGGTCATAGAGCATTGTGATGAGAAAGACCATGGAGCATGGTGATGACAGAGGCCATGGAACATTGTGATGACAAGGCCATGTACCATTGTGATGACAAGGGCAGGGAACCTTGTGGTGACCGGGGTCATGGAGCATTTTGATGACAACTTTCATGGAACATTTTAATGACAGGGGTCATGAAGCATTGTGTTGACACGGGCAAGGAGCATTGTAATGATAGGATATCTGGAGCATTTTGATGAAAAGGGGATGGAGCATTTTGATGACAGGGTCCAAGGAGCATTGTGCTGACAATGGCATGGAGCATTGTGATGAAAAGGGTACTGGAGCACTGTGAGGAAAGGAATCATGGATCATTGTGATGACAGGGGTCATGGAGCTTTGTGATGACAAGGGTCATGGAGCATTTTGATGACACGGTCAAGGAACATTGCGATGACAAGAATTATGGAGCATTGTGATGAAAGGACATGGAGCATTGTGATGAAAGGTGACAAGGAGCATTGTGATGATACGGGCAGAGAACTTTGTGATGACAGGGGTCATGGAGCATTGTGATGAAAAGTGTCATCGAACATTGTACTGACAGGGATCATGGAGCTTTTTGGTAAGAGAGGCCTTGGAGATTTGTGGTGGCAGGCGTCATGGGGCATTGTAATGACAGCGGTGTTGGATCATTGTGATGAAAGGGGTCATGGAGCACTGTGATCACAGGGGCCATGGAGCATTGTGAATACAAAGGCTATGGAGCATTGAGGTGACAGGTTTCATGGAGCATTGTGATGAAAGTGTTCATGGATCATTGTGATGACAAGAGTCCTGGAACCTTGTGATGACAAGGTTCATGGAGCATTGTGATGACAAGGACCATGGCGAATTGTTATGACATCTGTCATGGGGCATGGTGATGACAGTGGTCATCTAGAATTGTGATGAAAGGTATAATGGAGCACTGTGATGACAGGGGCCATGGAACATTGTGATGACAAAGGCCATGGAGCATTGTGATGACAAGTGTCATGTGCATTTTGATGACATTGGCATGGAGCATTATGATGACAAGAGTTCTGGAGCATTTTGATGCAAAGGGCATGGAGCATTGTGATGACAGGGGCCATGGAACATTGTGATGGCATAAGCCATGGAGCATTGTGATGACAAGTGTCATGGGGCATTTTGATGACATTGGCATGGAGCATTATGATGACAAGAGTTCTGGAGCACTTTGATGACAAGGGCATGGAGCATTGTGATCACAGGGCCCATGGGGCATTGTGATGAAAAGAGCCTTGGAGCATTGAGATGACAGGCATCTTGAGGTATGGTGATGACAGTGGTCATGGAGCATTGTGATGAAAGAGATCATGGAGCAATATGATAACAGGGGCCATGGAGCATTGTGATGACAGGTGTATTGGAGCATTGTGATGAATATAGTCATGGATCATTGTGATGACATGTGTCCTGGAACACTGTGATGACACGGTTCATCGAGTATTGTGATGACAAGGGTCATAGAGAATTGTGATGACAGGTGTCATTGGGCATTGTGATGACATTGATCATCTAGGAATTGTGATGAAAGGTATCATGGAGCACTGTGATGACTGGGGGCATGAAGCATTGTTATGAAAATTGTCCTGGATTATTGTGATGACAGCAGTCATGGAGAATTGTGATGACAGGGATTACGCAGCATTGTGTTGACAAGGCTATGGACTATTGTGATGACAATGGTCATGGAGCAATGTGATGAAAGTTTTCATGGAACATCATGATGAAAAGTGCCTGGGAGCATTGTGACGATAAAGGCCATGGAGCATTGTGATGACAAGTATCATGGAGCTTTGTAATGAAAGCTTTCATTAAGCACTGTGATGACAAGGGGGATGGAGTATTGTGATGAAACTGGTCCTGGCGCATTGTGATAACAAAAGCCATGGAGCATTGTGATGACAGGCATCATGGAGCATGGTGAAGAAAGGGGCCATGGGGAATTGTAATGACAATAGAGAAATGTGATGAAAATGGTCAGCGAGCATAGTGATTAAAGTGGTCATTGAGAATTGTGATGAATAGTGACATAGAGCATTGTGATGACAAAGGTCATGGAGAACTGTGATGACCAGGGTCATGTAGCTTTGTGATGACACGTCCATGGAACATTGTGATGACAAGAATTCTGGAGCATTGTGATGACAAGGGCCGTGGAGCATTGTGATGCCACGGTCATGGAACATTGTGATGACAAAATTCTGGAGCATTGTGAGGAAAAAGGCTTGGAGCATTGTGATTATAGGGGACATGGAGCATTGTGATGACATGGGCAGGGAACACTGTGATGACAGTTGTTATGGAGCAATGTGATGACAAGTGTCATGGAGCATTGTGATGAGAGGGGCCTTGGAGAATTGTGATGACAGGCGTCATGAGGCATTGAGATGGCAGTGGTCATGGAGCATTATGATGAAAGGTGTTATGGAGCACTGTGATTACAGGGGCCATGGAGCATTGTGAATACAAAGGCCATGGGGCATTGAGATGACAGTGGTCATGGAGCATTGTGATGAAAGTGGTAATGGATCATTGTGATGACAAGTGTCCTGGGACCCTGTGATGACATGGTTCATGGAGCATTGTGATGACAATGGTCATGGCGAATTGTGATGACAATGTCATGGGGCATTGTGATGGCACTGGTCATCTAGAAATGTGATTCAAGTTATTATGGAGCACAGTAATGAGAGGGGCCATGGAGGATTGTGATGACAAGTGTCATGGCGCATTGTGATGACAGGTGTCATGGAGCATCGTGATGACAAATGCCATGGAGAATTGTGATGAGAGGTGGCATTGGGCATTGTGATGAAAGGGGTCATGGAGTATTGAGATTACAGGGGGCATGGAGCATTGTGAAAACAAGTGACATGGTGAATAGTGATGACAGGCTTCATATAGCATTGTGATGACAAGTGCCATTTAGCATTTTGATGTCAGGGTTCATCAGGCATTGTGTTGACGGGGGTCACGTGTCATTGTGATGACAAAGGCCATAGAGCATTGTGATCACAGGGGTCATGGAGCATTGTGATGACATGGGCCATGGAGCATTGTGAAGACAATATTCATGGAGCATTGTGATGACACTGGCATGAAGCATGGTGATGACAACAGAACTGGAGCATTGTGATGACAAGGGCATGGAGCATTGTGATTACACGAGACATGGAGCATTGTGATGACATTGGCAGGGATCATTGTGATGCCAGGGATCATGGAGCATTGTGATGACAAAGACCAAGGAACATTTTGATGACAAGTGTCATTGAGCAATGTGATGACACGGGAATGGAGCATTATGATGACAAATGTTCTGGAGCATTGTGATGACAAGCGCATGGAGCATTGTGATTACAGGGGCCATGGAGCATTGTGATGACAACGGCATGGAGCATTGTGATGACAGTGGTCATTGAGCATTGTGATTACAAAGACCATGAGGCATTGTGATGACAGGGACCTTGGAGCATTGTGATGACAATGGTCATCAAGCATTGTGATGACAGGGGTCATAGAGCATTGTGATGAGAAAGACCATGGAGCATGGTGATGACAGAGGCCATGGAACATTGTGATGACAAGGCCATGTACCATTGTGATGACAAGGGCAGGGAACCTTGTGGTGACCGGGGTCATGGAGCATTTTGATGACAACTTTCATGGAACATTGTGATGACAGGGGTCATGGAGCATTGTGTTGAAAAGGAATATGGAGCAGTGTGATTACAGGGTCCATGGAACATTGTGAATACATAGGCCATGGGACAATGTGATGACAGGGGTCATGTAGCATTGTGATGACAGGGTCATGGAGCATTGGGATTACAGGGCTTATGGGGCACTGTGATGACAGGGGGCATGGAGCATTGTGATGAAAATTGTCCTGGAGCATTATGATGACAGCAGTCACAGAGGATTGGGATGAAAGGTATCATGCAGCATTGTGATGACAACGGTCATGGATCATTTTGATGACAGGGGTCATGGAACATTGTGATAAGAATGTTCATAAAGCATTTTGAGGACAGGGGTCATGAAGCATTGTGTTGACACGGGCATGGAGCATTGCAATGATAGGATATCTGGAGCATTGTGATGAAAAGCGGATGGAGCATTTTGATGACAGGGTCCAAGGAGCATTGTGCTGACAATGGCATGGAGCATTGTGATGAAAAGGGTACTGGAGCACTGTGAGGAAAGGAATCATGGATCATTGTGATGACAGGGGTCATGGAGCTTTGTAATGACAAGGGTCATGGAGCATTGTGATGACACGGTCAAGGAACATTGCGATGACAAGAATTATGGAGCATTGTGATGAAAGGACATGGAGCATTGTGATGAAAGGTGACAAGGAGCATTGTGATGATATGGGCAGAGAACTTTGTGATGACAGGGGTCATGGTGCATTGTGATGAAAAGTGTCATCGGACATTGTACTGACAGGGATCATGGAGCTTTTTGGTAAGAGAGGCCTTGGAGATTTGTGGTGGCAGGCGTCATGGGGCATTGTAATGACAGCGGTCTTGGATCATTGTGATGAAAGGGGTCATGGAGCACTGTGATTACAGGGGCCATGGAGCATTGTGAAAACAAGTGACATGGTGAATAGTGATGACAGGCTTCATATAGCATTGTGATGACAAGTGCCATTTAGCATTTTGATGTCAGGGTTCATCAGGCATTGTGTTGACGGGGGTCACGTGTCATTGTGATGACAAAGGCCATAGAGCATTGTGATCACAGGGGTCATGGAGCATTGTGATGACATGGGCCATGGAGCATTGTGAAGACAAGATTCATGGAGCATTGTGATGACACTGGCATGAAGCATGGTGATGACAACAGAACTGGAGCATTGTGATGACAAGGGCATGGAGCATTGTGATTACAGGAGACATGGAGCATTGTGATGACATTGGCAGCGATCATTGTGATGACAGGGATCATGGAGCATTGTGATGACAAAGACCAAGGAACATTTTGATGACAAGTGTCATTGAGCAATGTGATGACACGGGAATGGAGCATTATGATGACAAATGTTCTGGAGCATTGTGATGACAAGTGTCATGGGGCATTTTGATGACATTGGCATGGAGCATTATGATGACAAGAGTTCTGGAGCATTTTGATGAAAAGAGCATGGAGCATTGTGATGACAGGGACCATGGAAAATTGTGATGGCAAAAGCCATGGAGCATTGTGATGACAAGTGTCATGGGACATTTTGATGACATTGGCATGGAGCATTATGATGACAAGAGTTCTGGAGCACTTTGATGACAAGGGCATGGAGCATTGTGATCACAGGGCCCATGGGGCATTGTGATGAAAAGAGCCATGGAGCATTGAGATGATAGGCATCTTGAGGTATGGTGATGACAGTGGTCATGGAGCATTGTGATGAAAGAGATCATGGAGCAATATGATAACAGGGGCCATGGAGCATTGTGATGACAGGTGTATTGGAGCATTGTGATGAAAATAGTATTGGATCATTGTGATGACATGTGTCCTGGAACACTGTGATGACACGGTTCATCGAGTATTGTGATGACAAGGGTCATAGCGAATTGTGATGGCAGGTGTCATTGGGCATTGTGATGACATTGATCATCTAGGAATTGTGATGAAAGGTATCATGGAGCACTGTGATGACTGGGGGCATGAAGCATTGTTATGAAAATTGTCCTGGATTATTGTGATGACAGCAGTCATGGAGAATTGTAATGACAGGGATTATGCAACATTCTGTTGACAAGGCTATGGACTATTGTGATGACAATGGTCATGGAGCAATGTGATGAAAGTTTTCATGGAACATCGTGATGAAAAGTGCCTGGGAGCATTGTGACGATAAAGGCCATGGAGCATTGTGATGACAAGTGTCACGGAGCTTTGTAATGAAAGCTTTCATTAAGCACTGTGATGACAAGGGGGATGGAGTATTGTCATGAAACTGGTCCTGGTGCATTGTGATAACAAAAGCCATGGAGCATTGTGATGACAGGCATCATGGAGCATGGTGAAGAAAGGGGTCATGGGGAATTGTAATGACAATAGAGAAATGTGATGAAAATGGTCAGCGAGCATAGTGATTAAAGTGGTCATTGAGAATTGTGATGAATAGTGACATAGAGCATTGTGATGACAAAGGTCATGGAGAACTGTGATGACTAGGGTCATGTAGCTTTGTGATGACACGTCCATGGAACATTGTGATGACAAGAATTCTGGAGCATTGTGATGACAAGGGCCGTGGAGCTTTGTGATGCCACGGTCATGGAACATTGTGATGACAAAATTCTGGAGCATTGTGAGGAAAAAGGCTTGGAGCATTGTGATTATAGGGGACATGGAGCATTGTGATGACATGGGCAGGGAACACTGTGATGACAGTTGTTATGGAGCAATGTGATGACAAGTGTCATGGAGCATTGTGATGAGAGGGGCCTTGGAGAATTTTGATGACAGGCCTCATGAGGCATTGAGATGGCAGTGGTCATGGAGCATTATGATGAAAGGTTTTATGGAGCACTGTGATTACAGGGGCCATGGAGCATTGTGAATACAAAGGCCATGGAGCATTGAGATGACAGTGGTCATGGAGCATTGTGATGAAAGTGGTAATGGATCATTGTGATGACAAGTGTCCTGGGACCCTGTGATGACATGGTTCATGGAGCATTGTGATGACAATGGTCATGGCGAATTGTGATGACAATGTCATGGGGCATTGTGATGGCACTGGTCATCTAGAAATGTGATTCAAGTTATTATGGAGCACAGTAATGAGAGGGGCCATGGAGCATTGTGATGAAAAGTGTCATGGAGCATTGTGATGACAGGTGTCATGGAGCATCGTGATGACAAATGCCATGGAGAATTGTGATGAGAGGTGGCATTGGGCATTGTGATGAAAGGGGTCATGGAGTACTGGGATTACAGGGGACATGGAGCATTGTGAAAACAAGTGACATGGTGAATAGTGATGACAGGCTTCATATAGCATTGTGATGACAAGTGCCATTTAGCATTTTGATGTCAGGGTTCATCAGGCATTGTGTTGACGGGGGTCACGTGTCATTGTGATGACAAAGGCCATAGAGCATTGTGATCACAGGGGTCATGGAGCATTGTGATGACATGGGCCATGGAGCATTGTGAAGACAAGATTCATGGAGCATTGTGATGACACTGGCATGAAGCATGGTGATGACAACAGAACTGGAGCATTGTGATGACAAGGGCATGGAGCATTGTGATTACAGGAGACATGGAGCATTGTGATGACATTGGCAGGGATCATTGTGATGACAGGGATCATGGAGCATTGTGATGACAAAGACCAAGGAACATTTTGATGACAAGTGTCATTGAGCAATGTGATGACACGGGAATGGAGCATTATGATGACAAATGTTCTGGAGCATTGTGATGACAAGCGCATGGAGCATTGTGATTACAGGGGCCATGGAGCATTGTGATGACAACGGCATGAAGCATTGTGATGACAGTGGTCATTGAGCATTGTGATTACAAAGACCATGAGGCATTGTGATGACAGGGACCTTGGAGCATTGTGATGACAATGGTCATCAAGCATTGTGATGACAGGGGTCATAGAGCATTGTGATGAGAAAGACCATGGAGCATGGTGATGACAGAGGCCATGGAACATTGTGATGCCAAGACCATGTACCATTGTGATGACAAGGGCAGGGAACCTTGTGGTGACCGGGGTCATGGAGCATTTTGATGACAACTTTCATGGAACGTTGTGATGACAGGGGTCATGGAGCATTGTGTTGAAAAGGAACATGGAGCAGTGTGATTACAGGGTCCATGGAACATTGTGAATACATAGGCCATGGAACAATGTGATGACAGGGGTCATGTAGCATTGTGATGACAGGGTCATGGAGCATTGGGATTACAGGGCTTATGGGGCACTGTGATGACAGGGGGCATGGAGCATTGTGATGAAATTTGTCCTGGAGCATTATGATGACAGCAGTCACAGAGGATTGGGATGAAAGGTATCATGCAGCATTGTGATGACAACGGTCATGGATCATTTTGATGACAGGGGTCATGGAACATTGTGATAAGAATGTTCATAAAGCATTTTGAGGACAGGGGTCATGAAGCATTGTGTTGACACGGGCATGGAGCATTGTAATGATAGGATATCTGGAGTATTGTGATGAAAAGGGGATGGAGCATTTTGATGACAGGGTCCAAGGAGCATTGTGCTGACAATGGCATGGAGCATTGTGATGAAAAGGGTACTGGAGCACTGTGAGGAAAGGAATCATGGATCATTGTGATGACAGGGGTCATGGAGCTTTGTGATGACAAGGGTCATGGAGCATTGTGATGACACGGTCAAGGAACATTGCGATGACAAGAATTATGGAGCATTGTGATGAAAGGACATGGAGCATTGTGATGAAAGGTGACAAGGAGCATTGTGATTATATGGGCAGAGAACTTTGTGATGACAGGGGTCATGGAGCATTGTGATGAAAAGTGTCATCGAACATTGTACTGATAGGGATCATGGAGCTTTTTGGTAAGAGAGGCCTTGGAGATTTGTGGTGGCAGGCGTCATGGGGCATTGTAATGACAGCGGTCTTGGATCATTGTGATGAAAGGGGTCATGGAGCACTGTGATTACAGGGGCCATGGAGCATTGTGAATACGAAGGCTATGGAGCATTGAGGTGACAGGTTTCATGGAGGATTGTGATGAAAGTGATCATGGATCATTGTGATGACAAGAGTCCTGGAACCTTGTGATGACAAAGTTCATGGAGAATTGTGATGACAAGGACCATGGCGAATTGTTATGACATCTGTCATGGGGCATGGTGATGACAGTGGTCATCTAGAATTGTGATGAAAGGTATAATGGAACACTGTGATGACAGGGGCCATGGAACATTGTGATGACAAAGGCCATGGAGCATTGTGATGACAAGTGTCATGGGGCATTTTGATGACATTGGCATGGAGCATTATGATGACAAGAGTTCTGGAGCATTTTGATGAAAAGAGCATGGAGCATTGTGATGACAGGGACCATGGAAAATTGTGATGGCATAAGCCTTGGAGCATTGTGATGACAAGTGTCATGGGACATTTTGATGACATTGGCATGGAGCATTATGATGACAAGAGTTCTGGAGCACTTTGATGACAAGGGCATGGAGCATTGTGATCACAGGGCCCATGGGGCATTGTGATGAAAAGAGCCATGGAGCATTGAGATGACAGGCATCTTGAGGTATGGTGATGACAGTGGTCATGGAGCATTGTGATGAAAGAGATCATGGAGCAATATGATAACAGGGGCCATGGAGCATTGTGATGACAGGTGTATTGGAGCATTGTGATGAATATAGTCATGGATCATTGTGATGACATGTGTCCTGGAACACTGTGATGACACGGTTCATCGAGTATTGTGATGACAAGGGTCATAGCGAATTGTGATGACAGGTGTCATTGGGCATTGTGATGACATTGATCATCTAGGAATTGTGATGAAAGGTATCATGGAGCACTGTGATGACTGGGGGCATGAAGCATTGTTATGAAAATTGTCCTGGATTATTGTGATGACAGCAGTCATGGAGAATTGTGATGACAGGGATTACGCAGCATTGTGTTGACAAGGCTATGGACTATTGTGATGACAATGGTCATGGAGCAATGTGATGAAAGTTTTCATGGAACATCATGATGAAAAGTGCCTGGGAGCATTGTGACGATAAAGGCCATGGAGCATTGTGTTGACAAGTATCATGGAGCTTTGTAATGAAAGCTTTCATTAAGCACTGTGATGACAAGGGGGATGGAGTATTTTGATGAAACTGGTCCTGGCGCATTGTGATAACAAAAGCCATGGAGCATTGTGATGACAGGCATCATGGAGCATGGTGAAGAAAGGGGCCATGGGGAATTGTAATGACAATAGATAAATGTGATGAAAATGGTCAGCGAGCATAGTGATTAAAGTGGTCATTGAGAATTGTGATGAATAGTGACATAGAGCATTGTGATGACAAAGGTCATGGAGAACTGTGATGACCAGGGTCATGTAGCTTTGTGATGACACGTCCATGGAACATTGTGATGACAAGAATTCTGGAGCATTGTGATGACAAGGGCCGTGGAGCATTGTGATGCCACGGTCATGGAACATTGTGATGACAAAATTCTGGAGCATTGTGAGGAAAAAGGCTTGGAGCATTGTGATTATAGGGGACATGGAGCATTGTGATGACATGGGCAGGGAACACTGTGATGACAGTTGTTATGGAGCAATGTGATGACAAGTGTCATGGAGCATTGTGATGAGAGGGGCCTTGGAGAATTGTGATGACAGGCGTCATGGGGCATTGAGATGGCAGTGGTCATGGAGCATTATGATGAAAGGTGTTATGGAGCACTGTGATTACAGGGGCCATGAAGCATTGTGAATACAAAGCCCATGGGGCATTGAGATGACAGTGGTCATGGAGCATTGTGATGAAAGTGGTAATGGATCATTGTGATGACAAGTGTCCTGGGACCCTGTGATGACATGGTTCATGGAGCATTGTGATGACAATGGTCATGGCGAATTGTGATGACAATGTCATGGGGAATTGTGATGGCACTGGTCATCTCGAAATGTGATTCAAGTTATTATGGAGCACAGTAATGAGAGGGGCCATGGAGGATTGTGATGACAAGTGTCATGGCGCATTGTGATGACAGGTGTCATGGAGCATCGTGATGACAAATGCCATGGAGAATTGTGATGAGAGGTGGCATTGGGCATTGTGATGAAAGGGGTCATGGAGTACTGAGATTACAGGGGGCATGGAGCATTGTGAAAACAAGTGACATGGTGAATAGTGATGACAGGCTTCATATAGCATTGTGATGACAAGTGCCATTTAGCATTTTGATGTCAGGGTTCATCAGGCATTGTGTTGACGGGGGTCACGTGTCATTGTGATGACAAAGGCCATAGAGCATTGTGATCACTGGGTTCATGGAGCATTGTGATGACATGGGCCATGGAGCATTGTGAAGACAATATTCATGGAGCATTGTGATGACACTGGCATGAAGCATGGTGATGACAACAGAACTGGAGCATTGTGATGACAAGGGCATGGAGCATTGTGATTACACGAGACATGGAGCATTGTGATGACATTGGCAGGGATCATTGTGATGACAGGGATCATGGAGCATTGTGATGACAAAGACCAAGGAACATTTTGATGACAAGTGTCATTGAGCAATGTGATGACAAGGGAATGGAGCATTATGATGACAAATGTTCTGGAGCATTGTGATGACAAGCGCATGGAGCATTGTGATTACAGGGGCCATGGAGCACTGTGATGACAACGGCATGGAGCATTGTGATGACAGTGGTCATTGAGCATTGTGATTACAAAGACCATGAGGCATTGTGATGACAGGGACCTTGGAGCATTGTGATGACAATGGTCATCAAGCATTGTGATGACAGGGGTCATAGAGCATTGTGATGAGAAAAACCATGGAGCATGGTGATGACAGAGGCCATGGAACATTGTGATGACAAGGCCATGTACCATTGTGATGACAAGGGCAGGGAACCTTGTGGTGACCGGGGTCATGGAGCATTTTGATGACAACTTTCATGGAACGTTGTGATGACAGGGGTCATGGAGCATTGTTTTGAAAAGGAACATGGAGCAGTGTGATTACAGGGTCCATGGAACATTGTGAATACATAGGCCATGGAACAATGTGATGACAGGGGTCATGTAGCATTGTGATGACAGGGTCATGGAGCATTGGGATTACAGGGCTTATGGGGCACTCTGATGACAGGGGGCATGGAGCATTGTGATGAAAATTGTCCTGGAGCATTATGATGACAGCAGTCACAGAGGATTGGGATGAAAGGTATCATGCAGCATTGTGATGACAACAGTCATGGATCATTTTGATGACAGGGGTCATGGAACATTGTGATAAGAATGTTCATAAAGCATTTTGAGGACAGGGGTCATGAAGCATTGTGTTGACACGGGCATGGAGCATTGTAATGATAGGATATCTGGAGCATTGTGATGAAAAGGGGATGGAGCATTTTGATGACAGGGTCCAAGGAGCATTGTGCTGACAATGGCATGGAGCATTGTGATGAAAAGGGTACTGGAGCACTGTGAGGAAAGGAATCATGGATCATTGTGATGACAGGGGTCATGGAGCTTTGTGATGACAAGGGTCATGGAGCATTGTGATGACACGGTCAAGGAACATTGTGATGACAAGAATTATGGAGCATTGTGATGAAAGGACATGGAGCATTGTGATGAAAGGTGACAAGGAGCATTGTGATGATATGGGCAGAGAACTTTGTGATGACAGGGGTCATGGAGCATTGTGATGAAAAGTGTCATCGAACATTGTACTGACAGGGATCATGGAGCTTTTTGGTAAGAGAGGCCTTGGAGATTTGTGGTGGCAGGCGTCATGGGGCATTGTAATGACAGCGGTCTTGGATCATTGTGATGAAAGGGGTCATGGAGCACTGTGATTACAGGGGCCATGGAGCATTGTGAATACGAAGGCTATGGAGCATTGAGGTGACAGGTTTCATGGAGCATTGTGATGAAAGTGATCATGGATCATTGTGATGACAAGAGTCCTGGAACCTTGTGATGACAAAGTTCATGGAGCATTGTGATGACAAGGACCATGGCGAATTGTTATGACATCTGTCATGGGGCATGGTGATGACAGTGATCATCTAGAATTGTGATGAAAGGTATAATGGAACACTGTGATGATAGGGGCCATGGAACATTGTGATGACAAAGGCCATGGAGCATTGTGATGACAAGTGTCATGGGGCATTTTGATGACATTGGCATGGAGCATTATGATGACAAGAGTTCTGGAGCATTTGGATGAAAAGAGCATGGAGCATTTTGATGACAGGGACCATGGAAAATTGTGATGGCATAAGCCTTGGAGCATTGTGATGACAAGTGTCATGGGACATTTTGATGATATTGGCATGGAGCATTATGATGACAAGAGTTCTGGAGCACTTTGATGACAAGGGCATGGAGCATTGTGATCACAGGGCCCATGGGGCATTGTGATGAAAAGAGCCATGGAGCATTGAGATGACAGGCATCTTGAGGTATGGTGATGACAGTGGTCATGGAGCATTGTGATGAAAGAGATCATGGAGCAATATGATAACAGGGGCCATGGAGCATTGTGATGACAGGTGTATTGGAGCATTGTGATGAATATAGTCATGGATCATTGTGATGACATATGTCCTGGAACACTGTGATGACACGGTTCATCGAGTATTCTGATGACAAGGGTCAAAGCGAATTGTGATGACAGGTGTCAATGGGCATTGTGATGACATTGAGCATCTAGGAATTGTGATGAAAGGTATCATGGAGCACTGTGATGACTGGGGGCATGAAGCATTGTTATGAAAATTGTCCTGGATTATTGTGATGACAGCAGTCATGGAGAATTGTGATGACAGGGATTATGCAGCATTGTGTTGACAAGGCTATGGACTATTGTGATGACAATGGTCATGGAGCAATGTGATGAAAGTTTTCATGGAACATCGTGATGAAAAGTGCCTGGGAGCATTGTGACGATAAAGGCCATGGAGCATTGTGATGACAAGTGTCACGGAGCATTGTAATGAAAGCTTTCATTATGCACTGTGATGACAAGGGGGATGGAGTATTGTGATGAAACTGTTCCTGGCGCATTGTGATAACAAAAGCCATGGAGCATTGTGATGACAGGCATCATGGAGCATGGTGAAGAAAGGGGCCATGGGGAATTGTAATGACAATAGATAAATGTGATGAAAATGGTCAGCGAGCATAGTGATTAAAGTGGTCATTGAGAATTGTGATGAATAGTGACATAGAGCATTGTGATGACAAAGGTCATGGAGAACTGTGATGACCAGGGTCATGTAGCTTTGTGATGACACGTCCATGGAACATTGTGATGACAAGAATTCTGAAGCATTGTGATGACAAGGGCCGTGGAGCATTGTGATGCCACGGTCATGGAACATTGTGATGACAAAATTCTGGAGCATTGTGAGGAAAAAGGCTTGGAGCATTGTGATTATAGGGGACATGGAGCATTGTGATGACATGGGCAGGGAACACTGTGATGACAGTTGTTATGGAGCAATGTGATGACAAGTGTCATGGAGCATTGTGATGAGAGGGGCCTTGGAGAATTGTGATGACAGGCGTCATGAGGCATTGAGATGGCAGTGGTCATGGAGCATTATGATGAAAGGTGTTATGGAGCACTGTGATTACAGGGGCCATGGAGCATTGTGAATACAAAGGCCATGGGGCATTGAGATTACAGTGGTCATGGAGCATTGTGATGAAAGTGGTAATGGATCATTGTGATGACAAGTGTCCTGGGACCCTGTGATGACATGGTTCATGGAGCATTGTGATGACAATGGTCATGGCGAATTGTGATGACAATGTCATGGGGCATTGTGATGGCACTGGTCATCTAGAAATGTGATTAAAGTTATTCTGGAGCACAGCAATGAGAGGGGCCATGGAGGATTGTGATGACAAGTGGCATGGCGCATTGTGATGACAGGTGTCATGGAGCATCGTGATGACAAATGCCATGGAGAATTGTGATGAGAGGTGGCATTGGGCATTGTGATGAAAGGGGTCATGGAGTACTGAGATTACAGGGGGCATGGAGCATTGTGAAAACAAGTGACATGGTGAATAGTGATGACAGGCTTCATATAGCATTGTGATGACAAGTGCCATTTAGCATTTTGATGTCAGGGTTCATCAGGCATTGTGTTGACGGGGGTCACGTGTCATTGTGATGACAAAGGCCATAGAGCATTGTGATCACAGGGGTCATGGAGCATTGTGATGACATGGGCCATGGAGCATTGTGAAGACAATATTCATGGAGCATTGTGATGACACTGGCATGAAGCATGGTGATGACAACAGAACTGGAGCATTGTGATGACAAGGGCATGGAGCATTGTGATTACAGGAGACATGGAGCATTGTGATGACATTGGCAGGGATCATTGTGATGACAGGGATCATGGAGCATTGTGATGACAAGCGCATGGAGCATTGTGATTACAGGGGCCATGGAGCATTGTAATGACAACGGCATGGAGCATTGTGATGACAGTGGTCATTGAGCATTGTGATTACAAAGACCATGAGGCATTGTGATGACAGGGACCTTGGAGCATTGTGATGACAATGGTCATCAAGCATTGTGATGACAGGGGTCATAGAGCATTGTGATGAGAAAGACCATGGAGCATGGTGATGACAGAGGCCATGGAACATTGTGATGACAAGGCCATGTACCATTGTGATGACAAGGGCAGGGAACCTTGTGGTGACCGGGGTCATGGAGCATTTTGATGACAACTTTCATGGAACGTTGTGATGACAGGGGTCATGGAGCATTGTGTTGAAAAGGAACATGGAGCAGTGTGATTACAGGGTCCATGGAACATTGTGAATACATAGGCCATGGAACAATGTGATGACAGGGGTCATGTAGCATTGTGATGACAGGGTCATGGAGCATTGGGATTACAGGGCTTATGGGGCACTGTGATGACAGGGGGCATGGAGCATTGTGATGAAAATTGTCCTGGAGCATTATGATGACAGCAGTCACAGAGGATTGGGATGAAAGGTATCATGCAGCATTGTGATGACAACGGTCATGGATCATTTTGATGACAGGGGTCATGGAACATTGTGATAAGAATGTTCATAAAGCATTTTGAGGACAGGGGTCATGAAGCATTGTGTTGACACGGGCATGGAGCATTGTAATGATAGGATATCTGTAGCATTGTGATGAAAAGGGGATGGAGCATTTTGATGACAGGGTCCAAGGAGCATTGTGCTGACAATGGCATGGAGCATTGTGATGAAAAGGGTACTGGAGCACTGTGAGGAAAGGAATCATGGATCATTGTGATGACAGGGGTCATGGAGCTTTGTGATGACAAGGGTCATGGAGCATTGTGATGACACGGTCAAGGAACATTGCGATGACAAGAATTATGGAGCATTGTGATGAAAGGACATGGAGCATTGTGATGAAAGGTGACAAGGAGCATTGTGATGATATGGGCAGAGAACTTTGTGATGACAGGGGTCATGGAGCATTGTGATGAAAAGTGTCATCGAACATTGTACTGCCAGGGATCATGGAGCTTTTTGGTAAGAGAGGCCTTGGAGATTTGTGGTGGCAGGCGTCATGGGGCATTGTAATGACAGCGGTCTTGGATCATTGTGATGAAAGGGGTCATGGAGCACTGTGATTACAGGGGCCATGGAGCATTGTGAATACGAAGGCTATGGAGCATTGAGGTGACAGGTTTCATGGAGGATTGTGATGAAAATGATCATGGATCATTGTGATGACAAGAGTCCTTGAACCTTGTGATGACAAAGTTCATGGAGCATTGTGATGACAAGGACCATGGCGAATTGTTATGACATCTGTCATGGGGCATGGTGATGACAGTGGTCATCTAGAATTGTGATGAAAGGTATAATGGAACACTGTGATGACAGGGGCCATGGAACATTGTGATGACAAAGGCCATGGAGCATTGTGATGACAAGTGTCATGGGGCATTTTGATGACATTGGCATGGAGCATTATGATGACAAGAGTTCTGGAGCATTTTGATGAAAAGAGCATGGAGCATTGTGATGACAGGGACCATGGAAAATTGTGATGGCATAAGCCTTGGAGCATTGTGATGACATGTGTCATGGGACATTTTGATGACATTGGCATGGAGCATTATGATGACAAGAGTTCTGGAGCACTTTGATGACAAGGGCATGGAGCATTGTGATCACAGGGCCCATGGGGCATTGTGATGAAAAGAGCCATGGAGCATTGAGATGACAGGCATCTTGAGGTATGGTGATGACAGTGGTCATGGAGCATTGTGATGAAAGAGATCATGGAGCAATATGATAACAGGGGCCATGGAGCATTGTGATGACAGGTGTATTGGAGCATTGTGATGAATATAGTCATGGATCATTGTGATGACATGTGTCCTGGAACACTGTGATGACACGGTTCATCGAGTATTGTGATGACAAGGGTCATAGCGAATTGTGATGACAGGTGTCATTGGGCATTGTGATGACATTGATCATCTAGGAATTGTGATGAAAGGTATCATGGAGCACTGTGATGACTGGGGGCATGAAGCATTGTTATGAAAATTGTCCTGGATTATTGTGATGACAGCAGTCATGGAGAATTGTGATGACAGGGATTACGCAGCATTGTGTTGACAAGGCTATGGACTATTGTGATGACAATGGTCATGGAGCAATGTGATGAAAGTTTTCATGGAACATCATGATGAAAAGTGCCTGGGAGCATTGTGACGATAAAGGCCATGGAGCATTGTGATGACAAGTATCATGGAGCTTTGTAATGAAAGCTTTCATTAAGCACTGTGATGACAAGGGGGATGGAGTATTGTGATGAAACTGGTCCTGGCACATTGTGATAACAAAAGCCATGGAGCATTGTGATGACAGGCATCATGGAGCATGGTGAAGAAAGGGGCCATGGGGAATTGTAATGACAATAGATAAATGTGATGAAAATGGTCAGCGAGCATAGTGATTAAAGTGGTCATTGAGAATTGTGATGAATAGTGACATAGAGCATTGTGATGACAAAGGTCATGGAGAACTGTGATGACCAGGGTCATGTAGCTTTGTGATGACACGTCCATGGAACATTGTGATGACAAGAATTCTGGAGCATTGTGATGACAAGGGCCGTGGAGCATTGTGATGCCACGGTCATGGAACATTGTGATGACAAAATTCTGGAGCATTGTGAGGAAAAAGGCTTGGAGCATTGTGATTATAGGGGACATGGAGCATTGTGATGACATGGGCAGGGAACACTGTGATGACAGTTGTTATGGAGCAATGTGATGACAAGTGTCATGGAGCATTGTGATGAGAGGGGCCTTGGAGAATTGTGATGACAGGCGTCATGAGGCATTGAGATGGCAGTGGTCATGGAGCATTATGATGAAAGGTGTTATGGAGCACTGTGATTACAGGGGCCATGGAGCATTGTGAATACAAAGGCCATGGGGCATTGAGATTACAGTGGTCATGGCGAATTGTGATGACAATGTCATGGGGCATTGTGATGGCACTGGTCATCTAGAAATGTGATTCAAGTTATTATGGAGCACAGTAATGAGAGGGGCCATGGAGGATTGTGATGACAAGTGTCATGGCGCATTGTGATGACAGGTGTCATGGAGCATCGTGATGACAAATGCCATGGAGAATTGTGATGAGAGGTGGCATTGGGCATTGTGATGAAAGGGGTCATGGAGTATTGAGATTACAGGGGGCATGGAGCATTGTGAAAACAAGTGACATGGTGAATAGTGATGACAGGCTTCATGTAGCATTGTGATGACAAGTGCCATTTAGCATTTTGATGTCAGGGTGCATCAGGCATTGTGTTGACGGGGGTCACGTGTCATTGTGATGACAAAGGCCATAGAGCATTGTGATCACAGGGGTCATGGAGCATTGTGATGACATGGGCCATGGAGCATTGTGAAGACAATATTCATGGAGCATTGTGATGACACTGGCATGAAGCATGGTGATGACAACAGAACTGGAGCATTGTGATGACAAGGGCATGGAGCATTGTGATTACACGAGACATGGAGCATTGTGATGACATTGGCAGGGATCATTGTGATGACAGGGATCATGGAGCATTGTGATGACAAAGACCAAGGAACATTTTGATGACAAGTGTCATTGAGCAATGTGATGACACGGGAATGGAGCATTATGATGACAAATGTTCTGGAGCATTGTGATGACAAGCGCATGGAGCATTGTGATTACAGGGGCCATGGAGCATTGTGATGACAACGGCATGGAGCATTGTGATGACAGTGGTCATTGAGCATTGTGATTACAAGGACCATGAGGCATTGTGATGACAGGGACCTTGGAGCATTGTGATGACAATGGTCATCAAGCATTGTGATGACAGGGGTCATAGAGCATTGTGATGAGAAAGACCATGGAGCATGGTGATGACAGAGGCCATGGAACATTGTGATGACAAGGCAATGTACCATTGTGATGACAAGGGCAGGGAACCTTGTGGTGACCGGGGTCATGGAGCATTTTGATGACAACTTTCATGGAACATTGTGATGACAGGGGTCATGGAGCATTGTGTTGAAAAGGAACATGGAGCAGTGTGATTACAGGGTCCATGGAACATTGTGAATACATAGGCCATGGGACAATGTGATGACAGGGGTCATGTAGCATTGTGATGACAGGGTCATGGAGCATTAGGATTACAGGGCTTATGGGGCACTGTGATGACAGGGGGCATGGAGCATTGTGATGAAAATTGTCCTGGAGCATTATGATGACAGCAGTCACAGAGGATTGGGATGAAAGGTATCATGCAGCATTGTGATGACAACGGTCATGGATCATTTTGATGACAGGGGTCATGGAACATTGTGATAAGAATGTTCATAAAGCATTTTGATGACAGGGGTCATGAAGCATTGTGTTGACACGGGCATGGAGCATTGCAATGATAGGATATCTGGAGCATTGTGATGAAAAGCGGATGGAGCATTTTGATGACAGGGTCCAAGGAGCATTGTGCTGACAATGGCATGGAGCATTGTGATGAAAAGGGTACTGGAGCACTGTGAGGAAAGGAATCATGGATCATTGTGATGACAGGGGTCATGGAGCTTTCTGATGACAAGGGTCATGGAGCATTGTGATGACACGGTCAAGGAACATTGCGATGACAAGAATTATGGAGCATTGTGATGAAAGGACATGGAGCATTGTGATGAAAGGTGACAAGGAGCATTGTGATGATATGGGCAGAGAACTTTGTGATGACAGGGGTCATGGTGCATTGTGATGAAAAGTGTCATCGGACATTGTACTGACAGGGATCATGGAGCTTTTTGGTAAGAGAGGCCTTGGAGATTTGTGGTGGCAGGCGTCATGGGGCATTGTAATGACAGCGGTCTTGGATCATTGTGATGAAAGGGGTCATGGAGCACTGTGATTACAGGGGCCATGGAGCATTGTGAAAACAAGTGACATGGTGAATAGTGATGACAGGCTTCATATAGCATTGTGATGACAAGTGCCATTTAGCATTTTGATGTCAGGGTTCATCAGGCATTGTGTTGACGGGGGTCACGTGTCATTGTGATGACAAAGGCCGTAGAGCATTGTGATCACAGGGGTCATGGAGCATTGTGATGACATGGGCCATGGAGCATTGTGAAGACAAGATTCATGGAGCATTGTGATGACACTGGCATGAAGCATGGTGATGACAACAGAACTGGAGCATTGTGATGACAAGGGCATGGAGCATTGTGATTACAGGAGACATGGAGCATTGTGATGACATTGGCAGCGATCATTGTGATGACAGGGATCATGGAGCATTGTGATGACAAAGACCAAGGAACATTTTGATGACAAGTGTCATTGAGCAATGTGATGACACGGGAATGGAGCATTATGATGACAAATGTTCTGGAGCATTGTGATGACAAGTGTCATGGGGCATTTTGATGACATTGGCATGGAGCATTATGATGACAAGAGTTCTGGAGCATTTTGATGAAAAGAGCATGGAGCATTGTGATGACAGGGACCATGGAAAATTGTGATGGCATAAGCCATGGAGCATTGTGATGACAAGTGTCATGGGACATTTTGATGACATTGGCATGGAGCATTATGATGACAAGAGTTCTGGAGCACTTTGATGACAAGGGCATGGAGCATTGTGATCACAGGGCCCATGGGGCATTGTGATGAAAAGAGCCATGGAGCATTGAGATGATAGGCATCTTGAGGTATGGTGATGACAGTGGTCATGGAGCATTGTGATGAAAGACATCATGGAGCAATATGATAACAGGGGCCATGGAGCATTGTGATGACAGGTGTATTGGAGCATTGTGATGAAAATAGTAATGGATCATTGTGATGACATGTGTCCTGGAACACTGTGATGACACGGTTCATCGAGTATTGTGATGACAAGGGTCATAGCGAATTGTGATGGCAGGTGTCATTGGGCATTGTGATGACATTGATCATCTAGGAATTGTGATGAAAGGTATCATGGAGCACTGTGATGACTGGGGGCATGAAGCATTGTTATGAAAATTGTCCTGGATTATTGTGATGACAGCAGTCATGGAGAATTGTGATGACCTGGATTATGCAACATTGTGTTGACAAGGCTATGGACTATTGTGATGACAATGGTCATGGAGCAATGTGATGAAAGTTTTCATGGAACATCGTGATGAAAAGTGCCTGGGAGCATTGTGACGATAAAGGCCATGGAGCATTGTGATGACAAGTGTCATGGAGCTTTGTAATGAAAGCTTTCATTAAGCACTGTGATGACAAGGGGGATGGAGTATTGTCATGAAACTGGTCCTGGTGCATTGTGATAACAAAAGCCATGGAGCATTGTGATGACAGGCATCATGGAGCATGGTGAAGAAAGGGGTCATGGGGAATTGTAATGACAATAGAGAAATGTGATGAAAATGGTCAGCGAGCATAGTGATTAAAGTGGTCATTGAGAATTGTGATGAATAGTGACATAGAGCATTGTGATGACAAAGGTCATGGAGAACTGTGATGACCAGGGTCATGTAGCTTTGTGATGACACGACCATGGAACATTGTGATGACAAGAATTCTGGAGCATTGTGATGACAAGGGCCGTGGAGCTTTGTGATGCCACGGTCATGGAACATTGTGATGACAAAATTCTGGAGCATTGTGAGGAAAAAGGCTTGGAGCATTGTGATTATAGGGGACATGGAGCATTGTGATGACATGGGCAGGGAACACTGTGATGACAGTTGTTATGGAGCAATGTGATGACAAGTGTCATGGAGCATTGTGATGAGAGGGGCCTTGGAGAATTTTGATGACAGGCCTCATGAGGCATTGAGATGGCAGTGGTCATGGAGCATTATGATGAAAGGTGTTATGGAGCACTGTGATTACAGGGGCCATGGAGCATTGTGAATACAAAGGCCATGGAGCATTGAGATGACAGTGGTCATGGAGCATTGTGATGAAAGTGGTAATGGATCATTGTGATGACAAGTGTCCTGGGACCCTGTGATGACATGGTTCATGGAGCATTGTGATGACAATGGTCATGGCGAATTGTGATGACAATGTCATGGGGCATTGTGATGGCACTGGTCATCTAGAAATATGATTCAAGTTATTATGGAGCACAGTAATGAGAGGGGCCATGGAGCATTGTGATGACAAGTGTCATGGAGCATTGTGATGACAGGTGTCATGGAGCATCGTGATGACAAATGCCATGGAGAATTGTGATGAGAGGTGGCATTGGGCATTGTGATGAAAGGGGTCATGGAGTACTGGGATTACAGGGGACATGGAGCATTGTGAAAACAAGTGACATGGTGAATAGTGATGACAGGCTTCATATAGCATTGTGATGACAAGTGCCATTTAGCATTTTGATGTCAGGGTTCATCAGGCATTGTGTTGACGGGGGTCACGTGTCATTGTGATGACAAAGGCCATAGAGCATTGTGATCACAGGGGTCATGGAGCATTGTGATGACATGGGCCATGGAGCATTGTGAAGACAAGATTCATGGAGCATTGTGATGACACTGGCATGAAGCATGGTGATGACAACAGAACTGGAGCATTGTGATGACAAGGGCATGGAGCATTGTGATTACAGGAGACATGGAGCATTGTGATGACATTGGCAGGGATCATTGTGATGACAGGGATCATGGAGCATTGTGATGACAAAGACCAAGGAACATTTTGATGACAAGTGTCATTGAGCAATGTGATGACACGGGAATGGAGCATTATGATGACAAATGTTCTGGAGCATTGTGATGACAAGCGCATGGAGCATTGTGATTACAGGGGCCATGGAGCATTGTGATGACAACGGCATGGAGCATTGTAATGACAACGGCATGAAGCATTGTGATGACAGTGGTCATTGAGCATTGTGATTACAAAGACCATGAGGCATTGTGATGACAGGGACCTTGGAGCATTGTGATGACAATGGTCATCAAGCATTGTGATGACAGGGGTCATAGAGCATTGTGATGAGAAAGACCATGGAGCATGGTGATGACAGAGGCCATGGAACATTGTGATGCCAAGACCATGTACCATTGTGATGACAAGGGCAGGGAACCTTGTGGTGACCGGGGTCATGGAGCATTTTGATGACAACTTTCATGGAACGTTGTGATGACAGGGGTCATGGAGCATTGTGTTGAAAAGGAACATGGAGCAGTGTGATTACAGGGTCCATGGAACATTGTGAATACATAGGCCATGGAACAATGTGATGACAGGGGTCATGTAGCATTGTGATGACAGGGTCATGGAGCATTGGGATTACAGGGCTTATGGGGCACTGTGATGACAGGGGGCATGGAGCATTGTGATGAAAATTGTCCTGGAGCATTATGATGACAGCAGTCACAGAGGATTGGGATGAAAGGTATCATGCAGCATTGTGATGACAACGGTCATGGATCATTTTGATGACAGGGGTCATGGAACATTGTGATAAGAATGTTCATAAAGCATTTTGAGGACAGGGGTCATGAAGCATTGTGTTGACACGGGCATGGAGCATTGTAATGATAGGATATCTGGAGTATTGTGATGAAAAGGGGATGGAGCATTTTGATGACAGGGTCCAAGGAGCATTGTGCTGACAATGGCATGGAGCATTGTGATGAAAAGGGTACTGGAGCACTGTGAGGAAAGGAATCATGGATCATTGTGATGACAGGGGTCATGGAGCTTTGTGATGACAAGTGTCATGGAGCATTGTGATGACACGGTCAAGGAACATTGCGATGACAAGAATTATGGAGCATTGTGATGAAAGGACATGGAGCATTGTGATGAAAGGTGACAAGGAGCATTGTGATTATATGGGCAGAGAACTTTGTGATGACAGGGGTCATGGAGCATTGTGATGAAAAGTGTCATCGAACATTGTACTGATAGGGATCATGGAGCTTTTTGGTAAGAGAGGCCTTGGAGATTTGTGGTGGCAGGCGTCATGGGGCATTGTAATGACAGCGGTCTTGGATCATTGTGATGAAAGGGGTCATGGAGCACTGTGATTACAGGGGCCATGGAGCATTGTGAATACGAAGGCTATGGAGCATTGAGGTGACAGGTTTCATGGAGGATTGTGATGAAAGTGATCATGGATCATTGTGATGACAAGAGTCCTGGAACCTTGTGATGACAAAGTTCATGGAGAATTGTGATGACAAGGACCATGGCGAATTGTTATGACATCTGTCATGGGGCATGGTGATGACAGTGGTCATCTAGAATTGTGATGAAAGGTATAATGGAACACTGTGATGACAGGGGCCATGGAACATTGTGATGACAAAGGCCATGGAGCATTGTGATGACAAGTGTCATGGGGCATTTTGATGACATTGGCATGGAGCATTATGATGACAAGAGTTCTGGAGCATTTTGATGAAAAGAGCATGGAGCATTGTGATGACAGGGACCATGGAAAATTGTGATGGCATAAGCCTTGGAGCATTGTGATGACAAGTGTCATGGGACATTTTGATGACATTGGCATGGAGCATTATGATGACAAGAGTTCTGGAGCACTTTGATGACAAGGGCATGGAGCATTGTGATCACAGGGCCCATGGGGCATTGTGATGAAAAGAGCCATGGAGCATTGAGATGACAGGCATCTTGAGGTATGGTGATGACAGTGGTCATGGAGCATTGTGATGAAAGAGATCATGGAGCAATATGATAACAGGGGCCATGGAGCATTGTGATGACAGGTGTATTGGAGCATTGTGATGAATATAGTCATGGATCATTGTGATGACATGTGTCCTGGAACACTGTGATGACACGGTTCATCGAGTATTGTGATGACAAGGGTCATAGCGAATTGTGATGACAGGTGTCATTGGGCATTGTGATGACATTGATCATCTAAGAATTGTGATGAAAGGTATCATGGAGCACTGTGATGACTGGGGGCATGAAGCATTGTTATGAAAATTGTCCTGGATTATTGTGATGACAGCAGTCATGGAGAATTGTGATGACAGGGATTATGCAGCATTGTGTTGACAAGGCTATGGACTATTGTGATGACAATGGTCATGGAGCAATGTGATGAAAGTTTTCATGGAACATCATGATGAAAAGTGCCTGGGAGCATTTTGACGATAAAGGCCATGGAGCATTGTGATGACAAGTATCATGGAGCTTTGTAATGAAAGCTTTCATTAAGCACTGTGATGACAAGGGGGATGGAGTATTTTGATGAAACTGGTCCTGGCGCATTGTGATAACAAAAGCCATGGAGCATTGTGATGACAGGCATCATGGAGCATGGTGAAGAAAGGGGCCATGGGGAATTGTAATGACAATAGATAAATGTGATGAAAATGGTCAGCGAGCATAGTGATTAAAGTGGTCATTGAGAATTGTGATGAATAGTGACATAGAGCATTGTGATGACAAAGGTCATGGAGAACTGTGATGACCAGGGTCATGTAGCTTTGTGATGACACGTCCATGGAACATTGTGATGACAAGAATTCTGGAGCATTGTGATGACAAGGGCCGTGGAGCATTGTGATGCCACGGTCATGGAACATTGTGATGACAAAATTCTGGAGCATTGTGAGGAAAAAGGCTTGGAGCATTGTGATTATAGGGGACATGGAGCATTGTGATGACATGGGCAGGGAACACTGTGATGACAGTTGTTATGGAGCAATGTGATGACAAGTGTCATGGAGCATTGTGATGAGAGGGGCCTTGGAGAATTTTGATGACAGGCCTCATGAGGCATTGAGATGGCAGTGGTCATGGAGCATTATGATGAAAGGTGTTATGGAGCACTGTGATTACAGGGGCCATGAAGCATTGTGAATACAAAGGCCATGGGGCATTGAGATGACAGTGGTCATGGAGCATTGTGATGAAAGTGGTAATGGATCATTGTGATGACAAGTGTCCTGGGACCCTGTGATGACATGGTTCATGGAGCATTGTGATGACAATGGTCATGGCGAATTGTGATGACAATGTCATGGGGAATTGTGATGGCACTGGTCATCTCGAAATGTGATTCAAGTTATTATGGAGCACAGTAATGAGAGGGGCCATGGAGGATTGTGATGACAAGTGTCATGGCGCATTGTGATGACAGGTGTCATGGAGCATCGTGATGACAAATGCCATGGAGAATTGTGATGAGAGGTGGCATTGGGCATTGTGATGAAAGGGGTCATGGAGTACTGAGATTACAGGGGGCATGGAGCATTGTGAAAACAAGTGACATGGTGAATAGTGATGACAGGCTTGATATAGCATTGTGATGACAAGTGCCATTTAGCATTTTGATGTCAGGGTTCATCAGGCATTGTGTTGACGGGGGTCACGTGTCATTGTGATGACAAAGGCCATAGAGCATTGTGATCACTGGGTTCATGGAGCATTGTGATGACATGGGCCATGGAGCATTGTGAAGACAATATTCATGGAGCATTGTGATGACACTGGCATGAAGCATGGTGATGACAACAGAACTGGAGCATTGTGATGACAAGGGCATGGAGCATTGTGATTACACGAGACATGGAGCATTGTGATGACATTGGCAGGGATCATTGTGATGACAGGGATCATGGAGCATTGTGATGACAAAGACCAAGGAACATTTTGATGACAAGTGTCATTGAGCAATGTGATGACAAGGGAATGGAGCATTATGATGACAAATGTTCTGGAGCATTGTGATGACGAGCGCATGGAGCATTGTGATTACAGGGGCCATGGAGAATTGTGATGACAACGGCATGGAGCATTGTGATGACAGTGGTCATTGAGCATTGTGATTACAAAGACCATGAGGCATTGTGATGACAGGGACCTTGGAGCATTGTGATGACAATGGTCATCAAGCATTGTGATGACAGGGGTCATAGAGCATTGTGATGAGAAAAACCATGGAGCATGGTGATGACAGAGGCCATGGAACATTGTGATGACAAGGCCATGTACCATTGTGATGACAAGAGCAGGGAACCTTGTGGTGACCGGGGTCATGGAGCATTTTGATGACAACTTTCATGGAACGTTGTGATGACAGGGGTCATGGAGCATTGTTTTGAAAAGGAACATGGAGCAGTGTGATTACAGGGTCCATGGAACATTGTGAATACATAGGCCATGGAACAATGTGATGACAGGGGTCATGTAGCATTGTGATGACAGGGTCATGGAGCATTGGGATTACAGGGCTTATGGGGCACTGTGATGACAGGGGGCATGGAGCATTGTGATGAAAATTGTCCTGGAGCATTATGATGACAGCAGTCACAGAGGATTGGAATGAAAGGTATCATGCAGCATTGTGATGACAACAGTCATGGATCATTTTGATGACAGGGGTCATGGAACATTGTGATAAGAATGTTCATAAAGCATTTTGAGGACAGGGGTCATGAAGCATTGTGTTGACACGGGCATGGAGCATTGTAATGATAGGATATCTGGAGCATTGTGATGAAAAAGGGATGGAGCATTTTGATGACAGGGTCCAAGGAGCATTGTGCTGACAATGGCATGGAGCATTGTGATGAAAAGGGTACTGGAGCACTGTGAGGAAAGGAATCATGGATCATTGTGATGACAGGGGTCATTGAGCTTTGTGATGACAAGGGTCATGGAGCATTGTGATGACACGGTCAAGGAACATTGTGATGACAAGAATTATGGAGCATTGTGATGAAAGGACATGGAGCATTGTGATGAAAGGTGACAAGGAGCATTGTGATGATATGGGCAGAGAACTTTGTGATGACAGTGGTCATGGAGCATGGTGATGAAAAGTGTCATCGAACATTGTACTGACAGGGATCATGGAGCTTTTTGGTAAGAGAGGCCTTGGAGATTTGTGGTGGCAGGCGTCATGGGGCATTGTAATGACAGCGGTCTTGGATCATTGTGATGAAAGGGGTCATGGAGCACTGTGATTACAGGGGCCATGGAGCATTGTGAATATGAAGGCTATGGAGCATTGAGGTGACAGGTTTCATGGAGCATTGTGATGAAAGTGATCATGGATCATTGTGATGACAAGTGTCCTGGAACCTTGTGATGACAAAGTTCATGGAGCATTGTGATGACAAGGACCATGGCGAATTGTTATGACATCTGTCATGGGGCATGGTGATGACAGTGATCATCTAGAATTGTGATGAAAGGTATAATGGAACACTGTGATGATAGGGGCCATGGAACATTGTGATGACAAAGGCCATGGATCATTGTGATGACAAGTGTCATGGGGCATTTTGATGACATTGGCATGGAGCATTATGATGACAAGAGTTCTGGAGCATTTGGATGAAAAGAGCATGGAGCATTTTGATGACAGGGACCATGGAAAATTGTGATGGCATAAGCCTTGGAGCATTGTGATGACAAGTGTCATGGGACATTTTGATGATATTGGCATGGAGCATTATGATGACAAGAGTTCTGGAGCACTTTGATGACAAGGGCATGGAGCATTGTGATCACAGGGCCCATGGGGCATTGTGATGAAAAGAGCCATGGAGCATTGAGATGACAGGCATCTTGAGGTATGGTGATGACAGTGGTCATGGAGCATTGTGATGAAAGAGATCATGGAGCAATATGATAACAGGGGCCATGGAGCATTGTGATGACAGGTGTATTGGAGCATTTTGATGAATATAGTCATGGATCATTGTGATGACATGTGTCCTGGAACACTGTGATGACACGGTTCATCGAGTATTGTGATGACAAGGGTCATAGCGAATTGTGATGACAGGGGTCATTGGGCATTGTGATGACATTGATCATCTAGGAATTGTGATGAAAGGTATCATGGAGCACTGTGATGACTGGGGGCATGAAGCATTGTTATGAAAATTGTCCTGGATTATTGTGATGACAGCAGTCATGGAGAATTGTGATGACAGGGATTATGCAGCATTGTGTTGACAAGGCTATGGACTATTGTGATGACAATGGTCATGGAGCAATGTGATGAAAGTTTTCATGGAACATCGTGATGAAAAGTGCCTGGGAGCATTGTGACGATAAAGGCCATGGAGCATTGTGATGACAAGTGTCACGGAGCATTGTAATGAAAGCTTTCATTATGCACTGTGATGACAAGGGGGATGGAGTATTGTGATGAAACTGTTCCTGGCGCATTGTGATAACAAAAGCCATGGAGCATTGTGATGACAGGCATCATGGAGCATGGTGAAGAAAGGGGCCATGGGGAATTGTAATGACAATAGATAAATGTGATGAAAATGGTCAGCGAGCATAGTGATTAAAGTGGTCATTGAGAATTGTGATGAATAGTGACATAGAGCATTGTGATGACAAAGGTCATGGAGAACTGTGATGACCAGGGTCATGTAGCTTTGTGATGACACGTCCATGGAATATTGTGATGACAAGAATTCTGGAGCATTGTGATGACAAGGGCCGTGGAGCATTGTGATGCCACGGTCATGGAACATTGTGATGACAAAATTCTGGAGCATTGTGAGGAAAAAGGCTTGGAGCATTGTGATTATAGGGGACATGGAGCATTGTGATGACATGGGCAGGGAACACTGTGATGACAGTTGTTATGGAGCAATGTGATGACAAGTGTCATGGAGCATTGTGATGAGAGGGGCCTTGGAGAATTGTGATGACAGGCGTCATGAGGCATTGAGATGGCAGTGGTCATGGAGCATTATGATGAAAGGTGTTATGGAGCACTGTGATTACAGGGGCCATGGAGCATTGTGAATACAAAGGCCATGGGGCATTGAGATGACAGTGGTCATGGAGCATTGTGATGAAAGTGGTAATGGATCATTGTGATGACAAGTGTCCTGGGACCCTGTGATGACATGGTTCATGGAGCATTGTGATGACAATGGTCATGGCGAATTGTGATGACAATGTCATGGGGCATTGTGATGGCACTGGTCATCTAGAAATGTGATTAAAGTTATTCTGGAGCACAGCAATGAGAGGGGCCATGGAGGATTGTGATGACAAGTGTCATGGCGCATTGTGATGACAGGTGTCATGGAGCATCGTGATGACAAATGCCATGGAGAATTGTGATGAGAGGTGGCATTGGGCATTGTGATGAAAGGGGTCATGGAGTCCTGAGATTACAGGGGGCATGGAGCATTGTGAAAACAAGTGACATGGTGAATAGTGATGACAGGCTTCATATAGCATTGTGATGACAAGTGCCATTTAGCATTTTGATGTCAGGGTTCATCAGGCATTGTGTTGACGGGGGTCACGTGTCATTGTGATGACAAAGGCCATAGAGCATTGGGATCACAGGGGTCATGGAGCATTGTGATGACATGGGCCATGGAGCATTGTGAAGACAATATTCATGGAGCATTGTGATGACACTGGCATGAAGCATGGTGATGACAACAGAACTGGAGCATTGTGATGACAAGGGCATGGAGCATTGTGATTACAGGAGACATGGAGCATTGTGATGACATTGGCAGGGATCATTGTGATGACAGGGATCATGGAGCATTGTGATGACAAGCGCATGGAGCATTGTGATTACAGGGGCCATGGAGCATTGTAATGACAACGGCATGGAGCATTGTGATGACAGTGGTCATTGAGCATTGTGATTACAAAGACCATGAGGCATTGTGATGACAGGGACCTTGGAGCATTGTGATGACAATGGTCATCAAGCATTGTGATGACAGGGGTCATAGAGCATTGTGATGAGAAAGACCATGGAGCATGGTGATGACAGAGGCCATGGAACATTGTGATGACAAGGCCATGTACCATTGTGATGACAAGGGCAGGGAACCTTGTGGTGACCGGGGTCATGGAGCATTTTGATGACAACTTTCATGGAACGTTGTGATGACAGGGGTCATGGAGCATTGTGTTGAAAAGGAACATGGAGCAGTGTGATTACAGGGTCCATGGAACATTGTGAATACATAGGCCATGGAACAATGTGATGACAGGGGTCATGTAGCATTGTGATGACAGGGTCATGGAGCATTGGGATTACAGGGCTTATGGGGCACTGTGATGACAGGGGGCATGGAGCATTGTGATGAAAATTGTCCTGGAGCATTATGATGACAGCAGTCACAGAGGATTGGGATGAAAGGTATCATGCAGCATTGTGATGACAACGGTCATGGATCATTTTGATGACAGGGGTCATGGAACATTGTGATAAGAATGTTCATAAAGCATTTTGAGGACAGGGGTCATGAAGCATTGTGTTGACATGGGCATGGAGCATTGTAATGATAGGATATCTGGTGCATTGTGATGAAAAGGGGATGGAGCATTTTGATGACAGGGTCCGAGGAGCATTGTGCTGACAATGGCATGGAGCATGGTGATGAAAAGGGTACTGGAGCACTGTGAGGAAAGGAATCATGGATCATTGTGATGACAGGGGTCATGGAGCTTTCTGATGACAAGGGTCATGGAGCATTGTGATGACATGGTCAAGGAACATTGCGATGACAAGAATTATGGAGCATTGTGATGAAAGGACATGGAGCATTGTGATGAAAGGTGACAAGGAGCATTGTGATGATATGGGCAGAGAACTTTGTGATGACAGGGGTCATGGAGCATTGTGATGAAAAGTGTCATCGAACATTGTACTGACAGGGATCATGGAGCTTTTCGGTAAGAGAGGCCTTGGAGATTTGTGGTGGCAGGCGTCATGGGGCATTGTAATGACAGCGGTCTTGGATCATTGTGATGAAAGGGGTCATGGAGCACTGTGATTACAGGGGCCATGGAGCATTGTGAATACGAAGGCTATGGAGCATTGAGGTGACAGGTTTCATGGAGGATTGTGATGAAAATGATCATGGATCATTGTGATGACAAGAGTCCTGGAACCTTGTGATGACAAAGTTCATGGAGCATTGTGATGTCAAGGACCATGGCGAATTGTTATGACATCTGTCATGGGGCATGGTGATGACAGTGGTCATCTAGAATTGTGATGAAAGGTATAATGGAACACTGTGATGACAGGGGCCATGGAACATTGTGATGACAAAGGCCATGGAGCATTGTGATGACAAGTGTCATGGGGCATTTTGATGACATTGGCATGGAGCATTATGATGACAAGAGTTCTGGAGCATTTTGATGAAAAGAGCATGGAGCATTGTGATGACAGGGACCATGGAAAATTGTGATGGCATAAGCCTTGGAGCATTGTGATGACAAGTGTCATGGGACATTTTGATGACATTGGCATGGAGCATTATGATGACAAGAGTTCTGGAGCACTTTGATGACAAGGGCATGGAGCATTGTGATCACAGGGCCCATGGGGCATTGTGATGAAAAGAGCCATGGAGCATTGAGATGACAGGCATCTTGAGGTATGGTGATGACAGTGGTCATGGAGCATTGTGATGAAAGAGATCATGGAGCAATATGATAACAGGGGCCATGGAGCATTGTGATGACAGGTGTATTGGAGCATTGTGATGAATATAGTCATGGATCATTGTGATGACATGTGTCCTGGAACACTGTGATGACACGGTTCATCGAGTATTGTGATGACAAGGGTCATAGCGAATTGTGATGACAGGTGTCATTGGGCATTGTGATGACATTGATCATCTAGGAATTGTGATGAAAGGTATCATGGAGCACTGTGATGACTGGGGGCATGAAGCATTGTTATGAAAATTGTCCTGGATTATTGTGATGACAGCAGTCATGGAGAATTGTGATGACAGGGATTATGCAGCATTGTGTTGACAAGGCTATGGACTATTGTGATGACAATGGTCATGGAGCAATGTGATGAAAGTTTTCATGGAACATCATGATGAAAAGTGCCTGGGAGCATTGTGACGATAAAGGCCATGGAGCATTGTGATGACAAGTATCATGGAGCTTTGTAAAGAAAGCTTTCATTAAGCACTGTGATGACAAGGGGGATGGAGTATTGTGATGAAACTGGTCCTGGCGCATTGTGATAACAAAAGCCATGGAGCATTGTGATGACAGGCATCATGGAGCATGGTGAAGAAAGGGGCCATGGGGAATTGTAATGACAATAGAGAAATGTGATGAAAATGGTCAGCGAGCATAGTGATTAAAGTGGTCATTGAGAATTGTGATGAATAGTGACATAGAGCATTGTGATGACAAAGGTCATGTAGAACTGTGATGACCAGGGTCATGTAGCTTTGTGATGACACGTCCATGGAACATTGTGATGAGAAGAATTCTGGAGCATTGTGATGACAAGGGCCGTGGAGCATTGTGATGCCACGGTCATGGAACATTGTGATGACAAAATTCTGGAGCATTGTGAGGAAAAAGGCTTGGAGCATTGTGATTATAGGGGACATGGAGCATTGTGATGACATGGGCAGGGAACACTGTGATGACAGTTGTTATGGAGCAATGTGATGACAAGTGTCATGGAGCATTGTGATGAGAGGGGCCTTGGAGAATTGTGATGACAGGCGTCATGAGGCATTGAGATGGCAGTGGTCATGGAGCATTATGATGAAAGGTGTTATGGAGCACTGTGATTACAGGGGCCATGGAGCATTGTGAATACAAAGGCCATGGGGCATTGAGATGACAGTGGTCATGGAGCATTGTGATGAAAGTGGTAATGGATCATTGTGATGACAAGTGTCCTGGGACCCTGTGATGACATGGTTCATGGAGCATTGTGATGACAATGGTCATGGCGAATTGTGATGACAATGTCATGGGGCATTGTGATGGCACTGGTCATCTAGAAATGTGATTCAAGTTATTATGGAGCACAGTAATGAGAGGGGCCATGGAGGATTGTGATGACAAGTGTCATGGCGCATTGTGATGACAGGTGTCATGGAGCATCGTGATGACAAATGCCATGGAGAATTGTGATGAGAGGTGGCATTGGGCATTGTGATGAAAGGGGTCATGGAGTATTGAGATTACAGGGGGCATGGAGCATTGTGAAAACAAGTGACATGGTGAATAGTGATGACAGGCTTCATGTAGCATTGTGATGACAAGTGCCATTTAGCATTTTGATGTCAGGGTGCATCAGGCATTGTGTTGACGGGGGTCACGTGTCATTGTGATGACAAAGGCCATAGAGCATTGTGATCACAGGGGTCATGGAGCATTGTGATGACATGGGCCATGGAGCATTGTGAAGACAATATTCATGGAGCATTGTGATGACACTGGCATGAAGCATGGTGATGACAACAGAACTGGAGCATTGTGATGACAAGGGCATGGAGCATTGTGATTACACGAGACATGGAGCATTGTGATGACATTGGCAGGGATCATTGTGATGACAGGGATCATGGAGCATTGTGATGACAAAGACCAAGGAACATTTTGATGACAAGTGTCATTGAGCAATGTGATGACACGGGAATGGAGCATTATGATGACAAATGTTCTGGAGCATTGTGATGACAAGCGCATGGAGCATTGTGATTACAGGGGCCATGGAGCATTGTGATGACAACGGCATGGAGCATTGTGATGACAGTGGTCATTGAGCATTGTGATTACAAGGACCATGAGGCATTGTGATGACAGGGACCTTGGAGCATTGTGATGACAATGGTCATCAAGCATTGTGATGACAGGGGTCATAGAGCATTGTGATGAGAAAGACCATGGAGCATGGTGATGACAGAGGCCATGGAACATTGTGATGACAAGGCAATGTACCATTGTGATGACAAGGGCAGGGAACCTTGTGGTGACCGGGGTCATGGAGCATTTTGATGACAACTTTCATGGAACATTGTGATGACAGGGGTCATGGAGCATTGTGTTGAAAAGGAACATGGAGCAGTGTGATTACAGGGTCCATGGAACATTGTGAATACATAGGCCATGGGACAATGTGATGACAGGGGTCATGTAGCATTGTGATGACAGGGTCATGGAGCATTAGGATTACAGGGCTTATGGGGCACTGTGATGACAGGGGGCATGGAGCATTGTGATGAAAATTGTCCTGGAGCATTATGATGACAGCAGTCACAGAGGATTGGGATGAAAGGTATCATGCAGCATTGTGATGACAACGGTCATGGATCATTTTGATGACAGGGGTCATGGAACATTGTGATAAGAATGTTCATAAAGCATTTTGATGACAGGGGTCATGAAGCATTGTGTTGACACGGGCATGGAGCATTGCAATGATAGGATATCTGGAGCATTGTGATGAAAAGCGGATGGAGCATTTTGATGACAGGGTCCAAGGAGCATTGTGCTGACAATGGCATGGAGCATTGTGATGAAAAGGGTACTGGAGCACTGTGAGGAAAGGAATCATGGATCATTGTGATGACAGGGGTCATGGAGCTTTCTGATGACAAGGGTCATGGAGCATTGTGATGACACGGTCAAGGAACATTGCGATGACAAGAATTATGGAGCATTGTGATGAAAGGACATGGAGCATTGTGATGAAAGGTGACAAGGAGCATTGTGATGATATGGGCAGAGAACTTTGTGATGACAGGGGTCATGGTGCATTGTGATGAAAAGTGTCATCGGACATTGTACTGACAGGGATCATGGAGCTTTTTGGTAAGAGAGGCCTTGGAGATTTGTGGTGGCAGGCGTCATGGGGCATTGTAATGACAGCGGTCTTGGATCATTGTGATGAAAGGGGTCATGGAGCACTGTGATTACAGGGGCCATGGAGCATTGTGAAAACAAGTGACATGGTGAATAGTGATGACAGGCTTCATATAGCATTGTGATGACAAGTGCCATTTAGCATTTTGATGTCAGGGTTCATCAGGCATTGTGTTGACGGGGGTCACGTGTCATTGTGATGACAAAGGCCGTAGAGCATTGTGATCACAGGGGTCATGGAGCATTGTGATGACATGGGCCATGGGGCATTGTGAAGACAAGATTCATGGAGCATTGTGATGACACTGGCATGAAGCATGGTGATGACAACAGAACTGGAGCATTGTGATGACAAGGGCATGGAGCATTGTGATTACAGGAGACATGGAGCATTGTGATGACATTGGCAGCGATCATTGTGATGACAGGGATCATGGAGCATTGTGATGACAAAGACCAAGGAACATTTTGATGACAAGTGTCATTGAGCAATGTGATGACACGGGAATGGAGCATTATGATGACAAATGTTCTGGAGCATTGTGATGACAAGTGTCATGGGGCATTTTGATGACATTGGCATGGAGCATTATGATGACAAGAGTTCTGGAGCATTTTGATGAAAAGAGCATGGAGCATTGTGATGACAGGGACCATGGAAAATTGTGATGGCATAAGCCATGGAGCATTGTGATGACAAGTGTCATGGGACATTTTGATGACATTGGCATGGAGCATTATGATGACAAGAGTTCTGGAGCACTTTGATGACAAGGGCATGGAGCATTGTGATCACAGGGCCCATGGGGCATTGTGATGAAAAGAGCCATGGAGCATTGAGATGATAGGCATCTTGAGGTATGGTGATGACAGTGGTCATGGAGCATTGTGATGAAAGACATCATGGAGCAATATGATAACAGGGGCCATGGAGCATTGTGATGACAGGTGTATTGGAGCATTGTGATGAAAATAGTAATGGATCATTGTGATGACATGTGTCCTGGAACACTGTGATGACACGGTTCATCGAGTATTGTGATGACAAGGGTCATAGCGAATTGTGATGGCAGGTGTCATTGGGCATTGTGATGACATTGATCATCTAGGAATTGTGATGAAAGGTATCATGGAGCACTGTGATGACTGGGGGCATGAAGCATTGTTATGAAAATTGTCCTGGATTATTGTGATGACAGCAGTCATGGAGAATTGTGATGACCTGGATTATGCAACATTGTGTTGACAAGGCTATGGACTATTGTGATGACAATGGTCATGGAGCAATGTGATGAAAGTTTTCATGGAACATCGTGATGAAAAGTGCCTGGGAGCATTGTGACGATAAAGGCCATGGAGCATTGTGATGACAAGTGTCATGGAGCTTTGTAATGAAAGCTTTCATTAAGCACTGTGATGACAAGGGGGATGGAGTATTGTCATGAAACTGGTCCTGGTGCATTGTGATAACAAAAGCCATGGAGCATTGTGATGACAGGCATCATGGAGCATGGTGAAGAAAGGGGTCATGGGGAATTGTAATGACAATAGAGAAATGTGATGAAAATGGTCAGCGAGCATAGTGATTAAAGTGGTCATTGAGAATTGTGATGAATAGTGACATAGAGCATTGTGATGACAAAGGTCATGGAGAACTGTGATGACCAGGGTCATGTAGCTTTGTGATGACACGACCATGGAACATTGTGATGACAAGAATTCTGGAGCATTGTGATGACAAGGGCCGTGGAGCTTTGTGATGCCACGGTCATGGAACATTGTGATGACAAAATTCTGGAGCATTGTGAGGAAAAAGGCTTGGAGCATTGTGATTATAGGGGACATGGAGCATTGTGATGACATGGGCAGGGAACACTGTGATGACAGTTGTTATGGAGCAATGTGATGACAAGTGTCATGGAGCATTGTGATGAGAGGGGCCTTGGAGAATTTTGATGACAGGCCTCATGAGGCATTGAGATGGCAGTGGTCATGGAGCATTATGATGAAAGGTGTTATGGAGCACTGTGATTACAGGGGCCATGGAGCATTGTGAATACAAAGGCCATGGAGCATTGAGATGACAGTGGTCATGGAGCATTGTGATGAAAGTGGTAATGGATCATTGTGATGACAAGTGTCCTGGGACCCTGTGATGACATGGTTCATGGAGCATTGTGATGACAATGGTCATGGCGAATTGTGATGACAATGTCATGGGGCATTGTGATGGCACTGGTCATCTAGAAATATGATTCAAGTTATTATGGAGCACAGTAATGAGAGGGGCCATGGAGCATTGTGATGACAAGTGTCATGGAGCATTGTGATGACAGGTGTCATGGAGCATCGTGATGACAAATGCCATGGAGAATTGTGATGAGAGGTGGCATTGGGCATTGTGATGAAAGGGGTCATGGAGTACTGGGATTACAGGGGACATGGAGCATTGTGAAAACAAGTGACATGGTGAATAGTGATGACAGGCTTCATATAGCATTGTGATGACAAGTGCCATTTAGCATTTTGATGTCAGGGTTCATCAGGCATTGTGTTGACGGGGGTCACGTGTCATTGTGATGACAAAGGCCATAGAGCATTGTGATCACAGGGGTCATGGAGCATTGTGATGACATGGGCCATGGAGCATTGTGAAGACAAGATTCATGGAGCATTGTGATGACACTGGCATGAAGCATGGTGATGACAACAGAACTGGAGCATTGTGATGACAAGGGCATGGAGCATTGTGATTACAGGAGACATGGAGCATTGTGATGACATTGGCAGGGATCATTGTGATGACAGGGATCATGGAGCATTGTGATGACAAAGACCAAGGAACATTTTGATGACAAGTGTCATTGAGCAATGTGATGACACGGGAATGGAGCATTATGATGACAAATGTTCTGGAGCATTGTGATGACAAGCGCATGGAGCATTGTGATTACAGGGGCCATGGAGCATTGTGATGACAACGGCATGGAGCATTGTAATGACAACGGCATGAAGCATTGTGATGACAGTGGTCATTGAGCATTGTGATTACAAAGACCATGAGGCATTGTGATGACAGGGACCTTGGAGCATTGTGATGACAATGGTCATCAAGCATTGTGATGACAGGGGTCATAGAGCATTGTGATGAGAAAGACCATGGAGCATGGTGATGACAGAGGCCATGGAACATTGTGATGCCAAGACCATGTACCATTGTGATGACAAGGGCAGGGAACCTTGTGGTGACCGGGGTCATGGAGCATTTTGATGACAACTTTCATGGAACGTTGTGATGACAGGGGTCATGGAGCATTGTGTTGAAAAGGAACATGGAGCAGTGTGATTACAGGGTCCATGGAACATTGTGAATACATAGGCCATGGAACAATGTGATGACAGGGGTCATGTAGCATTGTGATGACAGGGTCATGGAGCATTGGGATTACAGGGCTTATGGGGCACTGTGATGACAGGGGGCATGGAGCATTGTGATGAAAATTGTCCTGGAGCATTATGATGACAGCAGTCACAGAGGATTGGGATGAAAGGTATCATGCAGCATTGTGATGACAACGGTCATGGATCATTTTGATGACAGGGGTCATGGAACATTGTGATAAGAATGTTCATAAAGCATTTTGAGGACAGGGGTCATGAAGCATTGTGTTGACACGGGCATGGAGCATTGTAATGATAGGATATCTGGAGTATTGTGATGAAAAGGGGATGGAGCATTTTGATGACAGGGTCCAAGGAGCATTGTGCTGACAATGGCATGGAGCATTGTGATGAAAAGGGTACTGGAGCACTGTGAGGAAAGGAATCATGGATCATTGTGATGACAGGGGTCATGGAGCTTTGTGATGACAAGTGTCATGGAGCATTGTGATGACACGGTCAAGGAACATTGCGATGACAAGAATTATGGAGCATTGTGATGAAAGGACATGGAGCATTGTGATGAAAGGTGACAAGGAGCATTGTGATTATATGGGCAGAGAACTTTGTGATGACAGGGGTCATGGAGCATTGTGATGAAAAGTGTCATCGAACATTGTACTGATAGGGATCATGGAGCTTTTTGGTAAGAGAGGCCTTGGAGATTTGTGGTGGCAGGCGTCATGGGGCATTGTAATGACAGCGGTCTTGGATCATTGTGATGAAAGGGGTCATGGAGCACTGTGATTACAGGGGCCATGGAGCATTGTGAATACGAAGGCTATGGAGCATTGAGGTGACAGGTTTCATGGAGGATTGTGATGAAAGTGATCATGGATCATTGTGATGACAAGAGTCCTGGAACCTTGTGATGACAAAGTTCATGGAGAATTGTGATGACAAGGACCATGGCGAATTGTTATGACATCTGTCATGGGGCATGGTGATGACAGTGGTCATCTAGAATTGTGATGAAAGGTATAATGGAACACTGTGATGACAGGGGCCATGGAACATTGTGATGACAAAGGCCATGGAGCATTGTGATGACAAGTGTCATGGGGCATTTTGATGACATTGGCATGGAGCATTATGATGACAAGAGTTCTGGAGCATTTTGATGAAAAGAGCATGGAGCATTGTGATGACAGGGACCATGGAAAATTGTGATGGCATAAGCCTTGGAGCATTGTGATGACAAGTGTCATGGGACATTTTGATGACATTGGCATGGAGCATTATGATGACAAGAGTTCTGGAGCACTTTGATGACAAGGGCATGGAGCATTGTGATCACAGGGCCCATGGGGCATTGTGATGAAAAGAGCCATGGAGCATTGAGATGACAGGCATCTTGAGGTATGGTGATGACAGTGGTCATGGAGCATTGTGATGAAAGAGATCATGGAGCAATATGATAACAGGGGCCATGGAGCATTGTGATGACAGGTGTATTGGAGCATTGTGATGAATATAGTCATGGATCATTGTGATGACATGTGTCCTGGAACACTGTGATGACACGGTTCATCGAGTATTGTGATGACAAGGGTCATAGCGAATTGTGATGACAGGTGTCATTGGGCATTGTGATGACATTGATCATCTAGGAATTGTGATGAAAGGTATCATGGAGCACTGTGATGACTGGGGGCATGAAGCATTGTTATGAAAATTGTCCTGGATTATTGTGATGACAGCAGTCATGGAGAATTGTGATGACAGGGATTATGCAGCATTGTGTTGACAAGGCTATGGACTATTGTGATGACAATGGTCATGGAGCAATGTGATGAAAGTTTTCATGGAACATCATGATGAAAAGTGCCTGGGAGCATTTTGACGATAAAGGCCATGGAGCATTGTGATGACAAGTATCATGGAGCTTTGTAATGAAAGCTTTCATTAAGCACTGTGATGACAAGGGGGATGGAGTATTTTGATGAAACTGGTCCTGGCGCATTGTGATAACAAAAGCCATGGAGCATTGTGATGACAGGCATCATGGAGCATGGTGAAGAAAGGGGCCATGGGGAATTGTAATGACAATAGATAAATGTGATGAAAATGGTCAGCGAGCATAGTGATTAAAGTGGTCATTGAGAATTGTGATGAATAGTGACATAGAGCATTGTGATGACAAAGGTCATGGAGAACTGTGATGACCAGGGTCATGTAGCTTTGTGATGACACGTCCATGGAACATTGTGATGACAAGAATTCTGGAGCATTGTGATGACAAGGGCCGTGGAGCATTGTGATGCCACGGTCATGGAACATTGTGATGACAAAATTCTGGAGCATTGTGAGGAAAAAGGCTTGGAGCATTGTGATTATAGGGGACATGGAGCATTGTGATGACATGGGCAGGGAACACTGTGATGACAGTTGTTATGGAGCAATGTGATGACAAGTGTCATGGAGCATTGTGATGAGAGGGGCCTTGGAGAATTTTGATGACAGGCGTCATGAGGCATTGAGATGGCAGTGGTCATGGAGCATTATGATGAAAGGTGTTATGGAGCACTGTGATTACAGGGGCCATGAAGCATTGTGAATACAAAGGCCATGGGGCATTGAGATGACAGTGGTCATGGAGCATTGTGATGAAAGTGGTAATGGATCATTGTGATGACAAGTGTCCTGGGACCCTGTGATGACATGGTTCATGGAGCATTGTGATGACAATGGTCATGGCGAATTGTGATGACAATGTCATGGGGAATTGTGATGGCACTGGTCATCTCGAAATGTGATTCAAGTTATTATGGAGCACAGTAATGAGAGGGGCCATGGAGGATTGTGATGACAAGTGTCATGGCGCATTGTGATGACAGGTGTCATGGAGCATCGTGATGACAAATGCCATGGAGAATTGTGATGAGAGGTGGCATTGGGCATTGTGATGAAAGGGGTCATGGAGTACTGAGATTACAGGGGGCATGGAGCATTGTGAAAACAAGTGACATGGTGAATAGTGATGACAGGCTTGATATAGCATTGTGATGACAAGTGCCATTTAGCATTTTGATGTCAGGGTTCATCAGGCATTGTGTTGACGGGGGTCACGTGTCATTGTGATGACAAAGGCCATAGAGCATTGTGATCACTGGGTTCATGGAGCATTGTGATGACATGGGCCATGGAGCATTGTGAAGACAATATTCATGGAGCATTGTGATGACACTGGCATGAAGCATGGTGATGACAACAGAACTGGAGCATTGTGATGACAAGGGCATGGAGCATTGTGATTACACGAGACATGGAGCATTGTGATGACATTGGCAGGGATCATTGTGATGACAGGGATCATGGAGCATTGTGATGACAAAGACCAAGGAACATTTTGATGACAAGTGTCATTGAGCAATGTGATGACAAGGGAATGGAGCATTATGATGACAAATGTTCTGGAGCATTGTGATGACGAGCGCATGGAGCATTGTGATTACAGGGGCCATGGAGAATTGTGATGACAACGGCATGGAGCATTGTGATGACAGTGGTCATTGAGCATTGTGATTACAAAGACCATGAGGCATTGTGATGACAGGGACCTTGGAGCATTGTGATGACAATGGTCATCAAGCATTGTGATGACAGGGGTCATAGAGCATTGTGATGAGAAAAACCATGGAGCATGGTGATGACAGAGGCCATGGAACATTGTGATGACAAGGCCATGTACCATTGTGATGACAAGAGCAGGGAACCTTGTGGTGACCGGGGTCATGGAGCATTTTGATGACAACTTTCATGGAACGTTGTGATGACAGGGGTCATGGAGCATTGTTTTGAAAAGGAACATGGAGCAGTGTGATTACAGGGTCCATGGAACATTGTGAATACATAGGCCATGGAACAATGTGATGACAGGGGTCATGTAGCATTGTGATGACAGGGTCATGGAGCATTGGGATTACAGGGCTTATGGGGCACTGTGATGACAGGGGGCATGGAGCATTGTGATGAAAATTGTCCTGGAGCATTATGATGACAGCAGTCACAGAGGATTGGAATGAAAGGTATCATGCAGCATTGTGATGACAACAGTCATGGATCATTTTGATGACAGGGGTCATGGAACATTGTGATAAGAATGTTCATAAAGCATTTTGAGGACAGGGGTCATGAAGCATTGTGTTGACACGGGCATGGAGCATTGTAATGATAGGATATCTGGAGCATTGTGATGAAAAGGGGATGGAGCATTTTGATGACAGGGTCCAAGGAGCATTGTGCTGACAATGGCATGGAGCATTGTGATGAAAAGGGTACTGGAGCACTGTGAGGAAAGGAATCATGGATCATTGTGATGACAGGGGTCATTGAGCTTTGTGATGACAAGGGTCATGGAGCATTGTGATGACACGGTCAAGGAACATTGTGATGACAAGAATTATGGAGCATTGTGATGAAAGGACATGGAGCATTGTGATGAAAGGTGACAAGGAGCATTGTGATGATATGGGCAGAGAACTTTGTGATGACAGTGGTCATGGAGCATGGTGATGAAAAGTGTCATCGAACATTGTACTGACAGGGATCATGGAGCTTTTTGGTAAGAGAGGCCTTGGAGATTTGTGGTGGCAGGCGTCATGGGGCATTGTAATGACAGCGGTCTTGGATCATTGTGATGAAAGGGGTCATGGAGCACTGTGATTACAGGGGCCATGGAGCATTGTGAATACGAAGGCTATGGAGCATTGAGGTGACAGGTTTCATGGAGCATTGTGATGAAAGTGATCATGGATCATTGTGATGACAAGTGTCCTGGAACCTTGTGATGACAAAGTTCATGGAGCATTGTGATGACAAGGACCATGGCGAATTGTTATGACATCTGTCATGGGGCATGGTGATGACAGTGATCATCTAGAATTGTGATGAAAGGTATAATGGAACACTGTTATGATAGGGGCCATGGAACATTGTGATGACAAAGGCCATGGATCATTGTGATGACAAGTGTCATGGGGCATTTTGATGACATTGGCATGGAGCATTATGATGACAAGAGTTCTGGAGCATTTGGATGAAAAGAGCATGGAGCATTTTGATGACAGGGACCATGGAAAATTGTGATGGCATAAGCCTTGGAGCATTGTGATGACAAGTGTCATGGGACATTTTGATGATATTGGCATGGAGCATTATGATGACAAGAGTTCTGGAGCACTTTGATGACAAGGGCATGGAGCATTGTGATCACAGGGCCCATGGGGCATTGTGATGAAAAGAGCCATGGAGCATTGAGATGACAGGCATCTTGAGGTATGGTGATGACAGTGGTCATGGAGCATTGTGATGAAAGAGATCATGGAGCAATATGATAACAGGGGCCATGGAGCATTGTGATGACAGGTGTATTGGAGCATTTTGATGAATATAGTCATGGATCATTGTGATGACATGTGTCCTGGAACACTGTGATGACACGGTTCATCGAGTATTGTGATGACAAGGGTCATAGCGAATTGTGATGACAGGGGTCATTGGGCATTGTGATGACATTGATCATCTAGGAATTGTGATGAAAGGTATCATGGAGCACTGTGATGACTGGGGGCATGAAGCATTGTTATGAAAATTGTCCTGGATTATTGTGATGACAGCAGTCATGGAGAATTGTGATGACAGGGATTATGCAGCATTGTGTTGACAAGGCTATGGACTATTGTGATGACAATGGTCATGGAGCAATGTGATGAAAGTTTTCATGGAACATCGTGATGAAAAGTGCCTGGGAGCATTGTGACGATAAAGGCCATGGAGCATTGTGATGACAAGTGTCACGGAGCATTGTAATGAAAGCTTTCATTATGCACTGTGATGACAAGGGGGATGGAGTATTGTGATGAAACTGTTCCTGGCGCATTGTGATAACAAAAGCCATGGAGCATTGTGATGACAGGCATCATGGAGCATGGTGAAGAAAGGGGCCATGGGGAATTGTAATGACAATAGATAAATGTGATGAAAATGGTCAGCGAGCATAGTGATTAAAGTGGTCATTGAGAATTGTGATGAATAGTGACATAGAGCATTGTGATGACAAAGGTCATGGAGAACTGTGATGACCAGGGTCATGTAGCTTTGTGATGACACGTCCATGGAATATTGTGATGACAAGAATTCTGGAGCATTGTGATGACAAGGGCCGTGGAGCATTGTGATGCCACGGTCATGGAACATTGTGATGACAAAATTCTGGAGCATTGTGAGGAAAAAGGCTTGGAGCATTGTGATTATAGGGGACATGGAGCATTGTGATGACATGGGCAGGGAACACTGTGATGACAGTTGTTATGGAGCAATGTGATGACAAGTGTCATGGAGCATTGTGATGAGAGGGGCCTTGGAGAATTGTGATGACAGGCGTCATGAGGCATTGAGATGGCAGTGGTCATGGAGCATTATGATGAAAGGTGATATGGAGCACTGTGATTACAGGGGCCATGGAGCATTGTGAATACAAAGGCCATGGGGCATTGAGATGACAGTGGTCATGGAGCATTGTGATGAAAGTGGTAATGGATCATTGTGATGACAAGTGTCCTGGGACCCTGTGATGACATGGTTCATGGAGCATTGTGATGACAATGGTCATGGCGAATTGTGATGACAATGTCATGGGGCATTGTGATGGCACTGGTCATCTAGAAATGTGATTAAAGTTATTCTGGAGCACAGCAATGAGAGGGGCCATGGAGGATTGTGATGACAAGTGTCATGGCGCATTGTGATGACAGGTGTCATGGAGCATCGTGATGACAAATGCCATGGAGAATTGTGATGAGAGGTGGCATTGGGCATTGTGATGAAAGGGGTCATGGAGTCCTGAGATTACAGGGGGCATGGAGCATTGTGAAAACAAGTGACATGGTGAATAGTGATGACAGGCTTCATATAGCATTGTGATGACAAGTGCCATTTAGCATTTTGATGTCAGGGTTCATCAGGCATTGTGTTGACGGGGGTCACGTGTCATTGTGATGACAAAGGCCATAGAGCATTGGGATCACAGGGGTCATGGAGCATTGTGATGACATGGGCCATGGAGCATTGTGAAGACAATATTCATGGAGCATTGTGATGACACTGGCATGAAGCATGGTGATGACAACAGAACTGGAGCATTGTGATGACAAGGGCATGGAGCATTGTGATTACAGGAGACATGGAGCATTGTGATGACATTGGCAGGGATCATTGTGATGACAGGGATCATGGAGCATTGTGATGACAAGCGCATGGAGCATTGTGATTACAGGGGCCATGGAGCATTGTAATGACAACGGCATGGAGCATTGTGATGACAGTGGTCATTGAGCATTGTGATTACAAAGACCATGAGGCATTGTGATGACAGGGACCTTGGAGCATTGTGATGACAATGGTCATCAAGCATTGTGATGACAGGGGTCATAGAGCATTGTGATGAGAAAGACCATGGAGCATGGTGATGACAGAGGCCATGGAACATTGTGATGACAAGGCCATGTACCATTGTGATGACAAGGGCAGGGAACCTTGTGGTGACCGGGGTCATGGAGCATTTTGATGACAACTTTCATGGAACGTTGTGATGACAGGGGTCATGGAGCATTGTGTTGAAAAGGAACATGGAGCAGTGTGATTACAGGGTCCATGGAACATTGTGAATACATAGGCCATGGAACAATGTGATGACAGGGGTCATGTAGCATTGTGATGACAGGGTCATGGAGCATTGGGATTACAGGGCTTATGGGGCACTGTGATGACAGGGGGCATGGAGCATTGTGATGAAAATTGTCCTGGAGCATTATGATGACAGCAGTCACAGAGGATTGGGATGAAAGGTATCATGCAGCATTGTGATGACAACGGTCATGGATCATTTTGATGACAGGGGTCATGGAACATTGTGATAAGAATGTTCATAAAGCATTTTGAGGACAGGGGTCATGAAGCATTGTGTTGACATGGGCATGGAGCATTGTAATGATAGGATATCTGGTGCATTGTGATGAAAAGGGGATGGAGCATTTTGATGACAGGGTCCGAGGAGCATTGTGCTGACAATGGCATGGAGCATGGTGATGAAAAGGGTACTGGAGCACTGTGAGGAAAGGAATCATGGATCATTGTGATGACAGGGGTCATGGAGCTTTCTGATGACAAGGGTCATGGAGCATTGTGATGACACGGTCAAGGAACATTGCGATGACAAGAATTATGGAGCATTGTGATGAAAGGACATGGAGCATTGTGATGAAAGGTGACAAGGAGCATTGTGATGATATGGGCAGAGAACTTTGTGATGACAGGGGTCATGGAGCATTGTGATGAAAAGTGTCATCGAACATTGTACTGACAGGGATCATGGAGCTTTTCGGTAAGAGAGGCCTTGGAGATTTGTGGTGGCAGGCGTCATGGGGCATTGTAATGACAGCGGTCTTGGATCATTGTGATGAAAGGGGTCATGGAGCACTGTGATTACAGGGGCCATGGAGCATTGTGAATACGAAGGCTATGGAGCATTGAGGTGACAGGTTTCATGGAGGATTGTGATGAAAATGATCATGGATCATTGTGATGACAAGAGTCCTGGAACCTTGTGATGACAAAGTTCATGGAGCATTGTGATGTCAAGGACCATGGCGAATTGTTATGACATCTGTCATGGGGCATGGTGATGACAGTGGTCATCTAGAATTGTGATGAAAGGTATAATGGAACACTGTGATGACAGGGGCCATGGAACATTGTGATGACAAAGGCCATGGAGCATTGTGATGACAAGTGTCATGGGGCATTTTGATGACATTGGCATGGAGCATTATGATGACAAGAGTTCTGGAGCATTTTGATGAAAAGAGCATGGAGCATTGTGATGACAGGGACCATGGAAAATTGTGATGGCATAAGCCTTGGAGCATTGTGATGACAAGTGTCATGGGACATTTTGATGACATTGGCATGGAGCATTATGATGACAAGAGTTCTGGAGCACTTTGATGACAAGGGCATGGAGCATTGTGATCACAGGGCCCATGGGGCATTGTGATGAAAAGAGCCATGGAGCATTGAGATGACAGGCATCTTGAGGTATGGTGATGACAGTGGTCATGGAGCATTGTGATGAAAGAGATCATGGAGCAATATGATAACAGGGGCCATGGAGCATTGTGATGACAGGTGTATTGGAGCATTGTGATGAATATAGTCATGGATCATTGTGATGACATGTGTCCTGGAACACTGTGATGACACGGTTCATCGAGTATTGTGATGACAAGGGTCATAGCGAATTGTGATGACAGGTGTCATTGGGCATTGTGATGACATTGATCATCTAGGAATTGTGATGAAAGGTATCATGGAGCACTGTGATGACTGGGGGCATGAAGCATTGTTATGAAAATTGTCCTGGATTATTGTGATGACAGCAGTCATGGAGAATTGTGATGACAGGGATTATGCAGCATTGTGTTGACAAGGCTATGGACTATTGTGATGACAATGGTCATGGAGCAATGTGATGAAAGTTTTCATGGAACATCATGATGAAAAGTGCCTGGGAGCATTGTGACGATAAAGGCCATGGAGCATTGTGATGACAAGTATCATGGAGCTTTGTAAAGAAAGCTTTCATTAAGCACTGTGATGACAAGGGGGATGGAGTATTGTGATGAAACTGGTCCTGGCGCATTGTGATAACAAAAGCCATGGAGCATTGTGATGACAGGCATCATGGAGCATGGTGAAGAAAGGGGCCATGGGGAATTGTAATGACAATAGAGAAATGTGATGAAAATGGTCAGCGAGCATAGTGATTAAAGTGGTCATTGAGAATTGTGATGAATAGTGACATAGAGCATTGTGATGACAAAGGTCATGTAGAACTGTGATGACCAGGGTCATGTAGCTTTGTGATGACACGTCCATGGAACATTGTGATGAGAAGAATTCTGGAGCATTGTGATGACAAGGGCCGTGGAGCATTGTGATGCCACGGTCATGGAACATTGTGATGACAAAATTCTGGAGCATTGTGAGGAAAAAGGCTTGGAGCATTGTGATTATAGGGGACATGGAGCATTGTGATGACATGGGCAGGGAACACTGTGATGACAGTTGTTATGGAGCAATGTGATGACAAGTGTCATGGAGCATTGTGATGAGAGGGGCCTTGGAGAATTGTGATGACAGGCGTCATGAGGCATTGAGATGGCAGTGGTCATGGAGCATTATGATGAAAGGTGTTATGGAGCACTGTGATTACAGGGGCCATGGAGCATTGTGAATACAAAGGCCATGGGGCATTGAGATGACAGTGGTCATGGAGCATTGTGATGAAAGTGGTAATGGATCATTGTGATGACAAGTGTCCTGGGACCCTGTGATGACATGGTTCATGGAGCATTGTGATGACAATGGTCATGGCGAATTGTGATGACAATGTCATGGGGCATTGTGATGGCACTGGTCATCTAGAAATGTGATTCAAGTTATTATGGAGCACAGTAATGAGAGGGGCCATGGAGGATTGTGATGACAAGTGTCATGGCGCATTGTGATGACAGGTGTCATGGAGCATCGTGATGACAAATGCCATGGAGAATTGTGATGAGAGGTGGCATTGGGCATTGTGATGAAAGGGGTCATGGAGTATTGAGATTACAGGGGGCATGGAGCATTGTGAAAACAAGTGACATGGTGAATAGTGATGACAGGCTTCATATAGCATTGTGATGACAAGTGCCATTTAGCATTTTGATGTCAGGGTTCATCAGGCATTGTGTTGACGGGGGTCACGTGTCATTGTGATGACAAAGGCCATAGAGCATTGTGATCACAGGGGTCATGGAGCATTGTGATGACATGGGCCATGGAGCATTGTGAAGACAAGATTCATGGAGCATTGTGATGACACTGGCATGAAGCATGGTGATGACAACAGAACTGGAGCATTGTGATGACAAGGGCATGGAGCATTGTGATTACACGAGACATGGAGCATTGTGATGACATTGGCAGGGATCATTGTGATGACAGGGATCATGGAGCATTGTGATGACAAAGACCAAGGAACATTTTGATGACAAGTGTCATTGAGCAATGTGATGACACGGGAATGGAGCATTATGATGACAAATGTTCTGGAGCATTGTGATGACAAGCGCATGGAGCATTGTGATTACAGGGGCCATGGAGCATTGTGATGACAACGGCATGGAGCATTGTGATGACAGTGGTCATTGAGCATTGTGATTACAAAGACCATGAGGCATTGTGATGACAGGGACCTTGGAGCATTGTGATGACAATGGTCATCAAGCATTGTGATGACAGGGGTCATAGAGCATTGTGATGAGAAAGACCATGGATCATGGTGATGACAGAGGCCATGGAACATTGTGATGACAAGGCCATGTACCATTGTGATGACAAGGGCAGGGAACCTTGTGGTGACCGGGGTCATGGAGCATTTTGATGACAACTTTCATGGAACATTGTGATGACAGGGGTCATGGAGCATTGTGTTGAAAAGGAACATGGAGCAGTGTGATTACAGGGTCCATGGAACATTGTGAATACATAGGCCATGGGACAATGTGATGACAGGGGTCATGTAGCATTGTGATGACAGGGTCATGGAGCATTGGGATTACAGGGCTTATGGGGCACTGTGATGACAGGGGGCATGGAGCATTGTGATGAAAATTGTCCTGGAGCATTATGATGACAGCAGTCACAGAGGATTGGGATGAAAGGTATCATGCAGCATTGTGATGACAACGGTCATGGATCATTTTGATGACAGGGGTCATGGAACATTGTGATAAGAATGTTCATAAAGCATTTTGATGACAGGGGTCATGAAGCATTGTGTTGACACGGGCATGGAGCATTGCAATGATAGGATATCTGGAGCATTGTGATGAAAAGCGGATGGAGCATTTTGATGACAGGGTCCAAGGAGCATTGTGCTGACAATGGCATGGAGCATGGTGATGAAAAGGGTACTGGAGCACTGTGAGGAAAGGAATCATGGATCATTGTGATGACAGGGGTCATGGAGCTTTGTGATGACAAGGGTCATGGAGCATTGTGATGACACGGTCAAGGAACATTGCGATGACAAGAATTATGGAGCATTGTGATGAAAGGACATGGAGCATTGTGATGAAAGGTGACAAGGAGCATTGTGATGATATGGGCAGAGAACTTTGTGATGACAGGGGTCATGGTGCATTGTGATGAAAAGTGTCATCGGACATTGTACTGACAGGGATCATGGAGCTTTTTGGTAAGAGAGGCCTTGGAGATTTGTGGTGGCAGGCGTCATGGGGCATTGTAATGACAGCGGTCTTGGATCATTGTGATGAAAGGGGTCATGGAGCACTGTGATTACAGGGGCCATGGAGCATTGTGAAAACAAGTGACATGGTGAATAGTGATGACAGGCTTCATATAGCATTGTGATGACAAGTGCCATTTAGCATTTTGATGTCAGGGTTCATCAGGCATTGTGTTGACGGGGGTCACGTGTCATTGTGATGACAAAGGCCATAGAGCATTGTGATCACAGGGGTCATGGAGCATTGTGATGACATGGGCCATGGAGCATTTTGAAGACAAGATTCATGGAGCATTGTGATGACACTGGCATGAAGCATGGTGATGACAAAAGAACTGGAGCATTGTGATGACAAGGGCATGGAGCATTGTGATTACAGGAGACATGGAGCATTGTGATGACATTGGCAGGGATCATTGTGATGACAGGGATCATGGAGCATTGTGATGACAAAGACCAAGGAACATTTTGATGACAAGTGTCATTGAGCAATGTGATGACACGGGAATGGAGCATTATGATGACAAATGTTCTGGAGCATTGTGATGACAAGTGTCATGGGGCATTTTGATGACATTGGCATGGAGCATTATGATGACAAGAGTTCTGGAGCATTTTGATGAAAAGAGCATGGAGCATTGTGATGACAGGGACCATGGAAAATTGTGATGGCATAAGCCATGGAGCATTGTGATGACAAGTGTCATGGGACATTTTGATGACATTGGCATGGAGCATTATGATGACAAGAGTTCTGGAGCACTTTGATGACAAGGGCATGGAGCATTGTGATCACAGGGCCCATGGGGCATTGTGATGAAAAGAGCCATGGAGCATTGAGATGACAGGCGTCTTGAAGTATGGTGATGACAGTGGTCATGGAGCATTGTGATGAAAGAGATCAGGGAGCAATATGATAACAGGGGCCATGGAGCATTGTGATGACAGGTGTATTGGAGCATTGTGATGAAAATAGTAATGGATCATTGTGATGACATGTGTCCTGGAACACTGTGATGACACGGTTCATCGAGTATTGTGATGACAAGGGTCATAGCGAATTGTGATGGCAGGTGTCATTGGGCATTGTGATGACATTGATCATCTAGGAATTGTGATGAAAGGTATCATGGAGCACTGTGATGACTGGGGGCATGAAGCATTGTTATGAAAATTGTCCTGGATTATTGTGATGACAGCAGTCATGGAGAATTGTGATGACAGGGATTATGCAACATTGTGTTGACAAGGCTATGGACTATTGTGATGACAATGGTCATGGAGCAATGTGATGAAAGTTTTCATGGAACATCGTGATGAAAAGTGCCTGGGAGCATTGTGACGATAAAGGCCATGGAGCATTGTGATGACAAGTGTCATGGAGCTTTGTAATGAAAGCTTTCATTAAGCACTGTGATGACAAGGGGGATGGAGTATTGTCATGAAACTGGTCCTGGTGCATTGTGATAACAAAAGCCATGGAGCATTGTGATGACAGGCATCATGGAGCATGGTGAAGAAAGGGGTCATGGGGAATTGTAATGACAATAGAGAAATGTGATGAAAATGGTCAGCGAGCATAGTGATTAAAGTGGTCATTGAGAATTGTGATGAATAGTGACATAGAGCATTGTGATGACAGGCATCATGGAGCATGGTGAAGAAAGGGGCCATGGGGAATTGTAATGACAATAGAGAAATGTGATGAAAATGGTCAGCGAGCATAGTGATTAAAGTGGTCATTGAGAATTGTGATGAATAGTGACATAGAGCATTGTGATGACAAAGGTCATGGAGAACTGTGATGACCAGGGTCATGTAGCTTTGTGATGACACGTCCATGGAACATTGTGATGACAAGAATTCTGGAGCATTGTGATGACAAGGGCCGTGGAGCTTTGTGATGCCACGGTCATGGAACATTGTGATGACAAAATTCTGGAGCATTGTGAGGAAAAAGGCTTGGAGCATTGTGATTATAGGGGACATGGAGCATTGTGATGACATGGGCAGGGAACACTGTGATGACAGTTGTTATGGAGCAATGTGATGACAAGTGTCATGGAGCATTGTGATGAGAGGGGCCTTGGAGAATTGTGATGACAGGCGTCATGAGGCATTGAGATGGCAGTGGTCATGGAGCATTATGATGAAAGGTGTTATGGAGCACTGTGATTACAGGGGCCATGGAGCATTGTGAATACAAAGGCCATGGAGCATTGAGATGACAGTGGTCATGGAGCATTGTGATGAAAGTGGTAATGGATCATTGTGATGACAAGTGTCCTGGGACCCTGTGATGACATGGTTCATGGAGCATTGTGATGACAATGGTCATGGCGAATTGTGATGACAATGTCACGGGGCATTGTGATGGCACTGGTCATCTAGAAATGTAATTCAAGTTATTATGGAGCACAGTAATGAGAGGGGCCATGGAGCATTGTGATGACAAGTGTCATGGAGCATTGTGATGACAGGTGTCATGGAGCATCGTGATGATAAATGCCATGGAGAATTGTGATGAGAGGTGGCATTGGGCATTGTGATGAAAGGGGTCATGGAGTACTGGGATTACAGGGGACATGGAGCATTGTGAAAACAAGTGACATGGTGAATAGTGATGACAGGCTTCATATAGCATTGTGATGACAAGTGCCATTTAGCATTTTGATGTCAGGGTTCATCAGGCATTGTGTGGACGGGGGTCATGTGTCATTGTGATGACAAAGGCCATAGAGCATTGTGATCACAGGGGTCATGGAGCATTGTGATGACATGGGCCATGGAGCATTGTGAAGACAAGATTCATGGAGCATTGTGATGACACTGGCATGAAGCATGGTGATGACAACAGAACTGGAGCATTGTGATGACAAGGGCATGGAGCATTGTGATTACAGGAGACATGGAGCATTGTGATGACATTGGCAGGGATCATTGTGATGACAGGGATCATGGATCATTGTGATGACAAAGACCAAGGAACATTTTGATGACAAGTGTCATTGAGCAATGTGATGACACGGGAATGGAGCATTATGATGACAAATGTTCTGGAGCATTGTGATGACAAGCGCATGGAGCATTGTGATTACAGGGGCCATGGAGCATTGTGATGACAACGGCATGAAGCATTGTGATGACAGTGGTCATTGAGCATTGTGATTACAAAGACCATGAGGCATTGTGATGACAGGGACCTTGGAGCATTGTGATGACAATGGTCATCAAGCATTGTGATGACAGGGGTCATAGAGCATTGTGATGAGAAAGACCATGGAGCATGGTGATGACAGAGGCCATGGAACATTGTGATGACAAGGCCATGTACCATTGTGATGACAAGGGCAGGGAACCTTGTGGTGACCGGGGTCATGGAGCATTTTGATGACAACTTTCATGGAACGTTGTGATGACAGGGGTCATGGAGCATTGTGTTGAAAAGGAACATGGAGCAGTGTGATTACAGGGTCCATGGAACATTGTGAATACATAGGCCATGGAACAATGTGATGACAGGGGTCATGTAGCATTGTGATGACAGGGTCATGGAGCATTGGGATTACAGGGCTTATGGGGCACTGTGATGATAGGGGGCATGGAGCATTGTGATGAAAATTGTCCTGGAGCATTATGATGACAGCAGTCACAGAGGATTGGGATGAAAGGTATCATGCAGCATTGTGATGACAACGGTCATGGATCATTTTGATGACAGGGGTCATGGAACATTGTGATAAGAATGTTCATAAAGCATTTTGAGGACAGGGGTCATGAAGCATTGTGTTGACACGGGCATGGAGCATTGTAATGATAGGATATCTGGAGCATTGTGATGAAAAGGGGATGGAGCATTTTGATGACAGGGTCCAAGGAGCATTGTGCTGACAATGGCATGGAGCATTGTGATGAAAAGGGTACTGGAGCACTGTGAGGATAGGAATCATGGATCATTGTGATGACAGGGGTCATGGAGCTTTGTGATGACAAGGGTCATGGAGCATTGTGATGACACGGTCAAGGAACATTGCGATGACAAGAATTATGGAGCATTGTGATGAAAGGACATGGAGCATTGTGATGAAAGGTGACAAGGAGCATTGTGATGATATGGGCAGAGAACTTTGTGATGACAGGGGTCATGGAGCATTGTGATGAAAAGTGTCATCGAACATTGTACTGACAGGGATCATGGAGCTTTTTGGTAAAAGAGGCCTTGGAGATTTGTGGTGGCAGGTGTCATGGGGCATTGTAATGACAGCGGTCTTGGATCATTGTGATGAAAGGGGTCATGGAGCACTGTGATTACAGGGGCCATGGAGCATTGTGAATACGAAGGCTATGGAGCATTGAGGTGACAGGTTTCATGGAGCATTGTGATGAAAGTGATCATGGATCATTGTGATGACAAGAGTCCTGGAACCTTGTGATGACAAAGTTCATGGAGCATTGTGATGACAAGGACCATGGCGAATTGTTATGACATCTGTCATGGGGCATGGTGATGACAGTGGTCATCTAGAATTGTGATGAAAGGTATAATGGAGCACTGTGATGACAGGGGCCATGGAACATTGTGATGACAAAGGCCATTGAACATTGTGATGACAAAGGCCATGGAGCATTGTGATGACAAGTGTCATGGGGCATTTTGATGACATTGGCATGGAACATTATGATGACAAGAGTTCTGGAGCACTTTGATGACAAGGGCATGGAGCATTGTGATCACAGGGCCCATGGAGCATTGTGGTCACAGGGCCCATGGGGCATTGTGATGAAAAGAGCCATGGAGCATTGAGGTGACAGGCATCTTGAGGTATGGTGATGACAGTGGTCATGGAGCATTGTGATGAAAGAGATCATGGAGCAATATGATAACAGGGGCCATGGAGCATTGTGATGACAGGTGTATTGGAGCATTGTGATGAATATAGTCATGGATCATTGTGATGACATGTGTCCTGGAACACTGTGATGACACGGTTCATCGAGTATTGTGATGACAAGGATCATAGCGAATTGTGATGACAGGTGTCATTGGGCATTGTGATGACATTGATCATCTAGGAATTGTGATGAAAGGTATCATGGAGCACTGTGATGACTGGGGGCATGAAGCATTGTTATGAAAATTGTCCTGGATTATTGTGATGACAGCAGTCATGGAGAATTGTGATGACAGGGATTATGCAGCATTGTGTTGACAAGGCTATGGACTATTGTGATGACAATGGTCATGGAGCAATGTGATGAAAGTTTTCATGGAACATCATGATGAAAAGTGCCTGGGAGCATTGTGACGATAAAGGCCATGGAGCATTGTGATGACAAGTATCATGGAGCCTTGTAATGAAAGCTTTCATTAAGCACTGTGATGACAAGGGGGATGGAGTATTGTGATGAAACTGGTCCTGGCGCATTGTGATAACAAAAGCCATGGAGCATTGTGATGACAGGCATCATGGAGCATGGTGAAGAAAGGGGCCATGGGGAATTGTAATGACAATAGAGAAATGTGATGAAAATGGTCAGCGAGCATAGTGATTAAAGTGGTCATTGAGAATTGTGATGAATAGTGACATAGAGCATTGTGATGACAAAGGTCATGGAGAACTGTGATGACCAGGGTCATGTAGCTTTGTGATGACACGTCCATGGAACATTGTGATGACAAGAATTCTGGAGCATTGTGATGACAAGGGCCGTGGAGCATTGTGATGCCACGGTCATGGAACATTGTGATGACAAAATTCTGGAGCATTGTGAGGAAAAAGGCTTGGAGCATTGTGATTATAGGGGACATGGAGCATTGTGATGACATGGGCAGGGAACACTGTGATGACAGTTGTTATGGAGCAATGTGATGACAAGTGTCATGGAGCATTGTGATGAGAGGGGCCTTGGAGAATTGTGATGACAGGCGTCATGAGGCATTGAGATGGCAGTGGTCATGGAGCATTATGATGAAAGGTGTTATGGAGCACTGTGATTACAGGGGCCATGGAGCATTGTGAATACAAAGGCCATGGGGCATTGAGATGACAGTGGTCATGGAGCATTGTGATGAAAGTGGTAATGGATCATTGTGATGACAAGTGTCCTGGGACCCAGTGATGACATGGTTCATGGAGCATTGTGATGACAATGGTCATGGCGAATTGTGATGACAATGTCATGGGGCATTGTGATGGCACTGGTCATCTCGAAATGTGATTCAAATTATTATGGAGCACAGTAATGAGAGGGGCCATGGGGGATTGTGATGACAAATGTCATGGCGCATTGTGATGACAGGTGTCATGGAGCATCGTGATGACACATGCCATGGAGAATTGTGATGAGAGGTGGCATTGGGCATTGTGATGAAAGGGGTCATGGAGTACTGAGATTACAGGGGGCATGGAGCATTGTGAAAACAAGTGACATGGTGAATAGTGATGACAGGCTTCATATAGCATTGTGATGACAAGTGCCATTTAGCATTTTGATGTCAGGGTTCATCAGGCATTGTGTTGACGGGGGTCACGTGTCATTGTGATGACAAAGGCCATAGAGCATTGTGATCACAGGGGTCATGGAGCATTGTGATGACATGGGCCATGGAGCATTGTGAAGACAATATTCATGGAGCATTGTGATGACACTGGCATGAAGCATGGTGATTACAACAGAACTGGAGCATTGTGATGACAAGGGCATGGAGCATTGTGATTACACGAGACATGGAGCATTGTGATGACATTGGCAGGGATCATTGTGATGACAGGGATCATGGAGCATTGTGATGACAAAGACCAAGGAACATTTTGATGACAAGTGTCATTGAGCAATGTGATGACACAGGAATGGAGCATTATGATGACAAATGTTCTGGAGCATTGTGATGACGAGCGCATGGAGCATTGTGATTACAGGGGCCATGGAGCATTGTGATGACAACGGCATGGAGCATTGTGATGACAGTGGTCATTGAGCATTGTGATTACAAAGACCATGAGGCATTGTGATGACAGGGACCTTGGAGCATTGTGATGACAATGGTCATCAAGCATTGTGATGACAGGGGTCATAGAGCATTGTGATGAGAAAGACCATGGAGCATGGTGATGACAGAGGCCATGGAACATTGTGATGACAAGGCCATGTACCATTGTGATGACAAGGGCAGGGAACCTTGTGGTGACCGGGGTCATGGAGCATTTTGATGACAACTTTCATGGAACGTTGTGATGACAGGGGTCATGGAGCATTGTGTTGAAAAGGAACATGGAGCAGTGTGATTACAGGGTCCACGGAACATTGTGAATACATAGGCCATGGAACAATGTGATGACAGGGGTCATGTAGCATTGTGATGACAGGGTCATGGAGCATTGGGATTACAGGGCTTATGGGGCACTGTGATGATAGGGGGCATGGAGCATTGTGATGAAAATTGTCCTGGAGCATTATGATGACAGCAGTCACAGAGGATTGGGATGAAAGGTATCATGCAGCATTGTGATGACAACGGTCATGGATCATTTTGATGACAGGGGTCATGGAACATTGTGATAAGAATGTTCATAAAGCATTTTGAGGACAGGGGTCATGAAGCATTGTGTTGACACGGGCATGGAGCATTGTAATGATAGGATATCTGGAGCATTGTGATGAAAAGGGGATGGAGCATTTTGATGACAGGGTCCAAGGAGCATTGTGCTGACAATGGCATGGAGCATTGTGATGAAAAGGGTACTGGAGCACTGTGAGGATAGGAATCATGGATCATTGTGATGACAGGGGTCATGGAGCTTTGTGATGACAAGGGTCATGGAGCATTGTGATGACACGGTCAAGGAACATTGCGATGACAAGAATTATGGAGCATTGTGATGAAAGGACATGGAGCATTGTGATGAAAGGTGACAAGGAGCATTGTGATGATATGGGCAGAGAACTTTGTGATGACAGGGGTCATGGAGCATTGTGATGAAAAGTGTCATCGAACATTGTACTGACAGGGATCATGGAGCTTTTTGGTAAAAGAGGCCTTGGAGATTTGTGGTGGCAGGTGTCATGGGGCATTGTAATGACAGCGGTCTTGGATCATTGTGATGAAAGGGGTCATGGAGCACTGTGATTACAGGGGCCATGGAGCATTGTGAATACGAAGGCTATGGAGCATTGAGGTGACAGGTTTCATGGAGCATTGTGATGAAAGTGATCATGGATCATTGTGATGACAAGAGTCCTGGAACCTTGTGATGACAAAGTTCATGGAGCATTGTGATGACAAGGACCATGGCGAATTGTTATGACATCTGTCATGGGGCATGGTGATGACAGTGGTCATCTAGAATTGTGATGAAAGGTATAATGGAGCACTGTGATGACAGGGGCCATGGAACATTGTGATGACAAAGGCCATTGAACATTGTGATGACAAAGGCCATGGAGCATTGTGATGACAAGTGTCATGGGGCATTTTGATGACATTGGCATGGAACATTATGATGAAAAGAGTTCTGGAGCACTTTGATGACAAGGGCATGGAGCATTGTGATCACAGGGCCCATGGAGCATTGTGGTCACAGGGCCCATGGGGCATTGTGATGAAAAGAGCCATGGAGCATTGAGATGACAGGCATCTTGAGGTATGGTGATGACAGTGGTCATGGAGCATTGTGATGAAAGAGATCATGGAGCAATATGATAACAGGGGCCATGGAGCATTGTGATGACAGGTGTATTGGAGCATTGTGATGAATATAGTCATGGATCATTGTGATGACATGTGTCCTGGAACACTGTGATGACACGGTTCATCGAGTATTGTGATGACAAGGATCATAGCGAATTGTGATGACAGGTGTCATTGGGCATTGTGATGACATTGATCATCTAGGAATTGTGATGAAAGGTATCATGGAGCACTGTGATGACTGGGGGCATGAAGCATTGTTATGAAAATTGTCCTGGATTATTGTGATGACAGCAGTCATGGAGAATTGTGATGACAGGGATTATGCAGCATTGTGTTGACAAGGCTATGGACTATTGTGATGACAATGGTCATGGAGCAATGTGATGAAAGTTTTCATGGAACATCATGATGAAAAGTGCCTGGGAGCATTGTGACGATAAAGGCCATGGAGCATTGTGATGACAAGTATCATGGAGCCTTGTAATGAAAGCTTTCATTAAGCACTGTGATGACAAGGGGGATGGAGTATTGTGATGAAACTGGTCCTGGCGCATTGTGATAACAAAAGCCATGGAGCATTGTGATGACAGGCATCATGGAGCATGGTGAAGAAAGGGGCCATGGGGAATTGTAATGACAATAGAGAAATGTGATGAAAATGGTCAGCGAGCATAGTGATTAAAGTGGTCATTGAGAATTGTGATGAATAGTGACATAGAGCATTGTGATGACAAAGGTCATGGAGAACTGTGATGACCAGGGTCATGTAGCTTTGTGATGACACGTCCATGGAACATTGTGATGACAAGAATTCTGGAGCATTGTGATGACAAGGGCCGTGGAGCATTGTGATGCCACGGTCATGGAACATTGTGATGACAAAATTCTGGAGCATTGTGAGGAAAAAGGCTTGGAGCATTGTGATTATAGGGGACATGGAGCATTGTGATGACATGGGCAGGGAACACTGTGATGACAGTTGTTATGGAGCAATGTGATGACAAGTGTCATGGAGCATTGTGATGAGAGGGGCCTTGGAGAATTGTGATGACAGGCGTCATGAGGCATTGAGATGGCAGTGGTCATGGAGCATTATGATGAAAGGTGTTATGGAGCACTGTGATTACAGGGGCCATGGAGCATTGTGAATACAAAGGCCATGGGGCATTCAGATGACAGTGGTCATGGAGCATTGTGATGAAAGTGGTAATGGATCATTGTGATGAAAAGTGTCCTGGGACCCAGTGATGACATGGTTCATGGAGCATTGTGATGACAATGGTCATGGCGAATTGTGATGACAATGTCATGGGGCATTGTGATGGCACTGGTCATCTAGAAATGTGATTCAAGTTATTATGGAGCACAGTAATGAGAGGGGCCATGGGGGATTGTGATGACAAATGTCATGGCGCATTGTGATGACAGGTGTCATGGAGCATCGTGATGACAAATGCCATGGAGAATTGTGATGAGAGGTGGCATTGGGCATTGTGATGAAAGGGGTCATGGAGTACTGAGATTACAGGGGGAATGGAGCATTGTGAAAACAAGTGACATGGTGAATAGTGATGACAGGCTTCATATAGCATTGTGATGACAAGTGCCATTTAGCATTTTGATGTCAGGGTTCATCAGGCATTGTGTTGACGGGGGTCACGTGTCATTGTGATGACAAAGGCCATAGAGCATTGTGATCACAGGGGTCATGGAGCATTGTGATGACATGGGCCATGGAGCATTGTGAAGACAATATTCATGGAGCATTGTGATGACACTGGCATGAAGCATGGTGATGACAACAGAACTGGAGCATTGTGATGACAAGGGCATGGAGCATTGTGATTACACGAGACATGGAGCATTGTGATGACATTGGCAGGGATCATTGTGATGACAGGGATCATGGAGCATTGTGATGACAAAGACCAAGGAACATTTTGATGACAAGTGTCATTGAGCAATGTGATGACACGGGAATGGAGCATTATGATGACAAATGTTCTGGAGCATTGTGATGACAAGCGCATGGAGTATTGTGATTACAGGGGCCATGGAGCATTGTGATGACAACGGCATGGAGCATTGTGATGACAGTGGTCATTGAGCATTGTGATTACAAAGACCATGAGGCATTGTGATGACAGGGACCTTGGAGCATTGTGATGACAATGGTCATCAAGCATTGTGATGACAGGGGTCATAGAGCATTGTGATGAGAAAGACCATGGAGCATGATGATGACAGAGGCCATGGAACATTGTGATGACAAGGCCATGTACCATTGTGATGACAAGGGCAAGGAACCTTGTGGTGACCGCGGTCATGGAGCATTTTGATGACAACTTTCATGGAACGTTGTGATGACAGGGGTCATGGAGCATTGTGTTGAAAAGGAACATGGAGCAGTGTGATTACAGGGTCCATGGAACATTGTGAATACATAGGCCATGGAACAATGTGATGACAGGGGTCATGTAGCATTGTGATGACAGGGTCATGGAGCATTGGGATTACAGGGCTTATGGGGCACTGTGATGATAGGGGGCATGGAGCATTGTGATGAAAATTGTCCTGGAGCATTATGATGACAGCAGTCACAGAGGATTGGGATGAAAGGTATCATGCAGCATTGTGATGACAACGGTCATGGATCATTTTGATGACAGGGGTCATGGAACATTGTGATAAGAATGTTCATAAAGCATTTTGAGGACAGGGGTCATGAAGCATTGTGTTGACACGGGCATGGAGCATTGTAATGATAGGATATCTGGAGCATTGTGATGAAAAGGGGATGGAGCATTTTGATGACAGGGTCCAAGGAGCATTGTGCTGACAATGGCATGGAGCATTGTGATGAAAAGGGTACTGGAGCACTGTGAGGAAAGGAATCATGGATCATTGTGATGACAGGGGTCATGGAGCTTTGTGATGACAAGGGTCATGGAGCATTGTGATGACACGGTCAAGGAACATTGCGATGACAAGAATTATGGAGCATTGTGATGAAAGGACATGGAGCATTGTGATGAAAGGTGACAAGGAGCATTGTGATGATATGGGCAGAGAACTTTGTGATGACAGGGGTCATGGAGCATTGTGATGAAAAGTGTCATCGAACATTGTACTGACAGGGATCATGGAGCTTTTTGGTAAAAGAGGCCTTGGAGATTTGTGGTGGCAGGCGTCATGGGGCATTGTAATGACAGCGGTCTTGGATCATTGTGATGAAAGGGGTCATGGAGCACTGTGATTACAGGGGCCATGGAGCATTGTGAATACGAAGGCTATGGAGCATTGAGGTGACAGGTTTCATGGAGCATTGTGATGAAAGTGATCATGGATCATTGTGATGACAAGAGTCCTGGAACCTTGTGATGACAAAGTTCATGGAGCATTGTGATGACAAGGACCATGGCGAATTGTTATGACATCTGTCATGGGGCATGGTGATGACAGTGGTCATCTAGAATTGTGATGAAAGGTATAATGGAGCACTGTGAAGACAGGGGCCATGGAACATTGTGATGACAAAGGCCATGGAGCATTGTGATGACAAGTGTCATGGGGCATTTTGATGACATTGGCATGGAGCATTATGATGACAAGAGTTCTGGAGCACTTTGATGACAAGGGCATGGAGCATTGTGATCACAGGGCCCATGGGGCTTTGTGATGAAAAGAGCCATGGAGCATTGAGATGACAGGCATCTGGAGGTATGGTGATGACAGTGGTCATGGAGCATTGTGATGAAAGAGATCATGGAGCAATATGATAACAGGGGCCATGGAGCATTGTGATGACAGGTGTATTGGAGCATTGTGATGAAAATAGTAATGGATCCTTGTGATGACATGTGTCCTGGAACACTGTGATGACACGGTTCATCGAGTATTGTGATGACAAGGGTCAGAGCGAATTGTGATGACAGGTGTCATTGGGCATTGTGATGACATTGATCATCTAGGAATTGTGATGAAAGGTATCATGGAGCACTGTGATGACTGGGGGCATGAAGCATTGTTATGAAAATTGTCCTGGATTATTGTGATGACAGCAGTCATGGAGAATTGTGATGACAGGGATTATGCAGCATTGTGTTGACAAGGCTATGGACTATTGTGATGACAATGGTCATGGAGCAATGTGATGAAAGTTTTCATGGAACATCGTGATGAAAAGTGCCTGGGAGCATTGTGACGATAAAGGCCATGGAGCATTGTGATGACAAGTGTCATGGAGCTTTGTAATGAAAGCTTTCATTAAGCACTGTGATGACAAGGGGGATGGAGTATTGTGATGAAACTGGTCCTGGCGCATTGTGATAACAAAAGCCATGGAGCATTGTGATGACAGGCATCATGGAGCATGGTGAAGAAAGGGGCCATGGGGAATTGTAATGACAATAGATAAATGTGATGAAAATGGTCAGCGAGCATAGTGATTAAAGTGGTCATTGAGAATTGTGATGAATAGTGACATAGAGCATTGTGATGACAAAGGTCATGGAGAACTGTGATGACCAGGGTCATGTAGCTTTGTGATGACACGTCCATGGAACATTGTGATGACAAGAATTCTGGAGCATTGTGATGACAAGGGCCGTGGAGCATTGTGATGCCACGGTCATGGAACATTGTGATGACAAAATTCTGGAGCATTGTGAGGAAAAAGGCTTGGAGCATTGTGATTATAGGGGACATGGAGCATTGTGATGACATGGGCAGGGAACACTGTGATGACAGTTGTTATGGAGCAATGTGATGACAAGTGTCATGGAGCATTGTGATGAGAGGGGCCTTGGAGAATTGTGATGACAGGCGTCATGAGGCATTGAGATGGCAGTGGTCATGGAGCATTATGATGAAAGGTGTTATGGAGCACTGTGATTACAGGGGCCATGGAGCATTGTGAATACAAAGGCCATGGGGCATTGAGATGACAGTGGTCATGGAGCATTGTGATGAAAGTGGTAATGGATCATTGTGATGACAAGTGTCCTGGGACCCTGTGATGACATGGTTCATGGAGCATTGTGATGACAATGGTCATGGCGAATTGTGATGACAATGTCATGGGGCATTGTGATGGCACTGGTCATCTAGAAATGTGATTCAAGTTATTATGGAGCACAGTAATGAGAGGGGCCATGGAGGATTGTGATGACAAGTGTCATGGCGCATTGTGATGACAGGTGTCATGGAGCATCGTGATGACAAAAGCCATGGAGAATTGTGATGAGAGGTGGCATTGGGCATTGTGATGAAAGGGGTCATGGAGTATTGAGATTACAGGGGGCATGGAGCATTGTGAAAACAAGTGACATGGTGAATAGTGATGACAGGCTTCATATAGCATTGTGATGACAAGTGCCATTTAGCATTTTGATGTCAGGGTTCATCAGGCATTGTGATGACGGGGGTCACGTGTCATTGTGATGACAAAGGCCATAGAGCATTGTGATCACAGGGGTCATGGAGCATTGTGATGACATGGGCCATGGAGCATTGTGAAGACAAGATTCATGGAGCATTGTGATGACACTGGCATGAAGCATGGTGATGACAACAGAACTGGAGCATTGTGATGACAAGGGCATGGAGCATTGTGATTACACGAGACATGGAGCATTGTGATGACATTGGCAGGGATCATTGTGATGACAGGGATCATGGAGCATTGTGATGACAAAGACCAAGGAACATTTTGATGACAAGTGTCATTGAGCAATGTGATGACACGGGAATGGAGCATTATGATGACAAATGTTCTGGAGCATTGTGATGACAAGCGCATGGAGCATTGTGATTACAGGGGCCATGGAGCATTGTGATGACAACGGCATGGAGCATTGTGATGACAGTGGTCATTGAGCATTGTGATTACAAAGACCATGAGGCATTGTGATGACAGGGACCTTGGAGCATTGTGATGACAATGGTCATCAAGCATTGTGATGACAGGGGTCATAGAGCATTGTGATGAGAAAGACCATGGAGCATGGTGATGACAGAGGCCATGGAACATTGTGATGACAAGGCCATGTACCATTGTGATGACAAGGGCAGGGAACCTTGTGGTGACCGGGGTCATGGAGCATTTTGATGACAACTTTCATGGAACGTTGTGATGACAGGGGTCATGGAGCATTGTGTTGAAAAGGAACATGGAGCAGTGTGATTACAGGGTCCATGGAACATTGTGAATACATAGGCCATGGAACAATGTGATGACAGGGGTCATGTAGCATTGTGATGACAGGGTCATGGAGCATTGGGATTACAGGGCTTATGGGGCACTGTGATGATAGGGGGCATGGAGCATTGTGATGAAAATTGTCCTGGAGCATTATGATGACAGCAGTCACAGAGGATTGGGATGAAAGGTATCATGCAGCATTGTGATGACAACGGTCATGGATCATTTTGATGACAGGGGTCATGGAACATTGTGATAAGAATGTTCATAAAGCATTTTGAGGACAGGGGTCATGAAGCATTGTGTTGACATGGGCATGGAGCATTGTAATGATAGGATATCTGGAGCATTGTGATGAAAAGGGGATGGAGCATTTTGATGACAGGGTGCAAGGAGCATTGTGCTGACAATGGCATGGAGCATTGTGATGAAAAGGGTACTGGAGCACTGTGAGGAAAGGAATCATGGATCATTGTGATGACAGGGGTCATGGAGCTTTGTGATGACAAGGGTCATGGAGCATTGTGATGACACGGTCAAGGAACATTGCGATGACAAGAATTATGGAGCATTGTGATGAAAGGACATGGAGCATTGTGATGAAAGGTGACAAGGAGCATTGTGATGATATGGGCAGAGAACTTTGTGATGACAGGGGTCATGGAGCATTGTGATGAAAAGTGTCATCGAACATTGTACTGACAGGGATCATGGAGCTTTTTGGTAAAAGAGGCCTTGGAGATTTGTGGTGGCAGGCGTCATGGGGCATTGTAATGACAGCGGTCTTGGATCATTGTGATGAAAGGGTTCATGGAGCACTGTGATTACAGGGGCCATGGAGCATTGTGAATACGAAGGCTATGGAGCATTGAGGTGACAGGTTTCATGGAGCATTGTGATGAAATTGATCATGGATCATTGTGATGACGAGAGTCCTGGAACCTTGTGATGACAAAGTTCATGGAGCATTGTGATGACAAGGACCATGGCGAATTGTTATGACATCTGTCATGGGGCATGGTGATGACAGTGGTCATCTAGAATTGTGATGAAAGGTATAATGGAGCACTGTGATGACAGGGGCCATGGAACATTGTGATGACAAAGGCCATGGAGCATTGTGATGACAAGTGTCATGGGGCATTTTGATGACATTGGCATGGAGCATTATGATGACAAGAGTTCTGGAGCACTTTGATGACAAGGGCATGGAGCATTGTGATCACAGGGCCCATGGGGCATTGTGATGAAAAGAGCCATGGAGCATTGAGATGACAGGCATCTTGAGGTATGGTGATGACAGTGGTCATGGAGCATTGTGATGAAAGAGATCATGGAGCAATATGATAACAGGGGCCATGGAGCATTGTGATGACAGGTGTATTGGAGCATTGTGATGAAAATACTAATGGATCATTGTGATGACATGTGTCCTGGAACACTGTGATGACACGGTTCATCGAGTATTGTGATGACAAGGGTCATAGCGAATTGTGATGACAGGTGTCATTGGGCATTGTGATGACATTGATCATCTAGGAATTGTGATGAAAGGTATCATGGAGCACTGTGATGACTGGGGGCATGAAGCATTGTTATGAAAATTGTCCTGGATTATTGTGATGACAGCAGTCATGGAGAATTGTGATGACAGGGATTATGCAACATTGTGTTGACAAGGCTATGGACTATTGTGATGACAATGGTCATGGAGCAATGTGATGAAAGTTTTCATGGAACATCGTGATGAAAAGTGCCTGGGAGCATTGTGACGATAAAGGCCATGGAGCATTGTGATGACAAGTGTCATGGAGCTTTGTAATGAAAGCTTTCATTAGGCACTGTGATGACAAGGGGGATGGAGTATTGTGATGAAACTGGTCCTGTTGCATTGTGATAACAAAAGCCATGGAGCATTGTGATGACAGGCATCATGGAGCATGGTGAAGAAAGGGGTCATGGGGAATTGTAATGACAATAGAGAAATGTGATGAAAATGGTCAGCGAGCATAGTGATTAAAGTGGTCATTGAGAATTGTGATGAATAGTGACATAGAGCATTGTGATGACAAAGGTCATGGAGAACTGTGATGACCAGGGTCATGTAGCTTTGTGATGACACGTCCATGGAACATTGTGATGACAAGAATTCTGGAGCATTGTGATGACAAGGGCCGTGGAGCTTTGTGATGCCATGGTCATGGAACATTGTGATGACAAAATTCTGGAGCATTGTGAGGAAAAAGGCTTGGAGCATTGTGATTAGAGAGGACATGGAGCATTGTGATGACATGGGCAGGGAACACTGTGATGACAGTTGTTATGGAGCAATGTGATGACAAGTGTCATGGAGCATTGTGATGAGAGGGGCCTTGGAGAATTGTGATGACAGGCGTCATGAGGAATTGAGATGGCAGTGGTCATGGAGCATTATGATGAAAGGCGTTATGGAGCACTGTGATTACAGGGGCCATGGAGCATTGTGAATACAAAGGCCATGGGGCATTGAGATGACAGTGGTCATGGAGCATTGTGATGAAAGTGGTAATGGATCATTGTGATGACATGTGTCCTGGAACACTGTGATGACACGGTTCATCGAGTATTGTGATGACAAGGTTCATAGCGAATTGTGATGACAGGTGTCATTGGGCATTGTGATGACATTGATCATCTAGGAATTGTGATGAAAGGTATCATGGAGCCCTGTGATGACTGGGGGCATGAAGCATTGTTATGAAAATTGTCCTGGATTATTGTGATGACAGCAGTCATGGAGAATTGTGATGACAGGGATTATGCAGCATTGTGTTGACAAGGCTATGGACTATTGTGATGACAATGGTCATGGAGCAATGTGATGAAAGTTTTCATGGAATATCGTGATGAAAAGTGCCTGGGAGCATTGTGACGATAAAGGCCATGGAGCATTGTGATGACAAGTGTCATGGAGCTTTGTAATGAAAGCTTTCCTTGTGCACTGTGATGACAAGGGGGATGGAGTATTGTGATGAAACTGGTCCTGGCGCATTGTGATAACAAAAGCCATGGAGCATTGTGATGACAGGCATCATGGAGCATGGTGAAGAAAGGGGCCATGGGGAATTGTAATGACAATAGATAAATGTGATGAAAATGGTCAGCGAGAATAGTGATTAAAGTGGTCATTGAGAATTGTGATGAATAGTGACATAGAGCATTGTGATGACAAAGGTCATGGAGAACTGTGATGACCAGGGTCATGTAGCTTTGTGATGACACGTCCATGGACCATTGTGATGACAAGAATTCTGGAGCATTGTGATGACATGGGCCGTGGAGCATTGTGATGCCACGGTCATGGAACATTGTGATGACAAAATTCTGGAGCATTGTGAGGAAAAAGGCTTGGAGCCTTGTGATTATAGGGGACATGGAGCATTGTGATGACATGGGCAAGGAACACTGTGCTGACAGTTGTTATGGAGCAATGTGATGACAAGTGTCATGGAATATTGTGATGAGAGGGGCCTTGGAGAATTGTGATGACAGGCGTCATGAGGCATTGAGATGACAGTGGTCATGGAGCATTGTGATGAAAGTGGTAATGGATCATTGTGATGACAAGTGTCCTGGGACCCTGTGATGACATGGTTCATGGAGCATTGTGATGACAATGGTCATGGCGAATTGTGATGACAATGTCATGGGGCATTGTGATGGCACTGGTCATCTAGAAATGTGATTCAAGTTATTATGGAGCACAGTAATGAGAGGGGCCATGGAGGATTGTGATGACAAGTGTCATGGCGCATTGTGATGACAGGTGTCATGGAGCATCGTGATGACAAAAGCCATGGAGAATTGTGATGAGAGGTGGCATTGGGCATTGTGATGAAAGGGGTCATGGAGTATTGAGATTACAGGGGGCATGGAGCATTGTGAAAACAAGTGACATGGTGAATAGTGATGACAGGCTTCATATAGCATTGTGATGACAAGTGCCATTTAGCATTTTGATGTCAGGGTTCATCAGGCATTGTGATGACGGGGGTCACGTGTCATTGTGATGACAAAGGCCATAGAGCATTGTGATCACAGGGGTCATGGAGCATTGTGATGACATGGGCCATGGAGCATTGTGAAGACAAGATTCATGGAGCATTGTGATGACACTGGCATGAAGCATGGTGATGACAACAGAACTGGAGCATTGTGATGACAAGGGCATGGAGCATTGTGATTACACGAGACATGGAGCATTGGGATGACATTGGCAGGGATCATTGTGATGACAGGGATCATGGAGCATTGTGATGACAAAGACCAAGGAACATTTTGATGACAAGTGTCATTGAGCAATGTGATGACACGGGAATGGAGCATTATGATGACAAATGTTCTGGAGCATTGTGATGACAAGCGCATGGAGCATTGTGATTACAGGGGCCATGGAGCATTGTGATGACAACGGCATGGAGCATTGTGATGACAGTGGTCATTGAGCATTGTGATTACAAAGACCATGAGGCATTGTGATGACAGGGACCTTGGAGCATTGTGATGACAATGGTCATCAAGCATTGTGATGACAGGGGTCATAGAGCATTGTGATGAGAAAGACCATGGATCATGGTGATGACAGAGGCCATGGAACATTGTGATGACAAGGCCATGTACCATTGTGATGACAAGGGCAGGGAACCTTGTGGTGACCGGGGTCATGGAGCATTTTGATGACAACTTTCATGGAACATTGTGATGACAGGGGTCATGGAGCATTGGGATTACAGGGCTTATGGGGCACTGTGATGACAGGGGGCATGGAGCATTGTGATGAAAATTGTCCTGGAGCATTATGATGACAGCAGTCACAGAGGATTGGGATGAAAGGTATCATGCAGCATTGTGATGACAACGGTCATGGATCATTTTGATGACAGGGGTCATGGAACATTGTGATAAGAATGTTCATAAAGCATTTTGATGACAGGGGTCATGAAGCATTGTGTTGACACGGGCATGGAGCATTGCAATGATAGGATATCTGGAGCATTGTGATGAAAAGCGGATGGAGCATTTTGATGACAGGGTCCAAGGAGCATTGTGCTGACAATGGCATGGAGCATGGTGATGAAAAGGGTACTGGAGCACTGTGAGGAAAGGAATCATGGATCATTGTGATGACAGGGGTCATGGAGCTTTGTGATGACAAGGGTCATGGAGCATTGTGATGACACGGTCAAGGAACATTGCGATGACAAGAATTATGGAGCATTGTGATGAAAGGACATGGAGCATTGTGATGAAAGGTGACAAGGAGCATTGTGATGATATGGGCAGAGAACTTTGTGATGACAGGGGTCATGGTGCATTGTGATGAAAAGTGTCATCGGACATTGTACTGACAGGGATCATGGAGCTTTTTGGTAAGAGAGGCCTTGGAGATTTGTGGTGGCAGGCGTCATGGGGCATTGTAATGACAGCGGTCTTGGATCATTGTGATGAAAGGGGTCATGGAGCACTGTGATTACAGGGGCCATGGAGCATTGTGAAAACAAGTGACATGGTGAATAGTGATGACAGGCTTCATATAGCATTGTGATGACAAGTGCCATTTAGCATTTTGATGTCAGGGTTCATCAGGCATTGTGTTGACGGGGGTCACGTGTCATTGTGATGACAAAGGCCATAGAGCATTGTGATCACAGGGGTCATGGAGCATTGTGATGACATGGGCCATGGAGCATTTTGAAGACAAGATTCATGGAGCATTGTGATGACACTGGCATGAAGCATGGTGATGACAACAGAACTGGAGCATTGTGATGACAAGGGCATGGAGCATTGTGATTACAGGAGACATGGAGCATTGTGATGACATTGGCAGGGATCATTGTGATGACAGGGATCATGGAGCATTGTGATGACAAAGACCAAGGAACATTTTGATGACAAGTGTCATTGAGCAATGTGATGACACGGGAATGGAGCATTATGATGACAAATGTTCTGGAGCATTGTGATGACAAGTGTCATGGGGCATTTTGATGACATTGGCATGGAGCATTATGATGACAAGAGTTCTGGAGCATTTTGATGAAAAGAGCATGGAGCATTGTGATGACAGGGACCATGGAAAATTGTGATGGCATAAGCCATGGAGCATTGTGATGACAAGTGTCATGGGACATTTTGATGACATTGGCATGGAGCATTATGATGACAAGAGTTCTGGAGCACTTTGATGACAAGGGCATGGAGCATTGTGATCACAGGGCCCATGGGGCATTGTGATGAAAAGAGCCATGGAGCATTGAGATGACAGGCGTCTTGAAGTATGGTGATGACAGTGGTCATGGAGCATTGTGATGAAAGAGATCAGGGAGCAATATGATAACAGGGGCCATGGAGCATTGTGATGACAGGTGTATTGGAGCATTGTGATGAAAATAGTAATGGATCATTGTGATGACATGTGTCCTGGAACACTGTGATGACACGGTTCATCGAGTATTGTGATGACAAGGGTCATAGCGAATTGTGATGGCAGGTGTCATTGGGCATTGTGATGACATTGATCATCTAGGAATTGTGATGAAAGGTATCATGGAGCACTGTGATGACTGGGGGCATGAAGCATTGTTATGAAAATTGTCCTGGATTATTGTGATGACAGCAGTCATGGAGAATTGTGATGACAGGGATTATGCAACATTGTGTTGACAAGGCTATGGACTATTGTGATGACAATGGTCATGGAGCAATGTGATGAAAGTTTTCATGGAACATCGTGATGAAAAGTGCCTGGGAGCATTGTGACGATAAAGGCCATGGAGCATTGTGATGACAAGTGTCATGGAGCTTTGTAATGAAAGCTTTCATTAAGCACTGTGATGACAAGGGGGATGGAGTATTGTCATGAAACTGGTCCTGGTGCATTGTGATAACAAAAGCCATGGAGCATTGTGATGACAGGCATCATGGAGCATGGTGAAGAAAGGGGTCATGGGGAATTGTAATGACAATAGAGAAATGTGATGAAAATGGTCAGCGAGCATAGTGATTAAAGTGGTCATTGAGAATTGTGATGAATAGTGACATAGAGCATTGTGATGACAAAGGTCATGGAGAACTGTGATGACCAGGGTCATGTAGCTTTGTGATGACACGTCCATGGAACATTGTGATGACAAGAATTCTGGAGCATTGTGATGACAAGGGCCGTGGAGCTTTGTGATGCCACGGTCATGGAACATTGTGATGACAAAATTCTGGAGCATTGTGAGGAAAAAGGCTTGGAGCATTGTGATTATAGGGGACATGGAGCATTGTGATGACATGGGCAGGGAACACTGTGATGACAGTTGTTATGGAGCAATGTGATGACAAGTGTCATGGAGCATTGTGATGAGAGGGGCCTTGGAGAATTGTGATGACAGGCGTCATGAGGCATTGAGATGGCAGTGGTCATGGAGCATTATGATGAAAGGTGTTATGGAGCACTGTGATTACAGGGGCCATGGAGCATTGTGAATACAAAGGCCATGGAGCATTGAGATGACAGTGGTCATGGAGCATTGTGATGAAAGTGGTAATGGATCATTGTGATGACAAGTGTCCTGGGACCCTGTGATGACATGGTTCATGGAGCATTGTGATGACAATGGTCATGGCGAATTGTGATGACAATGTCACGGGGCATTGTGATGGCACTGGTCATCTAGAAATGTAATTCAAGTTATTATGGAGCACAGTAATGAGAGGGGCCATGGAGCATTGTGATGACAAGTGTCATGGAGCATTGTGATGACAGGTGTCATGGAGCATCGTGATGATAAATGCCATGGAGAATTGTGATGAGAGGTGGCATTGGGCATTGTGATGAAAGGGGTCATGGAGTACTGGGATTACAGGGGACATGGAGCATTGTGAAAACAAGTGACATGGTGAATAGTGATGACAGGCTTCATATAGCATTGTGATGACAAGTGCCATTTAGCATTTTGATGTCAGGGTTCATCAGGCATTGTGTTGACGGGGGTCATGTGTCATTGTGATGACAAAGGCCATAGAGCATTGTGATCACAGGGGTCATGGAGCATTGTGATGACATGGGCCATGGAGCATTGTGAAGACAAGATTCATGGAGCATTGTGATGACACTGGCATGAAGCATGGTGATGACAACAGAACTGGAGCATTGTGATGACAAGGGCATGGAGCATTGTGATTACAGGAGACATGGAGCATTGTGATGACATTGGCAGGGATCATTGTGATGACAGGGATCATGGATCATTGTGATGACAAAGACCAAGGAACATTTTGATGACAAGTGTCATTGAGCAATGTGATGACACGGGAATGGAGCATTATGATGACAAATGTTCTGGAGCATTGTGATGACAAGCGCATGGAGCATTGTGATTACAGGGGCCATGGAGCATTGTGATGACAACGGCATGAAGCATTGTGATGACAGTGGTCATTGAGCATTGTGATTACAAAGACCATGAGGCATTGTGATGACAGGGACCTTGGAGCATTGTGATGACAATGGTCATCAAGCATTGTGATGACAGGGGTCATAGAGCATTGTGATGAGAAAGACCATGGAGCATGGTGATGAAAGAGGCCATGGAACATTGTGATGACAAGAGCATGTACCATTGTGATGACAAGGGCAGGGAACCTTGTGGTGACCGGTGTCATGGAGCATTTTGATGACAACTTTAATGGAACATTGTGATGACAGGGGTCATGGAGCATTGTGTTGAAAAGGAACATGGAGCAGTGTGATTACAGGGTCCATGGAACATTGTGAATACATAGGCCATGGAACAATGTGATGACAAGGGTCATGTAGCATTGTGATGACAGGGTCATGGAGCATTGGGATTACAGGGCTTATGGGGCACTGTGATGACAGGGGGCATGGAGCATTGTGATGAAAATTGTCCTGGAGCATTATGATGACAGCAGTCACAGAGGATTGGGATGAAAGGTATCATGCAGCATTGTGATGACAACGGTCATGGATCATTTTGATGACAGGGGTCATGGAACATTGTGATAAGAATGTTCATAAAGCATTTTGAGGACAGGGGTCATGAAGCATTGTGTTGACACGGGCATGGAGCATTGTAATGATAGGATATCTGGAGCATTGTGATGAAAAGGGGATGGAGCATTTTGATGACAGGGTCCAAGGAGCATTGTGCTGACAATGGCATGGAGCATTGTGATGAAAAGGGTACTGGAGCACTGTGAGGAAAGGAATCATGGATCATTGTGATGACAGGGGTCATGGAGCTTTGTGATGACAAGGGTCATGGAGCATTGTGATGACACGGTCAAGGAACATTGCGATGACAAGAATTATGGAGCATTGTGATGAAAGGACATGGAGCATTGTGATGAAAGGTGACAAGGAGCATTGTGATGATATGGGCAGAGTACTTTGTGATGACAGGGGTCATGGAGCATTGTGATGAAAAGTGTCATCGAACATTGTACTGACAGGGATCATGGAGCTTTTTGGTAAGAGAGGCCTTGGAGAATTGTGGTGGCAGGCATCATGGGGCATTGTAATGACAGCGGTCTTGGATCATTGTGATGAAAGGGGTCAAGGAGCACTGTGATTACAGGGGCCATGGAGCATTGTGAATACAAAGGCTATGGAGCATTGAGGTGACAGGTTTCATGGTGCATTGTGATGAAAGTGATCATGGATCATTGTGATGACAAGAGTCCTGGAACCTTGTGATGACAAGGTTCATGGAGCATTGTGATGACAAGGACCATGGCGAATTGTTATGACATCTGTCATGGGGCATGGTGATGACAGTGGTCATCTAGAATTGTGATGAAAGGTATAATGGAGCACTGTGATGACAGGGGCCATGGAACATTGTGATGACAAAGGCCATGGAGCATTGTGATGACAAGTGTCATGGGGCATTTTGATGACATTGGCATGGAGCATTATGATGACAAGAGTTCTGGAGCATTTTGATGAAAAGGGCATGGAGCATTGTGATGACAGGGGCCATGGAAAATTGTGATGGCATAAGCCATGGAGCATTGTGATGACAAGTGTCATGGGACATTTTGATGACATTGGCATGGAGCATGGTGATGACAGAGGCCATGGAACATTGTGATGACAAGGCCATGTACCATTGTGATGACAAGGGCAGGGAACCTTGTGGTGACCGGGGTCATGGAGCCTTTTGATGACAACTTTCATGGAACATTGTGATGACAGGGGTCATGGAGCATTGTGTTGAAAAGGAACATGGAGCAGTGTGATTACAGGGTCCATGGAACATTGTGAATACATAGGCCATGGAACAATGTGATGACAGGGGTCATGTAGCATTGTGATGACAGGGTCATGGAGCATTGGGATTACAGGGCTTATGGGGCACTGTGATGATAGGGGGCATGGAGCATTGTGATGAAAATTGTCCTGGAGCATTATGATGACAGCAGTCAAAGAGGATTGGGATGAGAGGTATCATGCAGCATTGTGATGACAACGGTCATGGATCATTTTGATGACAGGGGTCATGGAACATTGTGATAAGAATGTTCATAAAGCATTTTGAGGACAGGGGTCATGAAGCATTGTGTTGACACGGGCATGGAGCATTGTAATGATAGGATATCTGGAGCATTGTGATGAAAAGGGGATGGAGCATTTTGATGACAGGGTCCAAGGAGCATTGTGCTGACAATGGCATGGAGCATTGTGATGAAAAGGGTACTGGAGCACTGTGAGGAAAGGAATCATGGATCATTGTGATGACAGGGGTCATGGAGCTTTGTGATGACAAGGGTCAAGGAACATTGCGATGACAAGAATTATGGAGCATTGTGATGAAAGGACATGGAGCATTGTGATGAAAGGTGACAAGGAGCATTGTGATGATATGGGCAGAGAACTTTGTGATGACAGGGGTCATGGAGCATTGTGATGAAAAGTGTCATCGAACATTGTACTGACAGGGATCATGGAGCTTTTTGGTAAAAGAGGCCTTGGAGATTTGTGGTGGCAGGCGTCATGGGGCATTGTAATGACAGCGGTCTTGGATCATTGTGATGAAAGGGGTCATGGAGCACTGTGATTACAGGGGCCATGGAGCATTGTGAATACGAAGGCTATGGAGCATTGAGGTGACAGGTTTCATGGAGCATTGTGATGAAAGTGATCATGGATCATTGTGATGACAAGAGTCCTGGAACCTTGTGATGACAAAGTTCATGGAGCATTGTGATGACAAGGACCATGGCGAATTGTTATGACATCTGTCATGGGGCATGGTGATGACAGTGGTCATCTAGAATTGTGATGAAAGGTATAATGGAGCACTGTGATGACAGGGGCCATGGAACATTGTGATGACAAAGGCCATGGAACATTGTGAATGCAAAGGCCATGGAGCATTGTGATGACAAGTGTCACGGGGCATTTTGATGACATTGGCATGGAGCATTATGATGACAAGAGTTCTGGAGCACTTTGATGACAAGGGCATGGAGCATTGTGATCACAGGGCCCATGGGGCATTGTGATGAAAAGAGCCATGGAGCATTGAGATGACAGGCATCTTGAGGTATGGTGATGACAGTGGTCATGGAGCATTGTGATGAAAGAGATCATGGAGCAATATGATAACAGGGGCCATGGAGCATTGTGATGACAGGTGTATTGGAGCATTGTGATGAATATAGTCATGGATCATTGTGATGACATGTGTCCTGGAACACTGTGATGACACGGTTCATCGAGTATTGTGATGACAAGGGTCATAGCGAATTGTGATGACAGGTGTCATTGGGCATTGTGATGACATTGATCATCTAGGAATTGTGATGAAAGGTATCATGGAGCACTGTGATGACTGGGGGCATGAAGCATTGTTATGAAAATTGTCCTGGATTATTGTGATGACAGCAGTCATGGAGAATTGTGATGACAGGGATTATGCAGCATTGTGTTGACAAGGCTATGGACTATTGTGATGACAATGGTCATGGAGCAATGTGATGAAAGTTTTCATGGAACATCATGATGAAAAGTGCCTGGGAGCATTGTGACGATAAAGGCCATGGAGCATTGTGATGACAAGTATCATGGAGCTTTGTAATGAAAGCTTTCATTAAGCACTGTGATGACAAGAGGGATGGAGTATTGTGATGAAACTGGTCCTGGCGCATTGTGATAACAAAAGCCATGGAGCATTGTGATGACAGGCATCATGGAGCATGGTGAAGAAAGGGGCCATGGGGAATTGTAATGACAATAGATAAATGTGATGAAAATGGTCAGCGAGCATAGTGATTAAAGTGGTCATTGAGAATTGTGATGAATAGTGACATAGAGCATTGTGATGACAAAGGTCATGGAGAACTGTGATGACCAGGGTCATGTAGCTTTGTGATGACACGTCCATGGAACATTGTGATGACAAGAATTCTGGAGCATTGTGATGACAAGGGCCGTGGAGCATTGTGATGCCACAGTCATGGAACATTGTGATGACAAAATTCTGGAGCATTGTGAGGAAAAAGGCTTGGAGCATTGTGATTATAGGGGACATGGAGCATTGTGATGACATGGGCAGGGAACACTGTGATGACAGTTGTTATGGAGCAATGTGATGACAAGTGTCATGGAGCATTGTGATGAGAGGGGCCTTGGAGAATTGTGATGACAGGCGTCATGAGGCATTGAGATGGCAGTGGTCATGGAGCATTATGATGAAAGGTGTTATGGAGCACTGTGATTACAGGGGCCATGGAGCATTGTGAATACAAAGGCCATGGGGCATTGAGATGACAGTGGTCATGGAACATTGTGATGAAAGTGGTAATGGATCATTGTGATGACAAGTGTCCTGGGACCCTGTGATGACATGGTTCATGGAGCATTGTGATGACAATGGTCATGGCGAATTGTGATGACAATGTCATGGGGCATTGTGATGGCACTGGTCATCTAGAAATGTGATTCAAGTTATTATGGAGCACAGTAATGAGAGGGGCCATGGGGGATTGTGATGACAAGTGTCATGGCGCATTGTGATGACAGGTGTCATGGAGCATCGTGATGACAAAAGCCATGGAGAATTGTGATGAGAGGTGGCATTGGGCATTGTGATGAAAGGGGTCATGGAGTATTGAGATTACAGGGGGCATGGAGCATTGTGAAAACAAGTGACATGGTGAATAGTGATGACAGGCTTCATATAGCATTGTGATGACAAGTGCCATTTAGCATTTTGATGTCAGGGTTCATCAGGCATTGTGTTGACGGGGGTCACGTGTCATTGTGATGACAAAGGCCATAGAGCATTGTGATCACAGGGGTCATGGAGCATTGTGATGACATGGGCCATGGAGCATTGTGAAGACAAGATTCATGGAGCATTGTGATGACACTGGCATGAAGCATGGTGATGACAACAGAACTGGAGCATTGTGATGACAAGGGCATGGAGCATTGTGATTACAGGAGACATGGAGCATTGTGATGACATTGGCAGGGATCATTGTGATGACAGGGATCATGGAGCTTTGTGATGACAAAGACCAAGGAACATTTTGATGACAAATATCATTGAGCAATGTGATGACACGGGAATGGAGCATTATGATGACAAATGTTCTGGAGCATTGTGATGACAAGCGCATGGAGCATTGTGATTACAGGGGCCATGGAGCATTGTGATGACAACGGCATGGAGCATTGTGATGACAGTGGTCATTGAGCATTGTGATTACAAAGACCATGAGGCATTGTGATGACAGGGACCTTGGAGCATTGTGATGACCATGGTCATCAAGCATTGTGATGACAGGGGTCATAGAGCATTGTGATGAGAAAGACCATGGAGCATGGTGATGACAGAGGCCATGGAACATTGTGATGACAAGGCCATGTACCATTGTGATGACAAGGGCAGGGAACCTTGTGGTGACCGGGGTCATGGAGCATTTTGATGACAACTTTCATGGAACGTTGTGATGACAGGGGTCATGGAGCATTGTGTTGAAAAGGAACATGGAGCAGTGTGATTACAGGGTCCATGGAACATTGTGAATACATAGGCCATGGAACAATGTGATGACAGGGGTCATGTAGCATTGTGATGACAGGGTCATGGAGCATTGGGATTACAGGGCTTATGGGGCACTGTGATGACAGGGGGCATGGAGCATTGTGATGAAAATTGTCCTGGAGCATTATGATGACAGCAGTCACAGAGGATTGGGATGAAAGGTATCATGCAGCATTGTGATGACAACGGTCATGGATCATTTTGATGACAGGGGTCATGGAACATTGTGATAAGAATGTTCATAAAGCATTTTGAGGACAGGGGTCATGAAGCATTGTGTTGACACGGGCATGGAGCATTGTAATGATAGGATATCTGGAGCATTGTGATGAAAAGGGGATGGAGCATTTTGATGACAGGGTCCAAGGAGCATTGTGCTGACAATGGCATGGAGCATTGTGATGAAAAGGGTACTGGAGCACTGTGAGGAAAGGAATCATGGATCATTGTGATGACAGGGGTCATGGAGCTTTGTGATGACAAGGGTCAAGGAACATTGCGATGACAAGAATTATGGAGCATTGTGATGAAAGGACATGGAGCATTGTGATGAAAGGTGACAAGGAGCATTGTGATGATATGGGCCGAGAACTTTGTGATGACAGGGGTCATGGAGCATTGTGATGAAAAGTGTCATCGAACATTGTACTGACAGGGATCATGGAGCTTTTTGGTAAAAGAGGCCTTGGAGATTTGTGGTGGCAGGCGTCATGGGGCATTGTAATGACAGCGGTCTTGGATCATTGTGATGAAAGGGGTCATGGAGCACTGTGATTACAGGGGCCATGGAGCATTGTGAATACGAAGGCTATGGAGCATTGAGGTGACAGGTTTCATGGAGCATTGTGATGAAAGTGATCATGGATCATTGTGATGACAAGAGTCCTGGAACCTTGTGATGACAAGGTTCATGGAGCATTGTGATGACAAGGACCATGGCGAATTGTTATGACATCTGTCATGGGGCATGTTGATGACAGTGGTCATCTAGAATTGTGATGAAAGGTATAATGGAGCACTGTGATGACAGGGGCCATGGAACACTGTGATGACAAAGGCCATGGAACATTGTGATGACAAAGGCCATGGAGCATTGTGATGACAAGTGTCATGGGGCATTTTGATGACATTGGCATGGAGCATTATGATGACAATAGTTCTGGAGCACTTTGATGACAAGGGCATGGAGCATTGTGATCACAGGGCCCATGGGGCATTGTGATGAAAAGAGCCATGGAGCATTGAGATGACAGGCATCTTGAGGTATGGTGATGACAGTGGTCATGGAGCATTGTGATGAAAGAGATCATGGAGCAATATGATAACAGGGGCCATGGAGCATTGTGATGACAGGTGTATTGGAGCATTGTGATGAATATAGTCATGGATCATTGTGATGACATGTGTCCTGGAACACTGTGATGACACGGTTCATCGAGTATTGTGATGACAAGGATCATAGCGAATTGTGATGACAGGTGTCATTGGGCATTGTGATGACATTGATCATCTAGGAATTGTGATGAAAGGTATCATGGAGCACTGTGATGACTGGGGGCATGAAGCATTGTTATGAAAATTGTCCTGGATTATTGTGATGACAGCAGTCATGGAGAATTGTGATGACAGGGATTATGCAGCATTGTGTTGACAAGGCTATGGACTATTGTGATGACAATGGTCATGGAGCAATGTGATGAAAGTTTTCATGGAACATCATGATGAAAAGTGCCTGGGAGCATTGTGACGATAAAGGCCATGGAGCATTGTGATGACAAGTATCATGGAGCTTTGTAATGAAAGCTTTCATTAAGCACTGTGATGACAAGGGGGATGGAGTATTGTGATGAAACTGGTCCTGGCGCATTGTGATAACAAAAGCCATGGAGCATTGTGATGACAGGCATCATGGAGCATGGTGAAGAAAGGGGCCATGGGGAATTGTAATGACAATAGAGAAATGTGATGAAAATGGTCAGCGAGCATAGTGATTAAAGTGGTCATTGAGAATTGTGATGAATAGTGACATAGAGCATTGTGATGACAAAGGTCATGGAGAACTGTGATGACCAGGGTCATGTAGCTTTGTGATGACACGTCCATGGAACATTGTGATGACAAGAATTCTGGAGCATTGTGATGACAAGGGCCGTGGAGCATTGTGATGCCACGGTCATGGAACATTGTGATGACAAAATTCTGGAGCATTGTGAGGAAAAAGGCTTGGAGCATTGTGATTATAGGGGACATGGAGCATTGTGATGACATGGGCAGGGAACACTGTGATGACAGTTGTTATGGAGCAATGTGATGACAAGTGTCATGGAGCATTGTGATGAGAGGGGCCTTGGAGAATTGTGATGACAGGCGTCATGAGGCATTGAGATGGCAGTGGTCATGGAGCATTATGATGAAAGGTGTTATGGAGCACTGTGATTACAGGGGCCATGGAGCATTGTGAATACAAAGGCCATGGGGCATTGAGATGACAGTGGTCATGGAGCATTGTGATGAAAGTGGTAATGGATCATTGTGATGACAAGTGTCCTGGGACCCAGTGATGACATGGTTCATGGAGCATTGTGATGACAATGGTCATGGCGAATTGTGATGACAATGTCATGGGGCATTGTGATGGCACTTGTCATCTCGAAATGTGATTCAAGTTATTATGGAGCACAGTAATGAGAGGGGCCATGGGGGATTGTGATGACAAATGTCATGGCGCATTGTGATGACAGGTGTCATGGAGCATCGTGATGACACATGCCATGGAGAATTGTGATGAGAGGTGGCATTGGGCATTGTGATGAAAGGGGTCATGGAGTACTGAGATTACAGGGGGCATGGAGCATTGTGAAAACAAGTGACATGGTGAATAGTGATGACAGGCTTCATATAGCATTGTGATGACAAGTGCCATTTAGCATTTTGATGTCAGGGTTCATCAGGCATTGTGTTGACGGGGGTCACGTGTCATTGTGATGACAAAGGCCATAGAGCATTGTGATCACAGGGGTCATGGAGCATTGTGATGACATGGGCCATGGAGCATTGTGAAGACAATATTCATGGAGCATTGTGATGACACTGGCATGAAGCATGGTGATTACAACAGAACTGGAGCATTGTGATGACAAGGGCATGGAGCATTGTGATTACACGAGACATGGAGCATTGTGATGACATTGGCAGGGATCATTGTGATGACAGGGATCATGGAGCATTGTGATGACAAAGACCAAGGAACATTTTGATGACAAGTGTCATTGAGCAATGTGATGACACAGGAATGGAGCATTATGATGACAAATGTTCTGGAGCATTGTGATGACGAGCGCATGGAGCATTGTGATTACAGGGGCCATGGAGCATTGTGATGACAACGGCATGGAGCATTGTGATGACAGTGGTTATTGAGCATTGTGATTACAAAGACCATGAGGCATTGTGATGACAGGGACCTTGGAGCATTGTGATGACAATGGTCATCAAGCATTGTGATGACAGGGGTCATAGAGCATTGTGATGAGAAAGACCATGGAGCATGGTGATGACAGAGGCCATGGAACATTGTGATGACAAGGCCATGTACCATTGTGATGACAAGGGCAGGGAACCTTGTGGTGACCGGGGTCATGGAGCATTTTGATGACAACTTTCATGGAACGTTGTGATGACAGGGGTCATGGAGCATTGTGTTGAAAAGGAACATGGAGCAGTGTGATTACAGGGTCCATGGAACATTGTGAATACATAGGCCATGGAACAATGTGATGACAGGGGTCATGTTGCATTGTGATGACAGGGTCATGGAGCATTGGGATTACAGGGCTTATGGGGCACTGTGATGATAGGGGGCATGGAGCATTGTGATGAAAATTGTCCTGGAGCATTATGATGACAGCAGTCACAGAGGATTGGGATGAAAGGTATCATGCAGCATTGTGATGACAACGGTCATGGATCATTTTGATGACAGGGGTCATGGAACATTGTGATAAGAATGTTCATAAAGCATTTTGAGGACAGGGGTCATGAAGCATTGTGTTGACACGGGCATGGAGCATTGTAATGATAGGATATCTGGAGCATTGTGATGAAAAGGGGATGGAGCATTTTGATGACAGGGTCCAAGGAGCATTGTGCTGACAATGGCATGGAGCATTGTGATGAAAAGGGTACTGGAGCACTGTGAGGATAGGAATCATGGATCATTGTGATGACAGGGGTCATGGAGCTTTGTGATGACAAGGGTCATGGAGCATTGTGATGACACGGTCAAGGAACATTGCGATGACAAGAATTATGGAGCATTGTGATGAAAGGACATGGAGCATTGTGATGAAAGGTGACAAGGAGCATTGTGATGATATGGGCAGAGAACTTTGTGATGACAGGGGTCATGGAGCATTGTGATGAAAAGTGTCATCGAACATTGTACTGACAGGGATCATGGAGCTTTTTGGTAAAAGAGGCCTTGGAGATTTGTGGTGGCAGGTGTCATGGGGCATTGTAATGACAGCGGTCTTGGATCATTGTGATGAAAGGGGTCATGGAGCACTGTGATTACAGGGGCCATGGAGCATTGTGAATACGAAGGCTATGGAGCATTGAGGTGACAGGTTTCATGGAGCATTGTGATGAAAGTGATCATGGATCATTGTGATGACAAGAGTCCTGGAACCTTGTGATGACAAAGTTCATGGAGCATTGTGATGACAAGGACCATGGCGAATTGTTATGACATCTGTCATGGGGCATGGTGATGACAGTGGTCATCTAGAATTGTGATGAAAGGTATAATGGAGCACTGTGATGACAGGGGCCATGGAACATTGTGATGACAAAGGCCATTGAACATTGTGATGACAAAGGCCATGGAGCATTGTGATGACAAGTGTCATGGGGCATTTTGATGACATTGGCATGGAACATTATGATGACAAGAGTTCTGGAGCACTTTGATGACAAGGGCATGGAGCATTGTGATCACAGGGCCCATGGAGCATTGTGGTCACAGGGCCCATGGGGCATTGTGATGAAAAGAGCCATGGAGCATTGAGGTGACAGGCATCTTGAGGTATGGTGATGACAGTGGTCATGGAGCATTGTGATGAAAGAGATCATGGAGCAATATGATAACAGGGGCCATGGAGCATTGTGATGACAGGTGTATTGGAGCATTGTGATGAATATAGTCATGGATCATTGTGATGACATGTGTCCTGGAACACTGTGATGACACGGTTCATCGAGTATTGTGATGACAAGGATCATAGCGAATTGTGATGACAGGTGTCATTGGGCATTGTGATGACATTGATCATCTAGGAATTGTGATGAAAGGTATCATGGAGCACTGTGATGACTGGGGGCATGAAGCATTGTTATGAAAATTGTCCTGGATTATTGTGATGACAGCAGTCATGGAGAATTGTGATGACAGGGATTATGCAGCATTGTGTTGACAAGGCTATGGACTATTTTGATGACAATGGTCATGGAGCAATGTGATGAAAGTTTTCATGGAACATCATGATGAAAAGTGCCTGGGAGCATTGTGACGATAAAGGCCATGGAGCATTGTGATGACAAGTATCATGGAGCCTTGTAATGAAAGCTTTCATTAAGCACTGTGATGACAAGGGGGATGGAGTATTGTGATGAAACTGGTCCTGGCGCATTGTGATAACAAAAGCCATGGAGCATTGTGATGACAGGCATCATGGAGCATGGTGAAGAAAGGGGCCATGGGGAATTGTAATGACAATAGAGAAATGTGATGAAAATGGTCAGCGAGCATAGTGATTAAAGTGGTCATTGAGAATTGTGATGAATAGTGACATAGAGCATTGTGATGACAAAGGTCATGGAGAACTGTGATGACCAGGGTCATGTAGCTTTGTGATGACACGTCCATGGAACATTGTGATGACAAGAATTCTGGAGCATTGTGATGACAAGGGCCGTGGAGCATTGTGATGCCACGGTCATGGAACATTGTGATGACAAAATTCTGGAGCATTGTGAGGAAAAAGGCTTGGAGCATTGTGATTATAGGGGACATGGAGCATTGTGATGACATGGGCAGGGAACACTGTGATGACAGTTGTTATGGAGCAATGTGATGACAAGTGTCATGGAGCATTGTGATGAGAGGGGCCTTGGAGAATTGTGATGACAGGCGTCATGAGGCATTGAGATGGCAGTGGTCATGGAGCATTATGATGAAAGGTGTTATGGAGCACTGTGATTACAGGGGCCATGGAGCATTGTGAATACAAAGGCCATGGGGCATTGAGATGACAGTGGTCATGGAGCATTGTGATGAAAGTGGTAATGGATCATTGTGATGACAAGTGTCCTGGGACCCAGTGATGACATGGTTCATGGAGCATTGTGATGACAATGGTCATGGCGAATTGTGATGACAATGTCATGGGGCATTGTGATGGCACTGGTCATCTCGAAATGTGATTCAAATTATTATGGAGCACAGTAATGAGAGGGGCCATGGGGGATTGTGATGACAAATGTCATGGCGCATTGTGATGACAGGTGTCATGGAGCATCGTGATGACACATGCCATGGAGAATTGTGATGAGAGGTGGCATTGGGCATTGTGATGAAAGGGGTCATGGAGTACTGAGATTACAGGGGGCATGGAGCATTGTGAAAACAAGTGACATGGTGAATAGTGATGACAGGCTTCATATAGCATTGTGATGACAAGTGCCATTTAGCATTTTGATGTCAGGGTTCATCAGGCATTGTGTTGACGGGGGTCACGTGTCATTGTGATGACAAAGGCCATAGAGCATTGTGATCACAGGGGTCATGGAGCATTGTGATGACATGGGCCATGGAGCATTGTGAAGACAATATTCATGGAGCATTGTGATGACACTGGCATGAAGCATGGTGATTACAACAGAACTGGAGCATTGTGATGACAAGGGCATGGAGCATTGTGATTACACGAGACATGGAGCATTGTGATGACATTGGCAGGGATCATTGTGATGACAGGGATCATGGAGCATTGTGATGACAAAGACCAAGGAACATTTTGATGACAAGTGTCATTGAGCAATGTGATGACACAGGAATGGAGCATTATGATGACAAATGTTCTGGAGCATTGTGATGACGAGCGCATGGAGCATTGTGATTACAGGGGCCATGGAGCATTGTGATGACAACGGCATGGAGCATTGTGATGACAGTGGTCATTGAGCATTGTGATTACAAAGACCATGAGGCATTGTGATGACAGGGACCTTGGAGCATTGTGATGACAATGGTCATCAAGCATTGTGATGACAGGGGTCATAGAGCATTGTGATGAGAAAGACCATGGAGCATGGTGATGACAGAGGCCATGGAACATTGTGATGACAAGGCCATGTACCATTGTGATGACAAGGGCAGGGAACCTTGTGGTGACCGGGGTCATGGAGCATTTTGATGACAACTTTCATGGAACGTTGTGATGACAGGGGTCATGGAGCATTGTGTTGAAAAGGAACATGGAGCAGTGTGATTACAGGGTCCACGGAACATTGTGAATACATAGGCCATGGAACAATGTGATGACAGGGGTCATGTAGCATTGTGATGACAGGGTCATGGAGCATTGGGATTACAGGGCTTATGGGGCACTGTGATGATAGGGGGCATGGAGCATTGTGATGAAAATTGTCCTGGAGCATTATGATGACAGCAGTCACAGAGGATTGGGATGAAAGGTATCATGCAGCATTGTGATGACAACGGTCATGGATCATTTTGATGACAGGGGTCATGGAACATTGTGATAAGAATGTTCATAAAGCATTTTGAGGACAGGGGTCATGAAGCATTGTGTTGACACGGGCATGGAGCATTGTAATGATAGGATATCTGGAGCATTGTGATGAAAAGGGGATGGAGCATTTTGATGACAGGGTCCAAGGAGCATTGTGCTGACAATGGCATGGAGCATTGTGATGAAAAGGGTACTGGAGCACTGTGAGGAAAGGAATCATGGATCATTGTGATGACAGGGGTCATGGAGCTTTGTGATGACAAGGGTCAAGGAACATTGCGATGACAAGAATTATGGAGCATTGTGATGAAAGGACATGGAGCATTGTGATGAAAGGTGACAAGGAGCATTGTGATGATATGGGCAGAGAACTTTGTGATGACAGGGGTCATGGAGCATTGTGATGAAAAGTGTCATCGAACATTGCACTGAAAGGGATCATGGAGCTTTTTGGTAAAAGAGGCCTTGGAGATTTGTGGTGGCAGGCATCATGGGGCATTGTAATGACAGCGGTCTTGGATCATTGTGATGAAAGGGGTCATGGAGCACTGTGATTACAGGGGCCATGGAGTATTGTGAATACGTAGGCTATGGAGCATTGAGGTGACAGGTTTCATGGAGCATTGTGATGAAAGTGATCATGGATCATTGTGATGACAAGAGTCCTGGAACCTTGTGATGACAAAGTTCATGGAGCATTGTGATGACAAGGACCATGGCGAATTGTTATGACATCTGTCATGGGGCATGGTGATGACAGTGGTCATCTAGAATTGTGATGAAAGGTATAATGGAGCACTGTGAAGACAGGGGCCATGGAACATTGTGATGACAAAGGCCATGGAGCATTGTGATGACAAGTGTCATGGGGCATTTTGATGACATTGGCATGGAGCATTATGATGACAAGAGTTCTGGAGCACTTTGATGACAAGGGCATGGAGCATTGTGATCACAGGGCCCATGGGGCTTTGTGATGAAAAGAGCCATGGAGCATTGAGATGACAGGCATCTGGAGGTATGGTGATGACAGTGGTCATGGAGCATTGTGATGAAAGAGATCATGGAGCAATATGATAACAGGGGCCATGGAGCATTGTGATGACAGGTGTATTGGAGCATTGTGATGAAAATAGTAATGGATCCTTGTGATGACATGTGTCCTGGAACACTGTGATGACACGGTTCATCGAGTATTGTGATGACAAGGGTCAGAGCGAATTGTGATGACAGGTGTCATTGGGCATTGTGATGACATTGATCATCTAGGAATTGTGATGAAAGGTATCATGGAGCACTGTGATGACTGGGGGCATGAAGCATTGTTATGAAAATTGTCCTGGATTATTGTGATGACAGCAGTCATGGAGAATTGTGATGAGAGGGATTATGCAGCATTGTGTTGACAAGGCTATGGACTATTGTGATGACAATGGTCATGGAGCAATGTGATGAAATTTTTCATGGAACATCGTGATGAAAAGTGCCTGGGAGCATTGTGACGATAAAGGCCATGGAGCATTGTGATGACAAGTGTCATGGAGCTTTGTAATGAAAGCTTTCATTAAGCACTGTGATGACAAGGGGGATGGAGTATTGTGATGAAACTGGTCCTGGCGCATTGTGATAACAAAAGCCATGGAGCATTGTGATGACAGGCATCATGGAGCATGGTGAAGAAAGGGGCCATGGGGAATTGTAATGACAATAGATAAATGTGATGAAAATGGTCAGCGAGCATAGTGATTAAAGTGGTCATTGAGAATTGTGATGAATAGTGACATAGAGCATTGTGATGACAAAGGTCATGGAGAACTGTGATGACCAGGGTCATGTAGCTTTGTGATGACACGTCCATGGAACATTGTGATGACAAGAATTCTGGAGCATTGTGATGACAAGGGCCGTGGAGCATTGTGATGCCACGGTCATGGAACATTGTGATGACAAAATTCTGGAGCATTGTGAGGAAAAAGGCTTGGAGCATTGTGATTATAAGGGACATGGAGCATTGTGATGACATGGGCAGGGAACACTGTGATGACAGTTGTTATGGAGCAATGTGATGACAAGTGTCATGGAGCATTGTGATGAGAGGGGCCTTGGAGAATTGTGATGACAGGCGTCATGAGGCATTGAGATGGCAGTGGTCATGGAGCATTATGATGAAAGGTGTTATGGAGCACTGTGATTACAGGGGCCATGGAGCATTGTGAATACAAAGGCCATGGGGCATTGAGATGACAGTGGTCATGGAGCATTGTGATGAAAGTGGTAATGGATCATTGTGATGACAAGTGTCCTGGGACCCTGTGATGACATGGTTCATGGAGCATTGTGATGACAATGGTCATGGCGAATTGTGATGACAATGTCATGGGGCATTGTGATGGCACTGGTCATCTAGAAATGTGATTCAAGTTATTATGGAGCACAGTAATGAGAGGGGCCATGGAGGATTGTGATGACAAGTGTCATGGCGCATTGTGATGACAGGTGTCATGGAGCATCGTGATGACAAAAGCCATGGAGAATTGTGATGAGAGGTGGCATTGGGCATTGTGATGAAAGGGGTCATGGAGTATTGAGATTACAGGGGGCATGGAGCATTGTGAAAACAAGTGACATGGTGAATAGTGATGACAGGCTTCATATAGCATTGTGATGACAAGTGCCATTTAGCATTTTGATGTCAGGGTTCATCAGGCATTGTGTTGACGGGGGTCACGTGTCATTGTGATGACAAAGGCCATAGAGCATTGTGATCACAGGGGTCATGGAGCATTGTGATGACATGGGCCATGGAGCATTGTGAAGACAATATTCATGGAGCATTGTGATGACACTGGCATGAAGCATGGTGATGACAACAGAACTGGAGCATTGTGATGACAAGGGCATGGAGCATTGTGATTACACGAGACATGGAGCATTGTGATGACATTGGCAGGGATCATTGTGATGACAGGGATCATGGAGCATTGTGATGACAAAGACCAAGGAACATTTTGATGACAAGTGTCATTGAGCAATGTGATGACACGGGAATGGAGCATTATGATGACAAATGTTCTGGAGCATTGTGATGACAAGCGCATGGAGCATTGTGATTACAGGGGCCATGGAGCATTGTGATGACAACGGCATGGAGCATTGTGATGACAGTGGTCATTGAGCATTGTGATTACAAAGACCATGAGGCATTGTGATGACAGGGACCTTGGAGCATTGTGATGACAATGGTCATCAAGCATTGTGATGACAGGGGTCATAGAGCATTGTGATGAGAAAGACCATGGAGCATGGTGATGACAGAGGCCATGGAACATTGTGATGACAAGGCCATGTACCATTGTGATGACAAGGGCAGGGAACCTTGTGGTGACCGGGGTCATGGAGCATTTTGATGACAACTTTCATGGAACGTTGTGATGACAGGGGTCATGGAGCATTGTGTTGAAAAGGAACATGGAGCAGTGTGATTACAGGGTCCATGGAACATTGTGAATACATAGGCCATGGAACAATGTGATGACAGGGGTCATGTAGCATTGTGATGACAGGGTCATGGAGCATTGGGATTACAGGGCTTATGGGGCACTGTGATGATAGGGGGCATGGAGCATTGTGATGAAAATTGTCCTGGAGCATTATGATGACAGCAGTCACAGAGGATTGGGATGAAAGGTATCATGCAGCATTGTGATGACAACGGTCATGGATCATTTTGATGACAGGGGTCATGGAACATTGTGATAAGAATGTTCATAAAGCATTTTGAGGACAGGGGTCATGAAGCATTGTGTTGACACGGGCATGGAGCATTGTAATGATAGGATATCTGGAGCATTGTGATGAAAAGGGGATGGAGCATTTTGATGACAGGGTCCAAGGAGCATTGTGCTGACAATGGCATGGAGCATTGTGATGAAAAGGGTACTGGAGCACTGTGAGGAAAGGAATCATGGATCATTGTGATGACAGGGGTCATGGAGCTTTGTGATGACAAGGGTCATGGAGCATTGTGATGACACGGTCAAGGAACATTGCGATGACAAGAATTATGGAGCATTGTGATGAAAGGACATGGAGCATTGTGATGAAAGGTGACAAGGAGCATTGTGATGATATGGGCAGAGAACTTTGTGATGACAGGGGTCATGGAGCATTGTGATGAAAAGTGTCATCGAACATTGTACTGCCAGGGATCATGGAGCTTTTTGGTAAAAGAGGCCTTGGAGATTTGTGGTGGCAGGCGTCATGGGGCATTGTAATGACAGCGGTCTTGGATCATTGTGATGAAAGGGTTCATGGAGCACTGTGATTACAGGGGCCATGGAGCATTGTGAATACGAAGGCTATGGAGCATTGAGGTGACAGGTTTCATGGAGCATTGTGATGAAAGTGATCATGGATCATTGTGATGACAAGAGTCCTGGAACCTTGTGATGACAAAGTTCATGGAGCATTGTGATGACAAGGACCATGGCGAATTGTTATGACATCTGACATGGGGCATGGTGATGACAGTGGTCATCTAGAATTGTGATGAAAGGTATAATGGAGCACTGTGATGACAGGGGCCATGGAACATTGTGATGACAAAGGCCATGGAGCATTGTGATGACAAGTGTCATGGGGCATTTTGATGACATTGGCATGGAGCATTATGATGACAAGAGTTCTGGAGCACTTTGATGACAAGGGCATGGAGCATTGTGATCACAGGGCCCATGGGGCATTGTGATGAAAAGAGCCATGGAGCATTGAGATGACAGGCATCTTGAGGTATGGTGATGACAGTGGTCATGGAGCATTGTGATGAAAGAGATCATGGAGCAATATGATAACAGGGGCCATGGAGCATTGTGATGACAGGTGTATTGGAGCATTGTGATGAATATAGTCATGGATCATTGTGATGACATGTGTCCTGGAACATTGTGATGACACGGTTCATCGAGTATTGTGATGACAAGGGTCATAGCGAATTGTGATGACATGTGTCATTGGGCATTGTGATGACATTGATCATCTAGGAATTGTGATGAAAGGTATCATGGAGCACTGTGATGACTGGGGGCATGAATCATTGTTATGAAAATTGTCCTGGATTATTGTGATGACAGCAGTCATGGAGAATTGTGATGACAGGGATTATGCAGCATTGTGTTGACAAGGCTATGGACTATTGTGATGACAATGGTCATGGAGCAATGTGATGAAAATTTTCATGGAACATCATGATGAAAAGTGCCTGGGAGCATTGTGACGATAAAGGCCATGGAGCATTGTGATGACAAGTATCATGGAGCTTTGTAATGAAAGCTTTCATTAAGCACTGTGATGACAAGGGGGATGGAGTATTGTGATGAAACTGGTCCTGGCGCATTGTGATAACAAAAGCCATGGAGCATTGTGATGACAGGCATCATGGAGCATGGTGAAGAAAGGGGCCATGGGGAATTGTAATGACAATAGATAAATGTGATGAAAATGGTCAGCGAGCATAGTGATTAAAGTGGTCATTGAGAATTGTGATGAATAGTGACATAGAGCATTGTGATGACAAAGGTCATGGAGAACTGTGATGACCAGGGTCATGTAGCTTTGTGATGACACGTCCATGGAACATTGTGATGACAAGAATTCTGGAGCATTGTGATGACAAGGGCCGTGGAGCATTGTAATGCCACGGTCATGGAACATTGTGATGACAAAATTCTGGAGCATTGTGAGGAAAAAGGCTTGGAGCATTGTGATTATAGGGGACATGGAGCATTGTGATGACATGGGCAGGGAACACTGTGATGACAGTTGTTATGGAGCAATGTGATGACAAGTGTCATGGAGCATTGTGATGAGAGGGGCCTTGGAGAATTGTGATGACAGGCGTCATGAGGCATTGAGATGGCAGTGGTCATGGAGCATTATGATGAAAGGTGTTATGGAGCACTGTGATTACAGGGGCCATGGAGCATTGTGAATACAAAGGCCATGGGGCATTGAGATGACAGTGGTCATGGAGCATTGTGATGAAAGTGGTAATGGATCATTGTGATGACAAGTGTCCTGGGACCCTGTGATGACATGGTTCATGGAGCATTGTGATGACAATGGTCATGGCGAATTGTGATGACAATGTCATGGGGCATTGTGATGGCACTGGTCATCTAGAAATGTGATTCAAGTTATTATGGAGCACAGTAATGAGAGGGGCCATGGAGGATTGTGATGACAAGTGTCATGGCGCATTGTGATGACAGGTGTCATGGAGCATCGTGATGACAAAAGCCATGGAGAATTGTGATGAGAGGTGGCATTGGGCATTGTGATGAAAGGGGTCATGGAGTATTGAGATTACAGGGGGCATGGAGCATTGTGAAAACAAGTGACATGGTGAATAGTGATGACAGGCTTCATATAGCATTGTGATGACAAGTGCCATTTAGAATTTTGATGTCAGGGTTCATCAGGCATTGTGTTGACGGGGGTCACGTGTCATTGTGATGACAAAGGCCATAGAGCATTGTGATCACAGGGGTCATGGAGCATTGTGATGACATGGGCCATGGAGCATTGTGAAGACAATATTCATGGAGCATTGTGATGACACTGGCATGAAGCATGGTGATGACAACAGAACTGGAGCATTGTGATGACAAGGGCATGGAGCATTGTGATTACACGAGACATGGAGCATTGTGATGACATTGGCAGGGATCATTGTGATGACAGGGATCATGGAGCATTGTGATGACAAAGACCAAGGAACATTTTGATGACAAGTGTCATTGAGCAATGTGATGACACGGGAATGGAGCATTATGATGACAAATGTTCTGGAGCATTGTGATGACAAGCGCATGGAGCATTGTGATTACAGGGGCCATGGAGCATTGTGATGACAACGGCATGGAGCATTGTGATGACAGTGGTCATTGAGCATTGTGATTACAAAGACCATGAGGCATTGTGATGACAGGGACCTTGGAGCATTGTGATGACAATGGTCATCAAGCATTGTGATGACAGGGGTCATAGAGCATTGTGATGAGAAAGACCATGGAGCATGGTGATGACAGAGGCCATGGAACATTGTGATGACAAGGCCATGTACCATTGTGATGACAAGGGCAGGGAACCTTGTGGTGACCGGGGTCATGGAGCATTTTGATGACAACTTTCATGGAACGTTGTGATGACAGGGGTCATGGAGCATTGTGTTGAAAAGGAACATGGAGCAGTGTGATTACAGGGTCCATGGAACATTGTGAATACATAGGCCATGGAACAATGTGATGACAGGGGTCATGTAGCATTGTGATGACAGGGTCATGGAGCATTGGGATTACAGGGCTTATGGGGCACTGTGATGATAGGGGGCATGGAGCATTGTGATGAAAATTGTCCTGGAGCATTATGATGACAACAGTCACAGAGGATTGGGATGAAAGGTATCATGCAGCATTGTGATGACAACGGTCATGGATCATTTTGATGACAGGGGTCATGGAACATTGTGATAAGAATGTTCATAAAGCATTTTGAGGACAGGGGTCATGAAGCATTGTGTTGACACGGGCATGGAGCATTGTAATGATAGGATATCTGGAGCATTGTGATGAAAAGGGGATGGAGCATTTTGATGACAGGGTCCAAGGAGCATTGTGCTGACAATGGCATGGAGCATTGTGATGAAAAGGGTACTGGAGCACTGTGAGGAAAGGAATCATGGATCATTGTGATGACAGGGGTCATGGAGCTTTGTGATGACAAGGGTCATGGAGCATTGTGATGACACGGTCAAGGAACATTGCGATGACAAGAATTATGGAGCATTGTGATGAAAGGACATGGAGCATTGTGATGAAAGGTGACAAGGAGCATTGTGATGATATGGGCAGAGAACTTTGTGATGACAGGGGTCATGGAGCATTGTGATGAAAAGTGTCATCGAACATTGTACTGACAGGGATCATGGAGCTTTTTGGTAAAAGAGGCCTTGGAGATTTGTGGTGGCAGGCATCATGGGGCATTGTAATGACAGCGGTCTTGGATCATTGTGATGAAAGGGTTCATGGAGCACTGTGATTACAGGGGCCATGGAGCATTGTGAATACGAAGGCTATGGAGCATTGAGGTGACAGGTTTCATGGAGCATTGTGATGAAAGTGATCATGGATCATTGTGATGACAAGAGTCCTGGAACCTTGTGATGACAAAGTTCATGGAGCATTGTGATGACAAGGACCATGGCGAATTGTTATGACATCTGTCATGGGGCATGGTGATGACAGTGGTCATCTAGAATTGTGATGAAAGGTATAATGGAGCACTGTGATGACAGGGGCCATGGAACATTGTGATGACAAAGGCCATGGAGCATTGTGATGACAAGTGTCATGGGGCATTTTGATGACATTGGCATGGAGCATTATGATGACAAGAGTTCTGGAGCACTTTGATGACAAGGGCATGGAGCAATGTGATCACAGGGCCCATGGGGCATTGTGATGAAAAGAGCCATGGAGCATTGAGATGACAGGCATCTTGAGGTATGGTGATGACAGTGGTCATGGAGCATTGTGATGAAAGAGATCATGGAGCAATATGATAACAGGGGCCATGGAGCATTGTGATGACAGGTGTATTGGAGCATTGTGATGAATATAGTCATGGATCATTGTGATGACATGTGTCCTGGAACATTGTGATGACACGGTTCATCGAGTATTGTGATGACAAGGGTCATAGCGAATTGTGATGACATGTGTCATTGGGCATTGTGATGACATTGATCATCTAGGAATTGTGATGAAAGGTATCATGGAGCACTGTGATGACTGGGGGCATGAAGCATTGTTATGAAAATTGTCCTGGATTATTGTGATGACAGCAGTCATGGAGAATTGTGATGACAGGGATTATGCAGCATTGTGTTGACAAGGCTATGGACTATTGTGATGACAATGGTCATGGAGCAATGTGATGAAAATTTTCATGGAACATCATGATGAAAAGTGCCTGGGAGCATTGTGACGATAAAGGCCATGGAGCATTGTGATGATAAGTATCATGGAGCTTTGTAATGAAAGCTTTCATTAAGCACTGTGATGACAAGGGGGATGGAGTATTGTGATGAAACTGGTCCTGGCGCATTGTGATAACAAAAGCCATGGAGCATTGTGATGACAGGCATCATGGAGCATGGTGAAGAAAGGGGCCATGGGGAATTGTAATGACAATAGATAAATGTGATGAAAATGGTCAGCGAGCATAGTGATTAAAGTGGTCATTGAGAATTGTGATGAATAGTGACATAGAGCATTGTGATGACAAAGGTCATGGAGAACTGTGATGACCAGGGTCATGTAGCTTTGTGATGACACATCCATGGAACATTGTGATGACAAGAATTCTGGAGCATTGTGAGGAAAAAGGCTTGGAGCATTGTGATTATAGGGGACATGGAGCATTGTGATGACATGGGCAGGGAACACTGTGATGACAGTTGTTATGGAGCAATGTGATGACAAGTGTCATGGAGCATTGTGATGAGAGGGGCCTTGGAGAATTGTGATGACAGGCGTCATGAGGCATTGAGATGGCAGTGGTCATGGAGCATTATGATGAAAGGTGTTATGGAGCACTGTGATTACAGGGGCCATGGAGCATTGTGAATACAAAGGCCATGGGGCATTGAGATGACAGTGGTCATGGAGCATTGTGAGGAAAGTGGTAATGGATCATTGTGATGACAAGTGTCCTGGGACCCTGTGATGACATGGTTCATGGAGCATTGTGATGACAATGGTCATGGCGAATTGTGATGACAATGTCATGGGGCATTGTGATGGCACTGGTCATCTAGAAATGTGATTCAAGTTATTATGGAGCACAGTAATGAGAGGGGCCATGGAGGATTGTGATGACAAGTGTCATGGAGCATTGTGATGACAGGTGTCATGGAGCATCGTGATGACAAATGCCATGGAGAATTGTGATGAGAGGTGGCATTGGGCATTGTGATGAAAGGGGTCATGGAGTACTGGGATTACAGGGGGCATGGAGCATTGTGAAAACAAGTGGCATGGTGAATAGTGATGACAGGCTTCATATAGCATTGTGATGACAAGTGCCATTTAGCATTTTGATGTCAGGGTTCATCAGGCATTGTGATGACGGGGGTCACGTGTCATTGTGATGACAAAGGCCATAGAGCATTGTGATCACAGGGGTCATGGAGCATTGTGATGACATGGGCCATGGAGCATTGTGAAGACAAGATTCATGGAGCATTGTGATGACACTGGCATGAAGCATGGTGATGACAACAGAACTGGAGCATTGTGATGACAAGGGCATGGAGCATTGTGATTACACGAGACATGGAGCATTGTGATGACATTGGCAGGGATCATTGTGATGACAGGGATCATGGAGCATTGTGATGACAAAGACCAAGGAACATTTTGATGACAAGTGTCATTGAGCAATGTGATGACACAGGAATGGAGCATTATGATGACAAATGTTCTGGAGCATTGTGATGACAAGCGCATGGAGCATTGTGATTACAGGGGCCATGGAGCATTGTGATGACAACGGCATGGAGCATTGTGATGACAGTGGTCATTGAGCATTGTGATTACAAAGACCATGAGGCATTGTGATGACAGGGACCTTGGAGCATTGTGATGACAATGGTCATCAAGCATTGTGATGACAGGGGTCATAGAGCATTGTGATGAGAAAGACCATGGAGCATGGTGATGACAGAGGCCATGGAACATTGTGATGACAAGGCCATGTAGCATTGTGATGACAAGGGCAGGGAACCTTGTGGTGACCGGGGTCATGGAGCATTTTGATGACAACTTTCATGGAACGTTGTGATGACAGGGGTCATGGAGCATTGTGTTGAAAAGGAACATGGAGCAGTGTGATTACAGGGTCCATGGAACATTGTGAATACATAGGCCATGGAACAATGTGATGACAGGGGTCATGTAGCATTGTGATGACAGGGTCATGGAGCATTGGGATTACAGGGCTTATGGGGCACTGTGATGACAGGGGGCATGGAGCATTGTGATGAAAATTGTCCTGGAGCATTATGATGACAGCAGTCACAGAGGATTGGGATGAAAGGTATCATGCAGCATTGTGATGACAACGGTCATGGATCATTTTGATGACAGGGGTCATGGAACATTGTGATAAGAATGTTCATAAAGCATTTTGAGGACAGGGGTCATGAAGCATTGTGTTGACACGGGCATGGAGCATTGTAATGATAGGATATCTGGAGCATTGTGATGAAAAGGGGATGGAGCATTTTGATGACAGGGTCCAAGGAGAATTGTGCTGACAATGGCATGGAGCATTGTGATGAAAAGGGTACTGGAGCACTGTGAGGAAAGGAATCATGGATCATTGTGATGACAGGGGTCATGGAGCTTTGTGATGACAAGGGTCAAGGAACATTGCGATGACAAGAATTATGGAGCATTGTGATGAAAGGACATGGAGCATTGTGATGAAAGGTGACAAGGAGCATTGTGATGATATGGGCAGAGAACTTTGTGATGACAGGGGTCATGGAGCATTGTGATGAAAAGTATCATCGAACATTGTACTGACAGGGATCATGGAGCTTTTTGGTAAAAGAGGCCTTGGAGATTTGTGGTGGCAGGCATCATGGGGCATTGTAATGACAGCGGTCTTGGATCATTGTGATGAAAGGGGTCATGGAGCACTGTGATTACAGGGGCCATGGAGTATTGTGAATACGAAGGCTATGGAGCATTGAGGTGACAGGTTTCATGGAGCATTGTGATGAAAGTGATCATGGATCATTGTGATGACAAGAGTCCTGGAACCTTGTGATGACAAAGTTCATGGAGCATTGTGATGACAAGGACCATGGCGAATTGTTATGACATCTGTCATGGGGCATGGTGATGACAGTGGTCATCTAGAATTGTGATGAAAGGTATAATGGAGCACTGTGAAGACAGGGGCCATGGAACATTGTGATGACAAAGGCCATGGAGCATTGTGATGACAAGTGTCATGGGGCATTTTGATGACATTGGCATGGAGCATTATGATGACAAGAGTTCTGGAGCACTTTGATGACAAGGGCATGGAGCATTGTGATCACAGGGCCCATGGGGCTTTGTGATGAAAAGAGCCATGGAGCATTGATATGACAGGCATCTGGAGGTATGGTGATGACAGTGGTCATGGAGCATTGTGATGAAAGAGATCATGGAGCAATATGATAACAGGGGCCATGGAGCATTGTGATGACAGGTGTATTGGAGCATTGTGATGAAAATAGTAATGGATCCTTGTGATGACATGTGTCCTGGAACACTGTGATGACACGGTTCATCGAGTATTGTGATGACAAGGGTCAGAGCGAATTGTGATGACAGGTGTCATTGGGCATTGTGATGACATTGATCATCTAGGAATTGTGATGAAAGGTATCATGGAGCACTGTGATGACTGGGGGCATGAAGCATTTTTATGAAAATTGTCCTGGATTATTGTGATGACAGCAGTCATGGAGAATTGTGATGACAGGGATTATGCAGCATTGTGTTGACAAGGCTATGGACTATTGTGATGACAATGGTCATGGAGCAATGTGATGAAATTTTTCATGGAACATCGTGATGAAAAGTGCCTGGGAGCATTGTGACGATAAAGACCATGGAGCATTGTGATGACAAGTGTCATGGAGCTTTGTAATGAAAGCTTTCATTAAGCACTGTGATGACAAGGGGGATGGAGTATTGTGATGAAACTGGTCCTGGCGCATTGTGATAACAAAAGCCATGGAGCATTGTGATGACAGGCATCATGGAGCATGGTGAAGAAAGGGGCCATGGGGAATTGTAATGACAATAGATAAATGTGATGAAAATGGTCAGCGAGCATAGTGATTAAAGTGGTCATTGAGAATTGTGATGAATAGTGACATAGAGCATTGTGATGACAAAGGTCATGGAGAACTGTGATGACCAGGGTCATGTAGCTTTGTGATGACACGTCCATGGAACATTGTGATGACAAGAATTCTGGAGCATTGTGATGACAAGGGCCGTGGAGCATTGTGATGCCACGGTCATGGAACATTGTGATGACAAAATTCTGGAGCATTGTGAGGAAAAAGGCTTGGAGCATTGTGATTATAGGGGACATGGAGCATTGTGATGACATGGGCAGGGAACACTGTGATGACAGTTGTTATGGAGCAATGTGATGACAAGTGTCATGGAGCATTGTGATGAGAGGGGCCTTGGAGAATTGTGATGACAGGCGTCATGAGGCATTGAGATGGCAGTGGTCATGGAGCATTATGATGAAAGGTGTTATGGAGCACTGTGATTACAGGGGCCATGGAGCATTGTGAATACAAAGGCCATGGGGCATTGAGATGACAGTGGTCATGGAGCATTGTGATGAAAGTGGTAATGGATCATTGTGATGACAAGTGTCCTGGGACCCTGTGATGACATGGTTCATGGAGCATTGTGATGACAATGGTCATGGCGAATTGTGATGACAATGTCATGGGGCATTGTGATGGCACTGGTCATCTAGAAATGTGATTCAAGTTATTATGGAGCACAGTAATGAGAGGGGCCATGGAGGATTGTGATGACAAGTGTCATGGCGCATTGTGATGACAGGTGTCATGGAGCATCGTGATGACAAAAGCCATGGAGAATTGTGATGAGAGGTGGCATTGGGCATTGTGATGAAAGGGGTCATGGAGTATTGAGATTACAGGGGGCATGGAGCATTGTGAAAACAAGTGACATGGTGAATAGTGATGACAGGCTTCATATAGCATTGTGATGACAAGTGCCATTTAGCATTTTGATGTCAGGGTTCATCAGGCATTGTGTTGACGGGGGTCACGTGTCATTGTGATGACAAAGGCCATAGAGCATTGTGATCACAGGGGTCATGGAGCATTGTGATGACATGGGCCATGGAGCATTGTGAAGACAATATTCATGGAGCATTGTGATGACACTGGCATGAAGCATGGTGATGACAACAGAACTGGAGCATTGTGATGACAAGGGCATGGAGCATTGTGATTACACGAGACATGGAGCATTGTGATGACATTGGCAGGGATCATTGTGATGACAAAGACCAAGGAACATTTTGATGACAAGTGTCATTGAGCAATGTGATGACACGGGAATGGAGCATTATGATGACAAATGTTCTGGAGCATTGTGATGACAAGCGCATGGAGCATTGTGATTACAGGGGCCATGGAGCATTGTGATGACAACGGCATGGAGCATTGTGATGACAGTGGTCATTGAGCATTGTGATTACAAAGACCATGAGGCATTGTGATGACAGGGACCTTGGAGCATTGTGATGACAATGGTCATCAAGCATTGTGATGACAGGGGTCATAGAGCATTGTGATGAGAAAGACCATGGAGCATGGTGATGACAGAGGCCATGGAACATTGTGATGACAAGGCCATGTACCATTGTGATGACAAGGGCAGGGAACCTTGTGGTGACCGGGGTCATGGAGCATTTTGATGACAACTTTCATAGAACGTTGTGATGACAGGGGTCATGGAGCATTGTGTTGAAAAGGAACATGGAGCAGTGTGATTACAGGGTCCATGGAACATTGTGAATACATAGGCCATGGAACAATGTGATGACAGGGGTCATGTAGCATTGTGATGACAGGGTCATGGAGCATTGGGATTACAGGGCTTATGGGGCACTGTGATGATAGGGGGCATGGAGCATTGTGATGAAAATTGTCCTGGAGCATTATGATGACAGCAGTCACAGAGGATTGGGATGAAAGGTATCATGCAGCATTGTGATGACAACGGTCATGGATCATTTTGATGACAGGGGTCATGGAACATTGTGATAAGAATGTTCATAAAGCATTTTGAGGACAGGGGTCATGAAGCATTGTGTTGACACGGGCATGGAGCATTGTAATGATAGGATATCTGGAGCATTGTGATGAAAAGGGGATGGAGCATTTTGATGACAGGGTCCAAGGAGCATTGTGCTGACAAAGGCATGGAGCATTGTGATGAAAAGGGTACTGGAGCACTGTGAGGAAAGGAATCATGGATCATTGTGATGACAGGGGTCATGGAGCTTTGTGATGACAAGGGTCATGGAGCATTGTGATGACACGGTCAAGGAACATTGCGATGACAAGAATTATGGAGCATTGTGATGAAAGGACATGGAACATTGTGATGAAAGGTGACAAGGAGCATTGTGATGATATGGGCAGAGAACTTTGTGATGACAGGGGTCATGGAGCATTGTGATGAAAAGTGTCATCGAACATTGTACTGACAGGGATCATGGAGCTTTTTGGTAAAAGAGGCCTTGGAGATTTGTGGTGGCAGGCGTCATGGGGCATTGTAATGACAGCGGTCTTGGATCATTGTGATGAAAGGGTTCATGGAGCACTGTGATTACAGGGGCCATGGAGCATTGTGAATACAAAGGCTATGGAGCATTGAGGTGACAGGTTTCATGGAGCATTGTGATGAAAGTGATCATGGATCATTGTGATGACAAGAGTCCTGGAACCTTGTGATGACAAAGTTCATGGAGCATTGTGATGACAAGGACCATGGCGAATTGTTATGACATCTGTCATGGGGCATGGTGATGACAGTGGTCATCTAGAATTGTGATGAAAGGTATAATGGAGCACTGTGATGACAGGGGCCATGGAACATTGTGATGACAAAGGCCATGGAGCATTGTGATGACAAGTGTCATGGGGCATTTTGATGACATTGGCATGGAGCATTATGATGACAAGAGTTCTGGAGCACTTTGATGACAAGGGCATGGAGCATTGTGATCACAGGGCCCATGGGGCATTGTGATGAAAAGAGCCATGGAGCATTGAGATGACAGGCATCTTGAGGTATGGTGATGACAGTGGTCATGGAGCATTGTGATGAAAGAGATCATGGAGCAATATGATAACAGGGGCCATGGAGCATTGTGATGACAGGTGTATTGGAGCATTGTGATGAATATAGTCATGGATCATTGTGATGACATGTGTCCTGGAACATTGTGATGACACGGTTCATCGAGTATTGTGATGACAAGGGTCATAGCGAATTGTGATGACATGTGTCATTGGGCATTGTGATGACATTGATCATCTAGGAATTGTGATGAAAGGTATCATGGAGCACTGTGATGACTGGGGGCATGAAGCATTGTTATGAAAATTGTCCTGGATTATTGTGATGACAGCAGTCATGGAGAATTGTGATGAGAGGGATTATGCAGCATTGTGTTGACAAGGCTATGGACTATTGTGATGACAATGGTCATGGAGCAATGTGATGAAATTTTTCATGGAACATCGTGATGAAAAGTGCCTGGGAGCATTGTGACGATAAAGGCCATGGAGCATTGTGATGACAAGTGTCATGGAGCTTTGTAATGAAAGCTTTCATTAAGCACTGTGATGACAAGGGGGATGGAGTATTGTGATGAAACTGGTCCTGGCGCATTGTGATAACAAAAGCCATGGAGCATTGTGATGACAGGCATCATGGAGCATGGTGAAGAAAGGGGCCATGGGGAATTGTAATGACAATAGAGAAATGTGATGAAAATGGTCAGCGAGCATAGTGATTAAAGTGGTCATTGAGAATTGTGATGAATAGTGACATAGAGCATTGTGATGACAAAGGTCATGGAGAACTGTGATGACCAGGGTCATGTAGCTTTGTGATGACACGTCCATGGAACATTGTGATGACAAGAATTCTGGAGCATTGTGAGGAAAAAGGCTTGGAGCATTGTGATTATAGGGGACATGGAGCATTGTGATGACATGGGCAGGGAACATTGTGATGACAGTTGTTATGGAGCAATGTGATGACAAGTGTCATGGAGCATTGTGATGAGAGGGGCCTTGGAGAATTGTGATGACAGGCGTCATGAGGCATTGAGATGGCAGTGGTCATGGAGCATTATGATGAAAGGTGTTATGGAGCACTGTGATTACAGGGGCCATGGAGCATTGTGAATACAAAGGCCATGGGGCATTGAGATGACAGTGGTCATTGAGCATTGTGAGGAAAGTGGTAATGGATCATTGTGATGACAAGTGTCCTGGGACCCTGTGATGACATGGTTCATGGAGCATTGTGATGACAATGGTCATGGCGAATTGTGATGACAATGTCATGGGGCATTGTGATGGCACTGGTCATCTAGAAATGTGATTCAAGTTATTATGGAGCACAGTAATGAGAGGGGCCATGGAGGATTGTGATGACAAGTGTCATGGAGCATTGTGATGACAGGTGTCATGGAGCATCGTGATGACAAATGCCATGGAGAATTGTGATGAGAGGTGGCATTGGGCATTGTGATGAAAGGGGTCATGGAGTACTGGGATTACAGGGGGCATGGAGCATTGTGAAAACAAGTGACATGGTGAATAGTGATGACAGGCTTCATATAGCATTGTGATGACAAGTGCCATTTAGCATTTTGATGTCAGGGTTCATCAGGCATTGTGATGACGGGGGTCACGTGTCATTGTGATGACAAAGGCCATAGAGCATTGTGATCACAGGGGTCATGGAGCATTGTGATGACATGGGCCATGGAGCATTGTGAAGACAAGATTCATGGAGCATTGTGATGACACTGGCATGAAGCATGGTGATGACAACAGAACTGGAGCATTGTGATGACAAGGGCATGGAGCATTGTGATTACACGAGACATGGAGCATTGTGATGACATTTGCAGGGATCATTGTGATGACAGGGATCATGGAGCATTGTGATGACAAAGACCAAGGAACATTTTGATGACAAGTGTCATTGAGCAATGTGATGACACGGGAATGGAGCATTATGATGACAAATGTTCTGGAGCATTGTGATGACAAGCGCATGGAGCATTGTGATTACAGGGGCCATGGAGTATTATGATGACAACGGCATGGAGCATTGTGATGACAGTGGTCATTGAGCATTGTGATTACAAAGACCATGAGGCATTGTGATGACAGGGACCTTGGAGCATTGTGATGACAATGGTCATCAAGCATTGTGATGACAGGGGTCATAGAGCATTGTGATGAGAAAGACCATGGAGCATGGTGATGACAGAGGCCATGGAACATTGTGATGACAAGGCCATGTACCATTGTGATGACAAGGGCAGGGAACCTTGTGGTGACCGGGGTCATGGAGCATTTTGATGACAACTTTCATGGAACGTTGTGATGACAGGGGTCATGGAGCATTGTGTTGAAAAGGAACATGGAGCAGTGTGATTACAGGGTCCATGGAACATTGTGAATACATAGGCCATGGAACAATGTGATGACAGGGGTCATGTAGCATTGTGATGACAGGGTCATGGAGCATTGGGATTACAGGGCTTATGGGGCACTGTGATGACAGGGGGCATGGAGCATTGTGATGAAAATTGTCCTGGAGCATTATGATGACAGCAGTCACAGAGGATTGGGATGAAAGGTATCATGCAGCATTGTGATGACAACGGTCCTGGATCATTTTGATGACAGGGGTCATGGAACATTGGGATAAGAATGTTCATAAAGCATTTTGAGGACAGGGGTCATGAAGCATTGTGTTGACACGGGCATGGAGCATTGTAATGATAGGATATCTGGAGGATTGTGATGAAAAGGGGATGGAGCATTTTGATGACAGGGTCCAAGGAGCATTGTGCTGACAATGGCATGGAGCATTGTGATGAAAAGGGTACTGGAGCACTGTGAGGAAAGGAATCATGGATCATTGTGATGACAGGGGTCATGGAGCTTTGTGATGACAAGGGTCATGGAGCATTGTGATGACACGGTCAAGGAACATTGCGATGACAAGAATTATGGAGCATTGTGATGAAAGGACATGGAGCATTGTGATGAAAGGTGACAAGGAGCATTGTGATGATATGGGCAGAGAACTTTGTGATGACAGGGGTCATGGAGCATTGTGATGAAAAGTGTCATCGAACATTGTACTGACAGGGATCATGGAGCTTTTTGGTAAAAGAGGCCTTGGAGATTTGTGGTGGCAGGCGTCATGGGGCATTGTAATGACAGCGGTCTTGGATCATTGTGATGAAAGGGTTCATGGAGCACTGTGATTACAGGGGCCATGGAGCATTGTGAATACGAAGGCTATGGAGCATTGAGGTGACAGGTTTCATGGAGCATTGTGATGAAAGTGATCATGGATCATTGTGATGACAAGAGTCCTGGAACCTTGTGATGACAAAGTTCATGGAGCATTGTGATGACAAGGACCATGGCGAATTGTTATGACATCTGTCATGGGGCATGGTGATGACAGTGGTCATCTAGAATTGTGATGAAAGGTATAATGGAGTACTGTGATGACAGGGGCCATGGAACATTGTGATGACAAAGGCCATGGAGCATTGTGATGACAAGTGTCATGGGGCATTTTGATGACATTGGCATGGAGCATTATGATGACAAGAGTTCTGGAGCACTTTGATGACAAGGGCATGGAGCATTGTGATCACAGGGCCCATGGGGCATTGTGATGAAAAGAGCCATGGAGCATTGAGATGACAGGCATCTTGAGGTATGGTGATGACAGTGGTCATGGAGCATTGTGATGAAAGAGATCATGGAGCAATATGATAACAGGGGCCATGGAGCATTGTGATGACAGGTGTATTGGAGCATTGTGATGAATATAGTCATGGATCATTGTGATGACATGTGTCCTGGAACATTGTGATGACACGGTTCATCGAGTATTGTGATGACAAGGGTCATAGCGAATTGTGATGACATGTGTCATTGGGCATTGTGATGACATTGATCATCTAGGAATTGTGATGAAAGGTATCATGGAGCACTGTGATGACTGGGGGCATGAAGCATTGTTATGAAAATTGTCCTGGATTATTGTGATGACAGCAGTCATGGAGAATTGTGATGACAGGGATTATGCAGCATTGTGTTGACAAGGCTATGGACTATTGTGATGACAATGGTCATGGAGCAATGTGATGAAAATTTTCATGGAACATCATGATGAAAAGTGCCTGGGAGCATTGTGACGATAAAGGCCATGGAGCATTGTGATGACAAGTATCATGGAGCTTTGTAATGAAAGCTTTCATTAAGCACTGTGATGACAAGGGGGATGGAGTATTGTGATGAAACTGGTCCTGGCGCATTGTGATAACAAAAGCCATGGAGCATTGTGATGACAGGCATCATGGAGCATGGTGAAGAAAGGGGCCATGGGGAATTGTAATGACAATAGAGAAATGTGATGAAAATGGTCAGCGAGCATAGTGATTAAAGTGGTCATTGAGAATTGTGATGAATAGTGACATAGAGCATTGTGATGACAAAGGTCATGGAGAACTGTGATGACCAGGGTCATGTAGCTTTGTGATGACACGTCCATGGAACATTGTGATGACAAGAATTCTGGAGCATTGTGAGGAAAAAGGCTTGGAGCATTGTGATTATAGGGGACATGGAGCATTGTGATGACATGGGCAGGGAACATTGTGATGACAGTTGTTATGGAGCAATGTGATGACAAGTGTCATGGAGCATTGTGATGAGAGGGGCCTTGGAGAATTGTGATGACAGGCGTCATGAGGCATTGAGATGGCAGTGGTCATGGAGCATTATGATGAAAGGTGTTATGGAGCACTGTGATTACAGGGGCCATGGAGCATTGTGAATACAAAGGCCATGGGGCATTGAGATGACAGTGGTCATTGAGCATTGTGAGGAAAGTGGTAATGGATCATTGTGATGACAAGTGTCCTGGGACCCTGTGATGACATGGTTCATGGAGCATTGTGATGACAATGGTCATGGCGAATTGTGATGACAATGTCATGGGGCATTGTGATGGCACTGGTCATCTAGAAATGTGATTCAAGTTATTATGGAGCACAGTAATGAGAGGGGCCATGGAGGATTGTGATGACAAGTGTCATGGAGCATTGTGATGACAGGTGTCATGGAGCATCGTGATGACAAATGCCATGGAGAATTGTGATGAGAGGTGGCATTGGGCATTGTGATGAAAGGGGTCATGGAGTACTGGGATTACAGGGGGCATGGAGCATTGTGAAAACAAGTGACATGGTGAATAGTGATGACAGGCTTCATATAGCATTGTGATGACAAGTGCCATTTAGCATTTTGATGTCAGGGTTCATCAGGCATTGTGATGACGGGGGTCACGTGTCATTGTGATGACAAAGGCCATAGAGCATTGTGATCACAGGGGTCATGGAGCATTGTGATGACATGGGCCATGGAGCATTGTGAAGACAAGATTCATGGAGCATTGTGATGACACTGGCATGAAGCATGGTGATGACAACAGAACTGGAGCATTGTGATGACAAGGGCATGGAGCATTGTGATTACACGAGACATGGAGCATTGTGATGACATTTGCAGGGATCATTGTGATGACAGGGATCATGGAGCATTGTGATGACAAAGACCAAGGAACATTTTGATGACAAGTGTCATTGAGCAATGTGATGACACGGGAATGGAGCATTATGATGACAAATGTTCTGGAGCATTGTGATGACAAGCGCATGGAGCATTGTGATTACAGGGGCCATGGAGTATTATGATGACAACGGCATGGAGCATTGTGATGACAGTGGTCATTGAGCATTGTGATTACAAAGACCATGAGGCATTGTGATGACAGGGACCTTGGAGCATTGTGATGACAATGGTCATCAAGCATTGTGATGACAGGGGTCATAGAGCATTGTGATGAGAAAGACCATGGAGCATGGTGATGACAGAGGCCATGGAACATTGTGATGACAAGGCCATGTACCATTGTGATGACAAGGGCAGGGAACCTTGTGGTGACCGGGGTCATGGAGCATTTTGATGACAACTTTCATGGAACGTTGTGATGACAGGGGTCATGGAGCATTGTGTTGAAAAGGAACATGGAGCAGTGTGATTACAGGGTCCATGGAACATTGTGAATACATAGGCCATGGAACAATGTGATGACAGGGGTCATGTAGCATTGTGATGACAGGGTCATGGAGCATTGGGATTACAGGGCTTATGGGGCACTGTGATGACAGGGGGCATGGAGCATTGTGATGAAAATTGTCCTGGAGCATTATGATGACAGCAGTCACAGAGGATTGGGATGAAAGGTATCATGCAGCATTGTGATGACAACGGTCCTGGATCATTTTGATGACAGGGGTCATGGAACATTGTGATAAGAATGTTCATAAAGCATTTTGAGGACAGGGGTCATGAAGCATTGTGTTGACACGGGCATGGAGCATTGTAATGATAGGATATCTGGAGGATTGTGATGAAAAGGGGATGGAGCATTTTGATGACAGGGTCCAAGGAGCATTGTGCTGACAATGGCATGGAGCATTGTGATGAAAAGGGTACTGGAGCACTGTGAGGAAAGGAATCATGGATCATTGTGATGACAGGGGTCATGGAGCTTTGTGATGACAAGGGTCATGGAGCATTGTGATGACACGGTCAAGGAACATTGCGATGACAAGAATTATGGAGCATTGTGATGAAAGGACATGGAGCATTGTGATGAAAGGTGACAAGGAGCATTGTGATGATATGGGCAGAGAACTTTGTGATGACAGGGGTCATGGAGCATTGTGATGAAAAGTGTCATCGAACATTGTACTGACAGGGATCATGGAGCTTTTTGGTAAGAGAGGCCTTGGAGATTTGTGGTGGCAGCGTCATGGGGCATTGTAATGACAGCGGTCTTGGATCATTGTGATGAAAGGGGTCATGGAGCACTGTGATTACAGGGGCCATGGAGCATTGTGAATACGAAGGCTATGGAGCATTGAGGTGACAGGTTTCATGAAGCATTGTGATGAAAGTGATCATGGATCATTGTGATGACAAGAGTCCTGGAACCTTGTGATGACAAAGTTCATGGAGCATTGTGATGACAAGGACCATGGCGAATTGTTATGACATCTGTCATGGGGCATGGTGATGACAGTGGTCATCTAGAATTGTGATGAAAGGTATAATGGAGCACTGTGATGACAGGGGCCATGGAACATTGTGATGACAAAGGCCATGGAGCATTGTGATGACAAGAGTCATGGGGCATTTTGATGATATTGGCATGGAGCATTATGATGACAAGAGTTCTGGAGCATTTTGATGAAAAGAGCATGGAGCATTGTGATGACATGGACCATGGAAAATTGTGATGGCATAAGCCATGGAGCATTGTGATGACAAGTGTCATGGGACATTTTGATGACATTGGCATGGAGCATTATGATGACAAGAGTTCTGGAGCACTTTGATGACAAGGGCATGGAGCATTGTGATCACAGGGCCCATGGGGCATTGTGATGAAAAGAGCCATGGAGCATTGAGATGACAGGCGTCTTGAGGTATGGTGATGACAGTGGTCATGGAGCATTGTGATGAAAGAGATCATGGAGCAATATGATAACAGGGGCCATGGAGCATTGTGATGACAGGTGTATTGGAGCATTGTGATGAAAATACTAATGGATCATTGTGATGACATGTGTCCTGGAACACTGTGATGACACGGTTCATCGAGTATTGTGATGACAAGGGTCATAGCGAATTGTGATGACAGGTGTCATTGGGCATTGTGATGACATTGATCATCTAGGAATTGTGATGAAAGGTATCATGGAGCACTGTGATGACTGGGGGCATGAAGCAATGTTTTCAAAATTGTCCTGGATTATTGTGATGACAGCAGTCATGGAGAATTGTGATGACAGGGATTATGCAACATTGTGTTGACAAGGCTATGGACTATTGTGATGACAATGGTCATGGAGCAATGTGATGAATGTTTTCATGGAACATCGTGATGAAAAGTGCCTGGGAGCATTGTGACGATAAAGGCGATGGAGCATTGTGATGACAAGTGTCATGGAGCTTTGTAATGAAAGCTTTCATTAGGCACTGTGATGACAAGGGGGATGGAGTATTGTGATGAAACTGGTCCTGTTGCATTGTGATAACAAAAGCCATGGAGCATTGTGATGACAGGCATCATGGAGCATGGTGAAGAAAGGGGTCATGGGGAATTGTAATGACAATAGAGAAATGTGATGAAAATGGTCAGCGAGCATAGTGATTAAAGTGGTCATTGAGAATTGTGATGAATAGTGACATAGAGCATTGTGATGACAAAGGTCATGGAGAACTGTGATGACCAGGGTCATGTAGCTTTGTGATGACACGTCCATGGAACATTGTGATGACAAGAATTCTGGAGCATTGTGAGGAAAAAGGCTTGGAGCATTGTGATTATAGGGGACATGGAGCATTGTGATGACATGGGCAGGGAACACTGTGATGACAGTTGTTATGGAGCAATGTGATGACAAGTGTCATGGAGCATTGTGATGAGAGGGGCCTTGGAGAATTGTGATGACAGGCGTCATGAGGCATTGAGATGGCAGTGGTCATGGAGCATTATGATGGAAGGTGTTATGGAGCACTGTGATTACAGGGGCCATGGAGCATTGTGAATACAAAGGCCATGGGGCATTGAGATGACAGTGGTCATGGAGCATTGTGAGGAAAGTGGTAATGGATCATTGTGATGACAAGTGTCCTGGGACCCTGTGATGACATGGTTCATGGAGCATTGTGATGACAATGGTCATGGCGAATTGTGATGACAATGTCATGGGGCATTGTGATGGCACTGGTCATCTAGAAATGTGATTCAAGTTATTATGGAGCACAGTAATGAGAGGGGCCATGGAGGATTGTGATGACAAGTGTCATGGCGCATTGTGATGACAGGTGTCATGGAGCATCGTGATGACAAAAGCCATGGAGAATTGTGATGAGAGGTGGCATTGGGCATTGTGATGAAAGGGGTCATGGAGTACTGGGATTACAGGGGGCATGGAGCATTGTGAAAACAAGTGGCATGGTGAATAGTGATGACAGGCTTCATATAGCATTGTGATGACAAGTGCCATTTAGCATTTTGATGTCAGGGTTCATCAGGCATTGTGATGACGGGGGTCACGTGTCATTGTGATGACAAAGGCCATAGAGCATTGTGATCACAGGGGTCATGGAGCATTGTGATGACATGGGCCATGGAGCATTGTGAAGACAAGATTCATGGAGCATTGTGATGACACTGGCATGAAGCATGGTGATGACAACAGAACTGGAGCATTGTGATGACAAGGGCATGGAGCATTGTGATTACACGAGACATGGAGCATTGTGATGACATTTGCAGGGATCATTGTGATGACAGGGATCATGGAGCATTGTGATGACAAAGACCAAGGAACATTTTGATGACAAGTGTCATTGAGCAATGTGATGACACAGGAATGGAGCATTATGATGACAAATGTTCTGGAGCATTGTGATGACAAGCGCATGGAGCATTGTGATTACAGGGGCCATGGAGTATTATGATGACAATGGCATGGAGCATTGTGATGGCAGTGGTCATTGAGCATTGTGATTACAAAGACCATGAGGCATTGTGATGACAGGGACCTTGGAGCATTGTGATGACAATGGTCATCAAGCATTGTGATGACAGGGGTCATAGAGCATTGTGATGAGAAAGACCATGGAGCATGGTGATGACAGAGGCCATGGAACATTGTGATGACAAGGCCATGTACCATTGTGATGACAAGGGCAGGGAACCTTGTGGTGACCGGGGTCATGGAGCATTTTGATGACAACTTTCATGGAACGTTGTGATGACAGGGGTCATGGAGCATTGTGTTGAAAAGGAACATGGAGCAGTGTGATTACAGGGTCCATGGAACATTGTGAATACATAGGCCATGGAACAATGTGATGACAGGGGTCATGTAGCATTGTGATGACAGGGTCATGGAGCATTGGGATTACAGGGCTTATGGGGCACTGTGATGACAGTGGGCATGGAGCATTGTGATGAAAATTGTCCTGGAGCATTATGATGACAGCAGTCACAGAGGATTGGGATGAAAGGTATCATGCAGCATTGTGATGACAACGGTCATGGATCATTTTGATGACAGGGGTCATGGAACATTGTGATAAGAATGTTCATAAAGCATTTTGAGGACAGGGGTCATGAAGCATTGTGTTGACACGGGCATGGAGCATTGTAATGATAGGATATCTGGAGCATTGTGATGAAAAGGGGATGGAGCATTTTGATGACAGGGTCCAAGGAGCATTGTGCTGACAATGGCATGGAGCATTGTGATGAAAAGGGTACTGGAGCACTGTGAGGAAAGGAATCATGGATCATTGTGATGACAGGGGTCATGGAGCTTTGTGATGACAAGGGTCATGGAGCATTGTGATGACACGGTCAAGGAACATTGCGATGACAAGAATTATGGAGCATTGTGATGAAAGGACATGGAGCATTGTGATGAAATGTGACAAGGAGCATTGTGATGATATGGGCAGAGAACTTTGTGATGACAGGGGTCATGGAGCATTGTGATGAAAAGTGTCATCGAACATTGTACTGACAGGGATCATGGAGCTTTTTGGTAAGAGAGGCCTTGGAGATTTGTGGTGGCAGGCGTCATGGGGCATTGTAATGACAGCGGTCTTGGATCATTGTGATGAAAGGGGTCATGGAGCACTGTGATTACAGGGGCCATGGAGCATTGTGAATACGAAGGCTATGGAGCATTGAGGTGACAGGTTTCATGAAGCATTGTGATGAAAGTGATCATGGATCATTGTGATGACAAGAGTCCTGGAACCTTGTGATGACAAAGTTCATGGAGCATTGTGATGACAAGGACCATGGCGAATTGTTATGACATCTGTCATGGGGCATGGTGATGACAGTGGTCATCTAGAATTGTGATGAAAGGTATAATGGAGCACTGTGATGACAGGGGCCATGGAACATTGTGATGACAAAGGCCATGGAGCATTGTGATGACAAGAGTCATGGGGCATTTTGATGATATTGGCATGGAGCATTATGATGACAAGAGTTCTGGAGCATTTTGATGAAAAGAGCATGGAGCATTGTGATGACATGGACCATGGAAAATTGTGATGGCATAAGCCATGGAGCATTGTGATGACAAGTGTCATGGGACATTTTGATGACATTGGCATGGAGCATTATGATGACAAGAGTTCTGGAGCACTTTGATGACAAGGGCATGGAGCATTGTGATCACAGGGCCCATGGGGCATTGTGATGAAAAGAGCCATGGAGCATTGAGATGACAGGCATCTTGAGGTATGGTGATGACAGTGGTCATGGAGCATTGTGATGAAAGAGCTCATGGAGCAATATGATAACAGGGGCCATGGAGCATTGTGATGACAGGTGTATTGGAGCATTGTGATGAAAATACTAATGGATCATTGTGATGACATGTGTCCTGGAACACTGTGATGACACGGTTCATCGAGTATTGTGATGACAAGGGTCATAGCGAATTGTGATGACAGGTGTCATTGGGCATTGTGATGACATTGATCATCTAGGAATTGTGATGAAAGGTATCATGGAGCACTGTGATGACTGGGGGCATGAAGCATTGTTATGAAAATTGTCCTGGATTATTGTGATGACAGCAGTCATGGAGAATTGTGATGACAGGGATTATGCAACATTGTGTTGACAAGGCTATGGACTATTGTGATGACAATGGTCATGGAGCAATGTGATGAAAGTTTTCATGGAACATCGTGATGAAAAGTGCCTGGGAGCATTGTGACGATAAAGGCCATGGAGCATTGTGATGACAAGTGTCATGGAGCTTTGTAATGAAAGCTTTCATTAGGCACTGTGATGACAAGGGGGATGGAGTATTGTGATGAAACTGGTCCTGGTGCATTGTGATAACAAAAGCCATGGAGCATTGTGATGACAGGCATCATGGAGCATGGTGAAGAAAGGGGTCATGGGGAATTGTAATGACAATAGAGAAATGTGATGAAAATGGTCAGCGAGCATAGTGATTAAAGTGGTCATTGAGAATTGTGATGAATAGTTACATAGAGCATTGTGATGACAAAGGTCATGGAGAACTGTGATGACCAGGGTCATGTAGCTTTGTGATGACACGTCCATGGAACATTGTGATGACAAGAATTCTGGAGCATTGTGATGACAAGGGCCGTGGAGCTTTGTGATGCCACGGTCATGGAACATTGTGATGACAAAATTCTGGAGCATTGTGAGGAAAAAGGCTTGGAGCATTGTGATTAGAGGGGACATGGAGCATTGTGATGACATGGGCAGGGAACACTGTGATGACAGTTGTTATGGAGCAATGTGATGACAAGTGTCATGGAGCATTGTGATGAGAGGGGCCTTGGAGAATTGTGATGACAGGCGTCATGAGGCATTGAGATGGCAGTGGTCATGGAGCATTATGATGAAAGGCGTTATGGAGCACTGTGATTACAGGGGCCATGGAGCATTGTGAATACAAAGGCCATGGGGCATTGAGATGACAGTGATCATGGAGCATTGTGATGCAAGTGGTAATGGATCATTGTGATGACATGTGTCCTGGAACACTGTGATGACACGGTTCATCGAGTATTGTGATGACAAGGGTCATAGCGAATTGTGATGACAGGTGTCATTGGGCATTGTGATGATATTGATCATCTAGGAATTGTGATGAAAGGTATCATGGAGCCCTGTGATGACTGGGGGCATGAAGCATTGTTATGAAAATTGTCCTGGATTATTGTGATGACAGCAGTCATGGAGAATTGTGATGACAGGGATTATGCAGCATTGTGTTGACAAGGCTATGGACTATTGTGATGACAATGGTCATGGAGCAATGTGATGAAAGTTTTCATGGAATATCGTGATGAAAAGTGCCTGGGAGCATTGTGACGATAAAGGCCATGGAGCATTGTGATGACAAGTGTCATGGAGCTTTGTAATGAAAGCTTTCCTTGTTCACTGTGATGACAAGGGGGATGGAGTATTGTGATGAAACTGGTCCTGGCGCATTGTGATAACAAAAGCCATGGAGCATTGTGATGACAGGCATCATGGAGCATGGTGAAGAAAGGGGACATGGGGAATTGTAATGACAATAGAGAAATGTGATGAAAATGGTCAGCGAGCATAGTGATGAAAGTGGTCATTGAGAATTGTGATGAATAGTGACATAGAGCATTGTGATGACAAAGGTCATGGAGAACTGTGATGACCAGGGTCATGTAGCTTTGTGATGACATGTCCATGGAACATTGTGATGACAAGAATTCTGGAGCATTGTGAGGAAAAAGGCTTGGAGCATTGTGATTATAGGGGACATGGAGCATTGTGATGACATGGGTAGGGAACACTGTGATGACAGTTGTTATGGAGCAATGTGATGACAAGTGTCATGGAGCATTGTGATGAGAGGGGCCTTGGAGAATTGTGATGACAGGCGTCATGAGGCATTGAGATGGCAGTGGTCATGGAGCATTATGATGAAAGGTGTTATGGAGCACTGCGATTACAGGGGCCATGGGGCATTGAGATGACAGTGGTCATGGAGCATTGTGATGAAAGTGGTAATGGATCATTGTGATGACAAGTGTCCTGGGACCCTGTGATGACATGGTTCATGGAGCATTGTGATGACAATGGTCATGGCGAATTGTGATGACAATGTCATGGGGCATTGTGATGGCACTGGTCATCTAGAAATGTGATTCAAGTTATTATGGAGCACAGTAATGAGAGGGGCCATGGAGCATTGTGATGACAAGTGTCATGGAGCATTGTGATGACAGGTGTCATGGAGCATCGTGATGAAAAATGCCATGGAGAATTGTGATGAGAGGTGGCATTGGGCATTGTGATGAAAGGGGTCATGGAGTACTGGGATTACAGGGGGCATGGAGCATTGTGAAAACAAGTGACATGGTGAATAGTGATGACAGGCTTCATATAGCATTGTGATGACAAGTGCCATTTAGCATTTTGATGTCAGGGTTCATCAGGCATTGTGTTGACGGGGGTCACGTGTCATTGTGATGACAAAGGCCATAGAGCATTGTGATCACAGGGGTCATGGAGCATTGTGATGACATGGGCCATGGAGCATTGTGAAGACAAGATTCATGGAGCATTGTGATGACACTGGCATGAAGCATGGTGATGACAACAGAACTGGAGCATTGTGATGACAAGGGCATGGAGCATTGTGATTACAGGAGACATGGAGCATTGTGATGACATTGGCAGGGATCATTGTGATGACAGGGATCATGGAGCATTGTGATGACAAAGACCAAGGAACATTTTGATGACAAGTGTCATTGAGCAATGTGATGACACGGGAATGGAGCATTATGATGACAAATGTTCTGGAGCATTGTGATGACAAGCGCATGGAGCATTGTGATTACAGGGGCCATGGAGCATTGTGATGACAACGGCATGGAGCATTGTGATGACAGTGGTCATTGAGCATTGTGATTACAAAGACCATGAGGCATTGTGATGACAGGGACCTTGGAGCATTGTGATGACAATGGTCATCAAGCATTGTGATGACAGGGGTCATAGAGCATTGTGATGAGAAAGACCATGGAGCATGGTGATGACAGAGGCCATGGAACATTGTGATGACAAGGCCATGTACCATTGTGATGACAAGGGCAGGGAACCTCGTGGTGACCGGGGTCATGGAGCATTTTGATGACAACTTTCATGGAACATTGTGATGACAGGGGTCATGGAGCATTGTGTTGAAAAGGAACATGGAGCAGTGTGATTACAGGGTCCATGGAACATTGTGAATACATAGGCCATGGAACAATGTGATGACAGGGGTCATGTAGCATTGTGATGACAGGGTCATGGAGCATTGGGATTACAGGGCTTATGGGGCACTGTGATGACAGGGGGCATGGAGCATTGTGATGAAAATTGTCCTGGAGCATTATGATGACAGCAGTCACAGAGGATTGGGATGAAAGGTATCATGCAGCATTGTGATGACAACGGTCATGGATCATTTTGATGACAGGGGTCATGGAACATTGTGATAAGTATGTTCATAAAGCATTTTGATGACAGGGGTCATGAAGCATTGTGTTGACACGGGCATGGAGCATTGTAATGATAGGATATCTGGAGCATTGTGATGAAAAGGGGATGGAGCATTTTGATGACAGGGTCCAAGGAGCATTGTGCTGACAATGGCATGGAGCATGGTGATGAAAAGGGTACTGGAGCACTGTGAGGAAAGGAATCATGGATCATTGTGATGACAGGGGTCATGGAGCTTTGTGATGACAAGGGTCATGGAGCATTGTGATGACACGGTCAAGGAACATTGCGATGACAAGAATTATGGAGCATTGTGATGAAAGGACAAGGAGCATTGTGATGAAAGGTGACAAGGAGCATTGTGATGATATGGGCAGAGAACTTTGTGATGACAGGGGTCATGGAGCATTGTGATGAAAAGTGTCATCGAACATTGTACTGACAGGGATCATGGAGCTTTTTGGTAAGAGAGGCCTTGGAGATTTGTGGTGGCAGGCGTCATGGGGCATTGTAATGACAGCGGTCTTGGATCATTGTGATGAAAGGGGTCATGGAGCACTGTGATTACAGGGGCCATGGAGCATTGTGAATACAAAGGCTATGGAGCATTGAGGTGACAGGTTTCATGGAGCATTGTGATGAAAGTGATCATGGATCATTGTGATGACAAGAGTCCTGGAACCTTGTGATGACAAGGTTCATGGAGCATTGTGATGACAAGGACCATGGCGAATTGTTATGACATCTGTCATGGGGCATGGTGATGACAGTGGTCATCTAGAATTGTGATGAAAGGTATAATGGAGCACTGTGATGACAGGGGCCATGGAACATTGTGATGACAAAGGCCATGGAGCATTGTGATGACAAGTGTCATGGGGCATTTTGATGACATTGGCATGGAGCATTATGATGACAAGAGTTCTGGAGCATTTTGATGAAAAGGGCATGGAGCATTGTGATGACAGGGGCCATGGAACATTGTGATGGCATAAGCCATGGAGCATTGTGATGACAAGTGTCATGGGACATTTTGATGACATTGGCATGGAGCATTATGATGACAAGAGTTCTGGAGCACTTTGATGACAAGGGCATGGAGCATTGTGATCACAGGGCCCATGGGGCATTGTGATGAAAAGAGCCATGGAGCATTGAGATGACAGGCATCTTGAGGTATGCTGATGACAGTGGTCATGGAGCATTGTGATTACAGGGGTCATAGAGCATTGTGATGAGAAAGACCATGGAGCATGGTGATGACAGAGGCCATGGAACATTGTGATGACAAGGCCATGTACCATTGTGATGACAAGGGCAGGGAACCTTGTGGTGACCGGGGTCATGGAGCATTTTGATGACAACTTTCATGGAACATTGTGATGACAGGGTCATGGAGCATTGTGTTGAAAAGGAACATGGAGCAGTGTGATTACAGGGTCCATGGAACATTGTGAATACATAGGCCATGGAACAATGTGATGACAGGGGTCATGTAGCATTGTGATGACAGGGTCATGGAGCATTGGGATTACAGGGCTTATGGGGCACTGTGATGACAGGGGGCATGGAGCATTGTGATGAAAATTGTCCTGGAGCATTATGATGACAGCAGTCACAGAGGATTGGGATGAAATGTATCATGCAGCATTGTGATGACAACGGTCATGGATCATTTTGATGACAGGGGTCATGGAACATTGTGATAAGAATGTTCATAAAGCATTTTGAGGACAGGGGTCATGAAGCATTGTGTTGACACGGGCATGGAGCATTGTAATGATAGGATATCTGGAGCATTGTGATGAAAAGGGGATGGAGCATTTTGATGACAGGGTCCAAGGAGCATTGTGCTGACAATGGCATGGAGCATTGTGATGAAAAGGGTACTGGAGCACTGTGAGGAAAGGAATCATGGATCATTGTGATGACAGGGGTCATGGAGCTTTGTGATGACAAGGGTCATGGAGCATTGTGATGACACGGTCAAGGAACATTGCGATGACAAGAATTATGGAGCATTGTGATGAAAGGACATGGAGCATTGTGATGAAAGGTGACAAGGAGCATTGTGATGATATGGGCAGAGAACTTTGTGATGACAGGTGTCATGGAGCATTGTGATGAAAAGTGTCATCGAACATTGTACTGACAGGGATCATGGAGCTTTTTGGTAAGAGAGGCCTTGGAGATTTGTGGTGGCAGGCGTCATGGGGCATTGTAATGACAGCAGTCTTGGATCATTGTGATGAAAGGGGTCATGGAGCACTGTGATTACAGGGGCCATGGAGCATTGTGAATACAAAGGCTATGGAGCATTGAGGTGACAGGTTTCATGGAGCATTGTGATGAAAGTGATCATGGATCATTGTGATGACAAGAGTCCTGGAACCTTGTGATGACAAGGTTCATGGAGCATTGTGATGACAAGGACCATGGCGAATTGTTATGACATCTGTCATGGGGCATGGTGATGACAGTGGTCATCTAGAATTGTGATGAAAGGTATAATGGAGCACTGTGATGACAGGGGCCATGGAACATTGTGATGAGAAAGGCCATGGAGCATTGTGATGACAAGTGTCATGGGGCATTTTGATGACATTGGCATGGATCATTATGATGACAAGAGTTCTGGAGCATTTTGATGAAAAGGGCATGGAGCATTGTGATGACAGGGGCCATGGAAAATTGTGATGGCATAAGCCATGGAGCATTGTGATGACAAGTGTCATGGGACATTTTGATGACATTGGCATGGAGCATTATGATGACAAGAGTTCTGGAGCACTTTGATGACAAGGGCATGGAGCATTGTGATCACAGGGCCCATGGGGCATTGTGATGAAAAGAGCCATGGAGCATTGAGATGACAGGCATCTTGAGGTATGCTGATGACAGTGGTCATGGAGCATTGTGATGAAAGAGATCATGGAGCAATATGATAACAGGGGCCATGGAGCATTGTAATGACAGGTGTATTGGAGCATTGTGATGAAAATAGTCATGGATCATTGTGATGACATGTGTCCTGGAACACTGTGATGACACGGTTCATCGAGTATTGTGATGACAAGGGTCATAGCGAATTGTGATGACAGGTGTCATTGGGCATTGTGATGACATTGATCATCTAGGAATTGTGATGAAAGGTATCATGGAGCACTGTGATGACTGGGGGCATGAAGCATTGTTATGAAAATTGTCCTGGATTATTGTGATGACAGCAGTCATGGAGAATTGTGATGACAGGGATTATGCAGCATTGTGTTGACAAGGCTATGGACTATTGTGATGACAATGGTCATGGAGCAATGTGATGAAAGTTTTCATGGAACATCGTGATGAAAAGTGCCTGGGAGCATTGTGACGATAAAGGCCATGGAGCATTGTGATGACAAGTGTCACGGAGCATTGTAATGAAAGCTTTCATTATGCACTGTGATGACAAGGGGGATGGAGTATTGTGATGAAACTGGTCCTGGCGCATTGTGATAACAAAAGCCATGGAGCATTGTGATGACAGGCATCATGGAGCATGGTGAAGAAAGGGGACATGGGGAATTGTAATGACAATAGATAAATGTGATGAAAATGGTCAGCGAGCATAGTGATGAAAGTGGTCATTGAGAATTGTGATGAATAGTAACATAGAGCATTGTGATGACAAAGGTCATGGAGAACTGTGATGACCAGGGTCATGTAGCTTTGTGATGACATGTCCATGGAACATTGTGATGACAAGAATTCTGGAGCATTGTGAGGAAAAAGGCTTGGAGCATTGTGATTATAGGGGACATGGAGCATTGTGATGACATGGGTAGGGAACACTGTGATGACAGTTGTTATGGAGCAATGTGATGACAACTGTCATGGAGCATTGTGATGAGAGGGGCCTTGGAGAATTGTGATGACAGGCGTCATGAGGCATTGAGATGGCAGTGGTCATGGAGCATTATGATGAAAGGTGTTATGGAGCACTGCGATTACAGGGGCCATGGGGCATTGAGATGACAGTGGTCATGGAGCATTGTGATGAAAGTGGTAATGGATCATTGTGATGACAAGTGTCCTGGGACCCTGTGATGACATGGTTCATGGAGCATTGTGATGACAATGGTCATGGCGAATTGTGATGACAATGTCATGGGGCATTGTGATGGCACTGGTCATCTAGAAATGTGATTTAAGTTATTATGGAGCACAGTAATGAGAGGGGCCATGGAGCATTGTGATGACAAGTGTCATGGAGCATTGTGATGACAGGTGTCATGGAGCATCGTGATGAAAAATGCCATGGAGAATTGTGATGAGAGGTGGCATTGGGCATTGTGATGAAAGGGGTCATGGAGTACTGGGATTACAGGGGGCATGGAGCATTGTGAAAACAAGTGACATGGTGAATAGTGATGACAGGCTTCATATAGCATTGTGATGACAAGTGCCATTTAGCATTTCGATGTCAGGGTTCATAAGGCATTGTGTTCATGGGGGTCACGTGTCATTGTGATGACAAAGGCCATAGAGCATTGTGATCACAGTGGTCATGGAGCATTGTGATGACATGGGCCATGGAGCATTGTGAAGACAAGATTCATGGAGCATTGTGATGACACTGGCATGAAGCATGGTGATGACAACAGAACAGGAGCATTGTGATGACAAGGGCATGGAGCATTGTGATTACACGAGACATGGAGCATTGTGATGACATTGACAGGGATCATTGTGATGACAGGGATCATGGAGCATTGTGATGACAAAGACCAAGGAACATTTTGATGACAAGTGTCATTGAGCAATGTGATGACACGGGAATGGAGCATTATGATGACAAATGTTCTGGAGCATTGTGGTGACAAGCGCATGGAGCATTGTGATTACAGGGGCCATGGAGCATTGTGATGACAACGGCATGGAGCATTGTGATGACAGTGGTCATTGAGCATTGTGATTACAAAGACCATGAGGCATTGTGATGACAGGGACCTTGGAGCATTGTGATGACAATGGTCATCAAGCATTGTGATGACAGGGGTCATAGAGCATTGTGATGAGAAAGACCATGGAGCATGGTGATGACAGAGGCCATGGAACATTGTGATGACAAGGCCATGTACCATTGTGATGACAAGGGCAGGGAACCTTGTGGTGACCGGGGTCATGGAGCATTTTGATGACAACTTTCATGGAACATTGTGATGACAGGGGTCATGGAGCATTGTGTTGAAAAGGAACATGGAGCAGTGTGATTACAGGGTCCATGGAACATTGTGAATACATAGGCCATGGAACAATGTGATGACAGGGGTCATGTAGCATTGTGATGACAGGGTCATGGAGCATTGGGATTACAGGGCTTATGGGGCACTGTGATGACAGGGGGCATGGAGCATTGTGATGAAAATTGTCCTGGAGCATTATGATGACAGCAGTCACAGAGGATTGGGATGAAAGGTATCATGCAGCATTGTGATGACAACGGTCATGGATCATTTTGGTGACAGGGGTCATGGAACATTGTGATAAGAATGTTCATAAAGCATTTTGATGACAGGGGTCATGAAGCATTGTGTTGACACGGGCATGGAGCATTGTAATGAAAAGGGTACTGGAGCACTGTGAGGAAAGGAATCATGGATCATTGTGATGACAGGGGTCATGGAGCTTTGTGATGACAAGGGTCATGGAGCATTGTGATGACACGGTCAAGGAACATTGCGATGACAAGAATTATGGAGCATTGTGATGAAAGGACATGGAGCATTGTGATGAAAGGTGACAAGGAGCATTGTGATGATATGGGCAGAGAACTTTGTGATGACAGGGGTCATGGAGCATTGTGATGAAAAGTGTCATCGAACATTGTACTGACAGGGATCATGGAGCTTTTTGGTAAGAGAGGCCTTGGAGATTTGTGGTGGCAGGCGTCATGGGGCATTGTAATGACAGCGGTCTTGGATCATTGTGATGAAAGGGGTCATGGAGCACTGGGATTACAGGGGCCATGGAGCATTGTGAATACAAAGGCTATGGAGCATTGAGGTGACAGGTTTCATGGAGCATTGTGATGAAAGTGATCATGGATCATTGTGATGACAAGAGTCCTGGAACCTTGTGATGACAAGGTTCATGGAGCATTGTGATGACAAGGACCATGGCGAATTGTTATGACATCTGTCATGGGGCATGGTGATGACAGTGGTCATCTAGAATTGTGATGAAAGGTATAATGGAACACTGTGATGACAGGAGCCATGGAACATTGTGATGACAAAGGCCATGGAGCATTGTGATGACAAGTGTCATGGGGCATTTTGATGACATTGGCATGGAGCATTATGATGACCAGATTTCTGGAGCATTTTGATGAAAAGGGCATGGAGCATTGTGATGAGAGGGGCCATGGAACATTGTGATGGCATAAGCCATGGAGCATTGTGATGACAAGTGTCATGGGACATTTTGATGACATTGGCATGGAGCATTATGATGACAAGAGTTCTGGAGCACTTTGATGACAAGGGCATGGAGAATTGTGATCACAGGGCCCATGGGGCATTGTGATGAAAAGAGCCATGGAGCATTGAGATGACAGGCGTCTTGAGGTATGGTGATGACAGTGGTCATGGAGCATTGTGATGAAAGAGATCAGGGAGCAATATGATAACAGGGGCCATGGAGCATTGTGATGACAGGTGTATTGGAGCATTGTGATGAAAATAGTCATGGATCATTGTGATGACATGTGTCCTGGAACACTGTGATGACACGGTTCATCGAGTATTGTGATGACAAGGGTCATAGCGAATTGTGATGACCGGTGTCATTGGGCATTTTGATGACATTGATCATCTAGGAATTGTGATGAAAGGTATCATGGAGCACTGTGATGACTGGGGCCATGAAGCATTGTTATGAAAATTGTCCTGGAATATTGTGATGACAGCAGTCATGGAGAATTGTGATGACAGGGATTATGCAGCATTGTGTTGACAAGGCTATGGACTATTGTGATGACAATGGTCATGGAGCAATGTGATGAAAGTTTTCATGGAACATCGTGATGAAAAGTGCCTGGGAGCATTGTGACGATAAAGGCCATGGAGCATTGTGATGACAAGTGTCACGGAGCATTGTAATGAAAGCTTTCATTATGCACTGTGATGACAAGGGGGATGGAGTATTGTGATGAAACTGGTCCTGGCGCATTGTGATAACAAAAGCCATGGAGCATTGTGATGACAGGCATCATGGAGCATGGTGAAGAAAGGGGCCATGGGGAATTGTAATGACAATAGAGAAATGTGATGAAAATGGTCAGCGAGCATAGTGATTAAAGTGGTCATTGAGAATTGTGATGAATAGTGACATAGAGCATTGTGATGACAAAGGTCATGGAGAACTGTGATGACCAGGGTCATGTAGCTTTGTGATGACACGTCCATGGAACATTGTGATGACAAGAATTCTGGAGCATTGTGATGACAAGGGCCGTGGAGCATTGTGACGCCACGGTCATGGAACATTGTGATGACAAAATTCTGGAGCATTGTGAGGAAAAAGGCTTGGAGCATTGTGATTATTGGGGACATGGAGCATTGTGATGACATGGGCAGGGAACACTGTGATGACAGTTGTTATGGAGCAATGTGATGACAAGTGTCATGGAGCATTGTGATGAGAGGGGCCTTGGAGAATTGTGATGACAGGCGTCATGAGGCATTGAGAATGCAGTGGTCATGGAGCATTATGATGAAAGGTGTTATGGAGCACTGTGATTACAGGGGCCATGGAGCATTGTGAATACAAAGGCCATGGGGCATTGAGATGACAGTGGTCATGGAGCATTGTGATGAAAGTGGTAATGGATCATTGTGATGACAAGTGTCCTGGGACCCTGTGATGACATGGTTCATGGAGCATTGTGATGACAATGGTCATGGCGAATTGTGATGACAATGTCATGGGGCATTGTGATGGCACTGGTCATCTAGAAATGTGATTCAAGTTATTATGGAGCAGAGTAATGAGAGGGGCCATGGAGCATTGTGATGACAAGTGTCATGGAGCATTGTGATGACAGGTGTCATGGAGCATCGTGATGACAAATGCCATGGAGAATTGTGATGAGAGGTGGCATTGGGCATTGTGATGAAAGGGGTCATGGAGTACTGGGATTACAGGGGGCATGGAGCATTGTGAAAACAAGTGACATGGTGAATAGTGATGACAGGCTTCATATAGCATTGTGATGACAAGTGCCATTTAGCATTTTGATGTCAGGGTTCATCAGGCATTGTGTTGACGGGGGTCACGTGTCATTGTGATGACAAAGGCCATAGAGCATTGTGATCACAGGGGTCATGGAGCATTGTGATGACATGGGCCATGGAGCATTGTGAAGACAAGATTCATGGAGCATTGTGATGACACTGGCATGAAGCATGGTGATGACAACAGAACTGGAGCATTGTGATGACAAGGGCATGGAGCATTGTGATTACAGGAGACATGGAGCATTGTGATGACATTGGCAGGGATCATTGTGATGACAGGGATCATGGAGCATTGTGATGACAAAGACCAAGGAACATTTTGATGACAAGTGTCATTGAGCAATGTGATGACACGGGAATGGAGCATTATGATGACAAATGTTCTGGAGCATTGTGATGACAAGCGCATGGAGCATTGTGATTACAGGGGCCATGGAGCATTGTGATGACAACGGCATGGAGCATTGTGATGACAGTGGTCATTGAGCATTGTGATTACAAAGACCATGAGGCATTGTGATGACAGGGACCTTGGAGCATTGTGATGACAATGGTCATCAAGCATTGTGATGACAGGGGTCATAGAGCATTGTGATGAGAAAGACCATGGAGCATGGTGATGACAGAGGCCATGGAACATTGTGATGACAAGGCCATGTACCATTGTGATGACAAGGGCAGGGAACCTTGTGGTGACCGGGGTCATGGAGCATTTTGATGACAACTTTCATGGAACATTGTGATGACAGGGGTCATGGAGCATTGTGTTGAAAAGGAACATGGAGCAGTGTGATTACAGGGTCCATGGAACATTGTGAATACATAGGCCATGGAACAATGTGATGACAGGGGTCATGTAGCATTGTGATGACAGGGTCATGGAGCATTGGGATTACAGGGCTTATGGGGCACTGTGATGACAGGGGGCATGGAGCATTGTGATGAAAATTGTCCTGGAGCATTATGATGACAGCAGTCACAGAGGATTGGGATGAAAGGTATCATGCAGCATTGTGATGACAACGGTCATGGATCATTTTGATGACAGGGGTCATGGAACATTGTGATAAGAATGTTCATAAAGCATTTTGATGACAGGGGTCATGAAGCATTGTGTTGACACGGGCATGGAGCATTGTAATGATAGGATATCTGGAGCATTGTGATGAAAAGGGGATGGAGCATTTTGATGACAGGGTCCAAGGAGCATTGTGCTGACAATGGCATGGAGCATGGTGATGAAAAGGGTACTGGAGCACTGTGAGGAAAGGAATCATGGATCATTGTGATGACAGGGGTCATGGAGCTTTGTGATGACAAGGGTCATGGAGCATTGTGATGACACGGTCAAGGAACATTGCGATGACAAGAATTATGGAGCATTGTGATGAAAGGACATGGAGCATTGTGATGAAAGGTGACAAGGAGCATTGTGATGATATGGGCAGAGAACTTTGTGATGACAGGGGTCATGGAGCATTGTGATGAAAAGTGTCATCGAACATTGTACTGACAGGGATCATGGAGCTTTTTGGTAAGAGAGGCCTTGGAGATTTGTGGTGGCAGGTGTCATGGGGCATTGTAATGACAGCGGTCTTGGATCATTGTGATGAAAGGGGTCATGGAGCACTGTGATTACAGGGGCCATGGAGCATTGTGAATACAAAGGCTAGGGAGCATTGAGGTGACAGGTTTCATGGAGCATTGTGATGAAAGTGATCATGGATCATTGTGATGACAAGAGTCCTGGAACCTTGTGATGACAAGGTTCATGGAGCATTGTGATGACAAGGACCATGGCGAATTGTTATGACATCTGTCATGGGGCATGGTGATGACAGTGGTCATCTAGAATTGTGATGAAAGGTATAATGGAGCACTGTGATGACAGGGGCCATGGAACATTGTGATGACAAAGGCCATGGAGCATTGTGATGACAAGTGTCATGGGGCATTTTGATGACATTGGCATGGAGCATTATGATGACAAGAGTTCTGGAGCATTTTGATGAAAAGGGCATGGAGCATTGTGATGACAGGAGCCATGGAAAATTGGGATGGCATAAGCCATGGAGCATTGTGATGACAAGTGTCATGGGACAATTTGATGACATTGGCATGGAGCATTATGATGACAAGAGTTCTGGAGCACTTTGATGACAAGGGGATGGAGCATTGTGATCACAGGGCCCATGGGGCATTGTGATGAAAAGAGCCATGGAGCATTGAAATGTCAGGCGTCTTGAGGTATGGTGATGACAGTGGTCATGGAGCATTGTGATGAAAGAGATCATGGAGCAATATGATAACAGGGGCCATGGAGCATTGTGATGTCAGGTGTATTGAGGCATTGTGATGAAAATAGTAATGGATCATTGTGATGACATGTGTCCTGGAACACTGTGATGACACGGTTCATCGAGTATTGTGATGACAAGGGTCATAGCGAATTGTGATGACAGGTGTCATTGGGCATTGTGATGACATTGATCATCTAGGAATTGTGATGAAAGGTATCATGGAGCACTGTGATGACTGGGGTCATGAAGCATTGTTATGAAAATTGTCCTGGATTATTGTGATGACAGCAGTCATGGAGAATTGTGATGACAGGGATTATGCAGCATTGTGTTGACAAGGCTATGGACTATTGTGATGACAATGGTCATGGAGCAATGTGATGAAAGTTTTCATGGAACATCGTGATGAAAAGTGCCTGGGAGCATTGTGACGATAAAGGCCATGGAGCATTGTGATGACAAGTGTCACGGAGCATTGTAATGAAAGCTTTCATTATGCACTGTGATGACAAGGGGGATGGAGTATTGTGATGAAACTTGTCCTGGCGCATTGTGATAACAAAAGCCATGGAGTATTGTGATGACAGGCATCATGGAGCATGGTGAAGAAAGGGGCCATGGGGAATTGTAATGACAATAGAGAAATGTGATGAAAATGGTCAGCGAGCATAGTGATTATAGTGGTCATTGAGAATTGTGATGAATAGTGACATAGAGCATTGCGATGACAATGGTCATGGAGAACTGTGATGACCAGGGTCATGTAGCTTTGTGATGACACGTCCATGGAACATTGTGATGACAAGAATTCTGGAGCATTGTGATGACAAGGGCCGTGGAGCATTGTGATGCCACGGTCATGGAACATTGTGATGACAAAATTCTGGAGCATTGTGAGGAAAAAGGCTTGGAGCATTGTGATTATAGGGGACATGGAGCATTGTGATGACATGGGCAGGGAACACTGTGATGACATTTGTTATGGAGCAATGTGATGACAAGTGTCATGGAGCATTGTGATGAGAGGGGCCTTGGAAAATTGTGATGACAGGCGTCATGAGGCATTGAGATGGCAGTGGTCATGGAGCATTATGATGAAAGGTGTTATGGAGCACTGTGATTCCAGGGGCCATGGAGCATTGTGAATACAAAGGCCATGGGGCATTGAGATGACAGTGGTCATGGAGCATTGTGAGGAAAGTGGTAATGGATCATTGTGATGACAAGTGTCCTGGGACCCTGTGATGACATGGTTCATGGAGCATTGTGATGACAATGGTCATGGCGAATTGTGATGACAATGTCATGGGGCATTGTGATGGCACTGGTCATCTAGAAATGTGATTCAAGTTATTATGGAGCAGAGTAATGAGAGGGGCCATGGAGCATTGTGATGACAAGTGTCATGGAGCATTGTGATGACAGGTGTCATGGAGCATCGTGATGACAAATGCCATGGAGAATTGTGATGAGAGGTGGCATTGGGCATTGTGATGAAAGGGGTCATGGAGTACTGGGATTACAGGGGGCATGGAGCATTGTGAAAACAAGTGACATGGTGAATAGTGATGACAGGCTTCATATAGCATTGTGATGACAAGTGCCATTTAGCATTTTGATGTCAGGGTTCATCAGGCATTGTGTTCATGGGGGTCACGTGTCATTGTGATGACAAAGGCCATAGAGCATTGTGATCACAGGGGTCATGGAGCATTGTGATGACATGGGCCATGGAGCATTGTGAAGACAAGATTCATGGAACATTGTGATGACACTGGCATGAAGCATGGTGATGACAACAGAACTGGAGCATTGTGATGACAAGGGCATGGAGCATTGTGATTACAGGAGACATGGAGCATTGTGATGACATTGGCAGGGATCATTGTGATGACAGGGATCATGGAGCATTGTGATGACAAAGACCAAGGAACATTTTGATGACAAGTGTCATTGAGCAATGTGATGACACGGGAATGGAGCATTATGATGACAAATGTTCTGGAGCATTGTGATGACAAGCGCATGGAGCATTGTGATTAGAGGGGCCATGGAGCATTGTGATGACAACGGCATGGAGCATTGTGATGACAGTGGTCATTGAGCATTGTGATTACAAAGACCATGAGGCATTGTGATGACAGGGACCTTGGAGCATTGTGATGACAATGGTCATCAAGCATTGTGATGACAGGGGTCATAGAGCATTGTGATGAGAAAGACCATGGAGCATGGTGATGACAGAGGCCATGGAACATTGTGATGACAAGGCCATGTACCATTGTGATGACAAGGGCAGGGAACCTTGTGGTGACCCGGGTCATGGAGCATTTTGATGACAACTTTCATGGAACATTGTGATGACAGGGGTTATGGAGCATTGTGTTGAAAAGGAACATGGAGCAGTGTGATTACAGGGTCCATGGAACATTGTGAATACATAGGCCATGGAACAATGTGATGACAGGGGTCATGTAGCATTGTGATGACAGGGTCATGGAGCATTGGGATTACAGGGCTTATGGGGCACTGTGATGACAGGGGGCATGGAGCATTGTGATGAAAATTGTCCTGGAGCATTATGATGACAGCAGTCACAGAGGATTGGGATGAAAGGTATCATGCAGCATTGTGATGACAACGGTCATGGATCATTTTGATGACAGGGGTCATGGAACATTGTGATAAGAATTTTCATAAAGCATTTTGATGACAGGGGTCATGAAGCATTGTGTTGACACGGGCATGGAGCATTGTAATGATAGGATATCTGGAGCATTGTGATGAAAAGGGGATGGAGCATTTTGATGACAGGGTCCAAGGAGCATTGCGCTGACAATGGCATGGAGCATTGTGATGAAAAGGGTACTGGAGCACTGTGAGGATAAGAATCATGGATCATTGTGATGACAGGGGTCATGGAGCTTTGTGATGACAAGGGTCATGGAGCATTGTGATGACACGGTCAAGGAACATTGCGATGACAAGAATTATGGAGCATTGTGATGAAAGGACATGGAGCATTGTGATGAAAGGTGACAAGGAGCATTGTGATGATATGGGCAGAGAACTTTGTGGTGACAGGGGTCATGGAGCATTGTGATGAAAAGTGTCATCGAACATTGTACTGACAGGGATCATGGAGCTTTTTGGTAAGAGAGGCCTTGGATATTTGTGGTGGCAGGCGTCATGGGGCATTGTAATGACAGCGGTCTTGGATCATTGTGATGAAAGGGGTCATGGAGCACTGTGATTACAGGGGCCATGGAGCATTGTGAATACAAAGGCTATGGAGCATTGAGGTGACAGGTTTCATGGAGCATTGTGATGAAAGTGATCATGGATCATTGTGATGACAAGAGTCCTGGAACCTTGTGATGACAAGGTTCATGGAGCATTGTGATGACAAGGACCATGGCGAATTGTTATGACATCTGTCATGGGGCATGGTGATGACAATGGTCATCTAGAATTGTGATGAATGTTATAATGGAGCACTGTGATGACAGGCGCCATGGAACATTGTGATGACAAAGGCCATGGAGCATTGTGATGACAAGTGTCATGGGGCATTTTGATGACATTGGCATGGAGCATTATGATGACAAGAGTTCTGGAGCGTTTTGATGAAAAGTGCATGGAGCATTGTGATGACAGGGGCCATGGAAAATTGTGATGGCATAAGCCATGGAGCATTGTGATGACAAGTGTCATGGGACATTTTGATGACATTGGCATGGAGCATTATGATGACAAGAGTTCTGGAGCACTTTGATGACAAGGGCATGGAGCATTGTGATCACAGGGCCCATGGGGCATTGTGATGAAATTAGCCATGGAGCATTGAGATGACAGGCGTCTTGAGGTATGGTGATGACAGTGGTCATGGAGCATTGTGATGAAAGAGATCATGGAGCAATATGATAACAGGGGCCATGGAGCATTGTGATGACAGGTGTATTGGAGCATTGTGATGAAAATAGTCATGGATCATTGTGATGACATGTGTCCTGGAACACTGTGATGACACGGTTCATCGAGTATTGTGATGACAAGGGTCATAGCGAATTGTGATGACAGGTGTCATTGGGCATTGTGATGACATTGATCATCTAGGAATTGTGATGAAAGGTATCATGGAGCACTGTGATGACTGTGGGCATGAAGCATTGTTATGAAAATTGTCCTGGATTATTGTGATGACAGCAGTCATGGAGAATTGTGATGACAGGGATTATGCAGCATTGTGTTGACAAGGCTATGGACTATTGTGATGACAATGGTCATGGAGCAATGTGATGAAAGTTTTCATGGAACATCTTGATGAAAAGTGCCTGGGAGAATTGTGACGATAAAGGCCATGGAGCATTGTGATGACAAGTGTCACGGAGCATTGTAATGAAAGCTTTCATTATGCACTGTGATGACAAGGGGGATGGAGTATTGTGATGAAACTGGTCCTGGCGCATTGTGATAACAAAAGCCATGGAGCATTGTGATGACAGGCATCATGGAGCATGGTGAAGAAAGGGGCCATGGGGAATTGTAATGACAATAGAGAAATGTGATGAAAATGGTCAGCGAGCATAGTGATTAAAGTGGTCATTGAGAATTGTGATGAATAGTGACATAGAGCATTGTGATGCCAAAGGTCATGGAGAACTGTGATGACCAGGGTCATGTAGCTTTGTGATGACACGCCCATGGAACATTGTGATGACAAGAATTCTGGAGCATTGTGATGACAAGGGCCGTGGAGCATTGTGATGCCACGGTCATGGATCATTGTGATGACAAAATTCTGGAGCATTGTGAGGAAAAAGGCTTGGAGCATTGTGATTATAGGGGACATGGAGCATTGTGATGACATGGGCAGGGAACACTGTGATGACAGTTGTTATGGAGCAATGTGATGACAAGTGTCCTGGAGCATTGTGATGAGAGGGGCCTTGGAGAATTGTGATGACAGGCGTCATGAGGCATTGAGATGGCAGTGGTTATGGAGCATTATGATGAAAGATGTTATGGGGCACTGTGATTACAGGGGCCATGGAGCATTGTGAATACAAAGGCCATGGGGCATTGAGATGACAGTGGTCATGGAGCATTGTGATGAAAGTGGTAATGGATCATTGTGATGACAAGTGTCCTGGGACCCTGTGATGACATGGTTCATGGAGCATTGTGATGACAATGGTCATGGCGAATTGTGATGACAATGTCATGGGGCATTGTGATGGCACTGGTCATCTAGAAATGTGATTCAAGTTATTATGGAGCACAGTAATGAGAGGGGCCATGGAGCATTGTGATGACAAGTGTCATGGAGCATTGTGATGACAGGTGTCATGGAGCATCGTGATGACAAATGCCATGGAGAATTGTAATGAGAGGTGGCATTGGGCATTGTGATAAAAGGGGTCATGGAGTACTGGGATTACAGGGGGCATGGAGCATTGTGAAAACAAGTGATATGGTGAATAGTGATGACAGGCTTCATATAGCATTGTGATGACAAGTGCCATTTAGCATTTTAATGTCAGGGTTCATCAGGCATTGTGTTGACGGGGGTCACGTGTCATTGTGATGACAAAGGCCATAGAGCATTGTGATCACAGGGGTCATGGAGCATTGTGATGACATGGGCCATGGAGCATTGTGAAGACAAGTTTCATGGAGCATTGTGATGACACTGGCATGAAGCATGGTGATGACAACAGAACTGGAGCATTGTGATGACAAGGGCATGGAGCATTGTGATTACAGGAGACATGGAGCATTGTGATGACATTGGCAGGGATCATTGTGATGACAGGGATCATGGAGCATTGTGATGACAAAGACCAAGGAACATTTTGATGACAAGTGTCATTGAGCAATGTGATGACACGGGAATGGAGCATTATGATGACAAATGTTCTGGAGCATTGTGATGACAAGCGCATGGAGCATTGTGATTACAGGGGCCATGGAGCAATGTGATGACAACGGAATGGAGCATTGTGATGACAGTGGTCATTGAGCATTGTGATTACAAAGACCATGAGGCATTGTGATGAGAGGGACCTTGGAGCATTGTGATGACAATGGTCATCAAGCATTGTGATGACAGGGGTCATAGAACATTGTGATGAGAAAGACCATGGAGCCTGGTGATGACAGAGGCCATGGAACATTGTGATGACAAGGCCATGTACCATTGTGATGACAAGGGCAGGGAACCTTGTGGTGACCGGGGTCATGGAGCATTTTGATGACAACTTTCATGGGACATTGTGATGACAGGGGTCATGGAGCATTGTGTTGAAAAGGAACATGGAGCAGTGTGATTACAGGGTCCATGGAACATTGTGAATACATAGGCCATGGAACAATGTGATGACAGGGGTCATGTAGCATTGGGATGAAAGGGTCATGCAGCATTGGGATTACAGGGCTTATGGGGCACTGTGATGACAGGGGGCATGGAGCATTGTGATGAAAATTGTCCTGGAGCATTATGATGACAGCAGTCACAGAGGATTGGGATGAAATGTATCATGCAGCATTGTGATGACAACGGTCATGGATCATTTTGATGACAGGGGTCATGGAACATTGTGATAAGAATGTTCATAAAGCATTTTGATGACAGGGGTCATTAAGCATTGTGTTGACATGGGCATGGAGCATTGTAATGATAGGATATCTGGAGCATTGTGATGAAAAGGGGATGGAGCATTTTGATGACAGGGTCCAAGGAGCATTATGCTGACAATGGCATGGAGCATTGTGATGAAAATGGTACTGGAGCACTGTGAGGAAAGGAATCATGGATCATTGTGATGACAAGGTTCATGGAGCATTGTGATGACACGGTCAAGGAACATTGCAATGAGAAGAATTATGGAGCATTGTGATGAAAGGACATGGAGCATTGTGATGAAAGGTGACAAGGAGCATTGTGATGATATGGGCAGAGAACTTTGTGATGACAGGGGTCATGGAGCATTGTGATGAAAAGTGTCATCGAACATTGTACTGACAGGGATCATGGAGCTTATTGGTAAGAGAGGCCTTGGAGATTTGTGGTGGCAGGCGTCATGGGGCATTTTAATGACAGCGGTCTTGGAACATTGTGATGAAAGGGGTCATGGAGCACTGTGATAACAGGGGCCATGGAGCATTGTGAATACAAAGGCTATGGAGCATTGAGGTGACAGGTTTCATGGAGCATTGTGATGAAATTGATCATGGATCACTGTGATGACAAGAGTCCTGGAACACTGTGATGACAAGGTTCATGGAGCATTGTGATGACAAGGACCATGGCGAATTGTTATGACATCTGTCATGGGGCATTGTGATGACAGTGGTCATCTAGAATTGTGATGAAAGGTATAATGGAGCACTGTGATGACAGGGGCCATGGAACATTGTGATGACAAAGGCCATGGAGCATTGTGATGACAAGTGTCATGGGACATTTTGATGACATTGGCATGGAGCATTATGATGACAAGAGTTCTGGAGCACTTTGATGAAAAGGGCATGGAGCATTGTGATGACACGGCCCATGGAGCATTGTGATGAAAAGCGCAGGGAACATTGTGATGACTGGGTTCATGGAGCATTGTGATGAAAGGGGCCATGGAGCATTGAGATGACAGGCGTCTTGAGGTATGATGATGACAGTGGTCATGGAGCATTGTAATGAAAGAGATCATGGAGCAATATGATAACAGGGGCCATGGAGCATTGTGATGACAGGTGTATTGGAGCATTGTGATGAAAATAGTAATGGATCATTGTGATGACATGTGTCCTGGAACACTGTGATGACACGGTTCATCGAGTATTGTGATGACAAGGGTCATAGCGAATTGTGATGACAGGTGTCATTGGGAATTGTGATGACATTGATCATCTAGGAATTGTGATGAAAGGTATCATGGAGCACTGTGATGACTGGGGGCATGAAGCATTGTTATGAAAATTGTCCTGGATTATTGTGATGACAGCAGTCATGGAGAATTGTGATGACAGGGATTATGCAGCATTGTGTTGACAAGGCTATGGACTATTGTGATGACAATGGTCATGGAGCAATGTAATGAAAGTTTTCATGGAACATCGTGATGAAAAGTGCCTGGGAGCATTGTGACGATAAAGGCCATGGAGCATTGTGATGACAAGTGTCACGGAGCATTGTAATGAAAGCTTTCATTATGCACTGTGATGACAAGGGGGATGGAGTATTGTGATGAAACTGGTCCTGGCGCATTGTGATAACAAAAGCCATGGAGCATTGTGATGACAGGCATCATGGAGCATGGTGAAGAAAGGGGCCATGGGGAATTGTAATGACAATAGAGAAATGTGATGAAAATGGTCAGCGAGCATAGTGATTAAAGTGGTCATTGAGAATTGTGATGAATAGTGACATAGAGCATTGTGATGACAAAGGTCATGGAGAACTGTGATGACAAGGGTCATGTAGCTTTATGATGACACGTCCATGGAACATTGTGATGACAAGAATTCTGGAGCATTGTGATGACAAGGGCCGTGGAGCATTGTGATGCCACGGTCATGGAACATTGTGATGACAAAATTCTGGAGCATTGTGAGGAAAAAGGCTTGGAGCATTGTGATTATAGGGGACATGGAGCATTGTGATGACATGGGCAGGGAACACTGTGATGACAGTTGTTATGGAGCAATGTGATGACAAATGTCATGGAGCATTGTGATGAGAGGGGCCTTGGAGAATTGTGATGACAGGCGTCATGAGGCATTGAGATGGCAGTGGTCATGGAGCATTATGATGAAAGGTGTTATGGAGCACTGTGATTACAGGGGCCATGGAGCATTGTGAATACAAAGGCCATGGGGCATTGAGATGACAGTGGTCATGGAGCATTGTGATGAAAGTGGTAATGGATCATTGTGATGACAAGTGACCTGGGACCCTGTGATGACATGGTTCATGGAGCATTGTGATGACAATGGTCATGGCGAATTGTGATGACAATGTCATGGGGCATTGTGATGGCACTGGTCAACTAGAAATGTGATTCAAGTTTTTATGGATCACAGTAATGAGAGGGGCCATGGAGCATTGTGATGACAAGTGTCATGGAGCATTGTGATGACAGGTGTCATGGAGCATCGTGATGACAAATGCCATGGAGAATTGTGATGAGAGGTGGCATTGGGCATTGTGATGAAAGGGGTCATGGAGTACTGGGATTACAGGGGGCATGGAGCATTGTGAAAACAAGTGACATGGTGAATAGTGATGACAGGCTTCATATAGCATTGTGATGACAAGTGCCATTTAGCATTTTGATGTCAGGGTTCATCAGGCATTGTGTTGACGGGGGTCACGTGTCATTGTGATGACAAAGGCCATAGAGCATTGTGATCACAGGGGTCATGGAGCATTGTGATGACATGGGCCATGGAGCATTGTGAAGACAAGTTTCATGGAGCATTGTGATGACACTGGCATGAAGCATGGTGATGACAACAGAACTGGAGCATTGTGATGACAAGGGCATGGAGCATTGTGATTACAGGAGACATGGAGCATTGTGATGACATTGGCAGGGATCATTGTGATGACAGGGATCATGGAGCATTGTGATGACAAAGACCAAGGAACATTTTGATGACAAGTGTCATTGAGCAATGTGATGACACGGGAATGGAGCATTATGATGACAAATGTTCTGGAGCATTGTGATGACAAGCGCATGGAGCATTGTGATTACAGGGTCCATGGAGCATTGTGATGACAACGGAATGGAGCATTGTGATGACAGCGCTCATTGAGCATTGTGATTACAAAGACCATGAGGCATTGTGATGACAGGGACCTTGGAGCATTGTGATGACAATGGTCATCAAGCATTGTGATGACAGGTTTCATAGAGCATTGTGATGAGAAAGACCATGGAGCATGGTGATGACAGAGGCCATGGAACATTGTGATGACAAGGCCATGTACCATTGTGATGACAAGGGCAGGGAACCTTGTGGTGACCGGGGTCATGGAGCATTTTGATGACAACTTTTATGGGACATTGTGATGACAGGGGTCATGGAGCATTGTGTTGAAAAGGAACATGGAGCAGTGTGATTACAGGGTCCATGGAACATTGTGAATACATAGGCCATGGAACAATGTGATGACAGGGGTCATGTAGCATTGTGATGAAAGGGTCATGCAGCATTGGGATTACAGGGCTTATGGGGCACTGTGATGACAGGGGGCATGGAGCATTGTGATGAAAATTGTCCTGGAGCATTATGATGACAGCAGTCACAGAGGATTGGGATGAAATGTATCATGCAGCATTGTGATGACAACGGTAATGGATCATTTTGATGACAGGGTTCATGGAACATTGTGATAAGAATGTTCATAAAGCATTTTGATGACAGGGGTCATTAAGCATTGTGTTGACATGGGCATGGAGCATTGTAATGATAGGATATCTGGAGCATTGTGATGAAAAGGGGATGGAGCATTTTGATGACAGGGTCCAAGGAGCATTGTGCTGACAATGGCATGGAGCATTGTGATGAAAATGGTACTGGAGCACTGTGAGGAAAGGAATCATGGATCATTGTGATGACAAGGTTCATGGAGCATTGTGATGACACGGTCAAGGAACATTGCAATGAGAAGAATTATGGAGCATTGTGATGAAAGGACATGGAGCATTGTGATGAAAGGTGACAAGGAGCATTGTGATGATATGGGCAGAGAACTTTGTGATGACAGGGGTCATGGAGCATTGTGATGAAAAGTGTCATCGAACATTGTACTGACAGGGATCATGGAGCTTATTGGTAAGAGAGGCCTTGGAGATTTGTGGTGGCAGGCGTCATGGGGCATTTTAATGACAGCGGTCTTGGAACATTGTGATGAAAGGGGTCATGGAGCACTGTGATAACAGGGGCCATGGAGCATTGTGAATACAAAGGCTATGGAGCATTGAGGTGACAGGTTTCATGGAGCATTGTGATGAAATTGATCATGGATCACTGTGATGACAAGAGTCCTGGAACACTGTGATGACAACGTTCATGGAGCATTGTGATGACAAGGACCATGGCGAATTGTTATGACATCTGTCATGGGGCATTGTGATGACAGTGGTCATCTAGAATTGTGATGAAAGGTATAATGGAGCACTGTGATGACAGGGGCCATGGAACATTGTGATGACAAAGGCCATGGAGCATTGTGATGACAAGTGTCATGGGACATTTTGATGACATTGGCATGGAGCATTATGATGACAAGAGTTCTGGAGCACTTTGATGACAAGGGCATGGAGCATTGTGATGACACGGCCCATGGAGCATTGTGATGAAAAGCGCAGGGAACATTGTGATGACTGGGTTCATGGAGCATTGTGATGAAAGGGGCCATGGAGCATTGAGATGACAGGCGTCTTGAGGTATGATGATGACAGTGGTCATGGAGCATTGTAATGAAAGAGATCATGGAGCAATATGATAACAGGGGCCATGGAGCATTGTGATGACAGGTGTATTGGAGCATTGTGATGAAAATAGTCATGGATCACTGTGATGACATGTGTCCTGGAACACTGTGATGACACGGTTCATCGAGTATTGTGATGACAAGGGTCATAGCGAATTGTGATGACAGGTGTCATTGGGAATTGTGATGACATTGATCATCTAGGAATTGTGATGAAAGGTATCATGGAGCACTGTGATGACTGGGGGCATGAAGCATTGTTATGAAAATTGTCCTGGATTATTGTGATGACAGCAGTCATGGAGAATTGTGATGACAGGGATTATGCAGCATTGTGTTGACAAGGCTATGGACTATTGTGATGACAATGGTCATGGAGCAATGTGATGAAAGTTTTCATGGAACATCGTGATGAAAAGTGCCTGGGAGCATTGTGACGATAAAGGCCATGGAGCATTGTGATGACAAGTGTCACGGAGCATTGTAATGAAAGCTTTCATTATGCACTGTGATGACAAGGGGGATGGAGTATTGTGATGAAACTGGTCCTGGCGCATTGTGATAACAAAAGCCATGGAGCATTGTGATGACAGGCATCATGGAGCATGGTGAAGAAAGGGGCCATGGGGAATTGTAATGACAATAGAGAAATGTGATGAAAATGGTCAGCGAGCATAGTGATTAAAGTGGTCATTGAGAATTGTGATGAATAGTGACATAGAGCATTGTGATGCCAAAGGTCATGGAGAACTGTGATGACAAGGGTCATGTAGCTTTATGATGACACGTCCATGGAACATTGTGATGACAAGAATTCTGGAGCATTGTGATGACAAGGGCCGTGGAGCATTGTGATGCCACGGTCATGGAACATTGTGATGACAAAATTCTGGAGCATTGTGAGGAAAAAGGCTTGGAGCATTGTGATTATAGGGGACATGGAGCATTGTGATGACATGGGCAGGGAACACTGTGATGACAGTTGTTATGGAGCAATGTGATGACAAATGTCATGGAGCATTGTGATGAGAGGGGCCTTGGAGAATTGTGATGACAGGCGTCATGAGGCATTGAGATGGCAGTGGTCATGGAGCATTATGATGAAAGGTGTTATGGAGCACTGTGATTACAGGGGCCATGGAGCATTGTGAATACAAAGGCCATGGGGCATTGAGATGACAGTGGTCATGGAGCATTGTGATGAAAGTGGTAATGGATCATTGTGATGACAAGTGACCTGGGACCCTGTGATGACATGGTTCATGGAGCATTGTGATGACAATGGTCATGGCGAATTGTGATGACAATGTCATGGGGCATTGTGATGGCACTGGTCATCTAGAAATATGATTCAAGTTATTATGGAGCACAGTAATGAGAGGGGCCATGGAGCATTGTGATGACAAGTGTCATGGAGCATTGTGATGACAGGTGTCATGGAGCATCGTGATGACAAATGCCATGGAGAATTGTGATGAGAGGTGGCATTGGGCATTGTGATGAAAGGGGTCATGGAGTACTGGGATTACAGGGGGCATGGAGCATTGTGAAAACAAGTGACATGGTGAATAGTGATGACAGGCTTCATATAGCATTGTGATGACAAGTGCCATTTAGCATTTTGATGTCAGGGTTCATCAGGCATTGTGTTGACGGGGGTCACGTGTCATTGTGATGACAAAGGCCACAGAGCATTGTGATCACAGGGGTCATGGAGCATTGTGATGACATGGGCCATGGAGCATTGTGAAGACAAGATTCATGGAGCATTGTGATGACACTGGCATGAAGCATGGTAATGACAACACAACTGGAGCATTGTGATGACAAGGGCATGGAGCATTGTGATTACAGGAGACATGGAGCATTGTGATGACATTGGCAGGGATCATTGTGATGACAGGGATCATGGAGCATTGTGATGACAAAGACCAAGGAACATTTTGATGACAAGTGTCATTGAGCAATGTGATGACACGGGAATGGAGCATTATGATGACAAATGTTCTGGAGCATTGTGATGACAAGCGCATGGAGCATTGTGATTACAGGGGCCATGGAGCATTGTGATGACAACGGCATGGAGCATTGTGATGACAGTGGTCATTGAGCATTGTGATTACAAAGACCATGAGGCATTGTGATGACAGGGACCTTGGAGCATTGTGATGACAATGGTCATCAAGCATTGTGATGACAGGGGTCATAGAGCATTGTGATGAGAAAGACCATGGAGCATGGTGATGACAGAGGCCATGGAACATTGTGATGACAAGGCCATGTACCATTGTGATGACAAGGGCAGGGAACCTCGTGGTGACCGGGGTCATGGAGCATTTTGATGACAACTTTCATGTAACATTGTGATGACAGGGGTCATGGAGCATTGTGTTGAAAAGGAACATGGAGCAGTGTGATTACAGGGTCCATGGAACATTGTGAATACATAGGCCATGGAACAATGTGATGACAGGGGTCATGTAGCATTGTGATGACAGGGTCATGGAGCATTGGGATTACAGGGCTTATGGGGCACTGTGATGACAGGGGGCATGGAGCATTGTGATGAAAATTGTCCTGGAGCATTATGATGACAGCAGTCACAGAGGATTGGGATGAAAGGTATCATGCAGCATTGTGATGACAACGGTCATGGATCATTTTGATGACAGGGGTCATGGAACATTGTGATAAGAATGTTCATAAAGCATTTTGATGACAGGGGTCATGAAGCATTGTGTTGACACGGGCATGGAGCATTGTAATGATAGGATATCTGGAGCATTGTGATGAAAAGGGGATGGAGCATTTTGATGACAGGGTCCAAGGAGCATTGTGCTGACAATGGCATGGAGCATGGTGATGAAAAGGGTACTGGAGCACTGTGAGGAAAGGAATCATGGATCATTGTGGTGACAGGGGTCATGGAGCTTTGTGATGACAAGTGTCATGGAGCATTGTGATGACACGGTCAAGGAACATTGCGATGACAAGAATTATGGAGCATTGTGATGAAAGGACATGGAGCATTGTGATGAAAGGTGACAAGGAGCATTGTGATGATATGGGCAGAGAACATTGTGATGACAGGGGTCATGGAGCATTGTGATGAAAAGTGTCATCGAACATTGTCCTGATAGGGATCATGGAGCTTTTTGGTAAGAGAGGCCTTGGATATTTGTGGTGGCAGGCGTCATGGGGCATTGTAATGACAGCGGTCTTGGATCATTGTGATGAAAGGGGTCATGGAGCACTGTGATTACAGGGGCCATGGAGCATTGTGAATACAAATGCTAGGGAGCATTGAGGTGACAGGTTTCATGGAGCATTGTGATGAAAGTGATCATGGATCATTGTGATGACAAGAGTCCTGGAACCTTGTGATGACAAGGTTCATGGAGCATTGTGATGACAAGGACCATGGCGAATTGTTATGACATCTGTCATGGGGCATGGTGATGACAGTGGTCATCTAGAATTGTGATGAAAGGTATAATGGAGCACTGTGATGACAGGAGCCATGGAACATTGTGATGACAAAGGCCATGGAGCATTGTGATGACAAGTGTCATGGGGCATTTTGATGACATTGGCATGGAGCATTATGATGACAAGAATTCTGGAGCATTTTGATGAAAAGGGCATGGAGCATTGTGATGACAGGGGCCATGGAAAATTGTGATGGCATAAGCCATGGAGCATTGTGATGACAAGTGTCATGGGACATTTTGATGACATTGGCATGGAGCATTATGATGACAAGAGTTCTGGAGCCCTTTGATGACAAGGGCATGGAGCATTGTGATCACAGGGCCCATGGGGCATTGTGATGAAAAGAGCCATGGAGCATTGAGATGACAGGCGTCTTGAGGTATGGTGATGACAGTGGTCATGGAGCATTGTGATGAAAGAGATCATGGAGCAATATGATAACAGGAGCCATGGCGCATTGTGATGACAGGTGTATTGGAGCATTGTGATGAAAATAGTCATGGATCATTGTGATGACATGTGTCCTGGAACACTGTGATGACACGGTTCATCGAGTATTGTGATGACAAGGGTCATAGCGAATTGTGATGACAGGTGTCATTGGGCATTTTGATGACATTGATCATCTAGGAATTGTGATGAAAGGTATCATGGAGCACTGTGATGACTGGGGGCATGAAGCATTGTTATGAAAATTGTCCTGGAATATTGTGATGACAGCAGTCATGGAGAATTGTGATGACAGGGATTATGCAGCATTGTGTTGACAAGGCTATGGACTATTGTGATGACAATGGTCATGGAGCAATGTGATGAATGTTTTCATGGAACATCGTGATGAAAAGTGCCTGGGAGCATTGTGACGATAAAGGCCATGGAGCATTGTGATGACAAGTGTCACGGAGCATTGTAATGAAAGCTTTCATTATGCACTGTGATGACAAGGGGGATGGAGTATTGTGATGAAACTGGTCCTGGCGCATTGTGATAACAAAAGCCATGGAGCATTGTGATGACAGGCATCATGGAGCATGGTGAAGAAAGGGGCCATGGGGAATTGTAATGACAATAGAGAAATGTGATGAAAATGGTCAGCGAGCATAGTGATTAAAGTGGTCATTGAGAATTGTGATGAATAGTGACATAGAGCATTGTGATGACAAAGGTCATGGAGAACTGTGATGACCAGGGTCATGTAGCTTTGTGATGACACGTCCATGGAACATTGTGATGACAAGAATTCTGGAGCATTGTGATGACAAGGGCCGTGGAGCATTGTGATGCCACGGTCATGGAACATTGTGATGACAAAATTCTGGAGCATTGTGAGGAAAAAGGCTTGGAGCATTGTGATTATAGGGGACATGGAGCATTGTGATGACATGGGCAGGGAACACTGTGATGACAGTTGTTATGGAGCAATGTGATGACAAGTGTCATGGAGCATTGTGATGAGAGGGGCCTTGGAGAATTGTGATGACAGGCGTCATGAGGCATTGAGATGGCAGTGGTCATGGAGCATTATGATGAAAGGTGTTATGGAGCACTGTGATTACAGGGGCCATGGAGCATTGTGAATACAAAGGCCATGGGGCATTGAGATGACAGTGGTCATGGAGCATTGTGATGAAAGTGGTAATGGATCATTGTGATGACAAGTGTCCTGGGACCCTGTGATGACATGGTTCATGGAGCATTGTGATGACAATGGTCATGGCGAATTGTGATGACAATGTCATGGGGCATTGTGATGGCACTGGTCATCTAGAAATGTGATTCAAGTTATTATGGAGCACAGTAATGAGAGGGGCCATGGAGCATTGTGATGACAAGTGTCATGGAGCATTGTGATGACAGGTGTCATGGAGCATCGTGATGACAAATGCCATGGAGAATTGTGATGAGAGGTGGCATTGGGCATTGTGATGAAAGGGGTCATGGAGTACTGGGATTACAGGGGCCATGGAGCATTGTGAAAACAGGTGACATGGTGAATAGTGATGACAGGCTTCATATAGCATTGTGATGACTAGTGCCATTTAGCATTTTGATGTCAGGGTTCATCAGGCATTGTGTTGACGGGGGTCACGTGTCATTGTGATGACAAAGGCCATAGAGCATTGTGATCACAGGGGTCATGGAGCATTGTGAGGACATGGGCCATGGAGCATTGTGAAGACAAGATTCATGGAGCATTGTGATGACACTGGCATGAAGCATGGTGATGACAACACAACTGGAGCATTGTGATGACAAGGGCATGGAGCATTGTGATTACAGGAGACATGGAGCATTGTGATGACATTGGCAGGGATCATTGTGATGACAGGGATCATGGAGCATTGTGATGACAAAGACCAAGGAACATTTTGATGACAAGTGTCATTGAGCAATGTGATGACACGGGAATGGAGCATTATGATGACAAATGTTCTGGAGCATTGTGATGACAAGCGCATGGAGCATTGTGATTACAGGGGCCATGGAGCATTGTGATGACAACGGCATGGAGCATTGTGATGACAGTGGTCATTGAGCATTGTGATTACAAAGACCATGAGGCATTGTGATGACAGGGACCTTGGAGCATTGTGATGACAATGGTCATCAAGCATTGTGATGACAGGGGTCATAGAGCATTGTGATGGGAAAGACCATGGAGCATGGTGATGACAGAGGCCATGGAACATTGTGATGACAAGGCCATGTACCATTGTGATGACAAGGGCAGGGAACCTCGTGGTGACCGGGGTCATGGAGCATTTTGATGACAACTTTCATGTAACATTGTGATGACAGGGGTCATGGAGCATTGTGTTGAAAAGGAACATGGAGCAGTGTGATTACAGGGTCCATGGAACATTGTGAATACATAGGCCATGGAACAATGTGATGACAGGGGTCATGTAGCATTGTGATGACAGGGTCATGGAGCATTGGGATTACAGGGCTTATGGGGCACTGTGATGACAGGGGGCATGGAGCATTGTGATGAAAATTGTCCTGGAGCATTATGATGACAGCAGTCACAGAGGATTGGGATGAAAGGTATCATGCAGCATTGTGATGACAACGGTCATGGATCATTTTGATGACAGGGGTCATGGAACATTGTGATAAGAATGTTCATAAAGCATTTTGATGACAGGGGTCATGAAGCATTGTGTTGACACGGGCATGGAGCATTGTAATGATAGGATATCTGGAGCATTGTGATGAAAAGGGGATGGAGCATTTTGATGACAGGGTCCAAGGAGCATTGTGCTGACAATGGCATGGAGCATGGTGATGAAAAGGGTACTGGAGCACTGTGAGGAAAGGAATCATGGATCATTGTGGTGACAGGGGTCATGGAGCTTTGTGATGACAAGGGTCATGGAGCATTGTGATGACACGGTCAAGGAACATTGCGATGACAAGAATTATGGAGCATTGTGATGAAAGGACATGGAGCATTGTGATGAAAGGTGACAAGGAGCATTGTGATGATATGGGCAGAGAACTTTGTGATGACAGGGGTCATGGAGCATTGTGATGAAAAGTGTCATCGAACATTGTACTGATAGGGATCATGGAGCTTTTTGGTAAGAGAGGCCTTGGATATTTGTGGTGGCAGGCGTCATGGGGCATTGTAATGACAGCCGTCTTGGATCATTGTGATGAAAGGGGTCATGGAGCACTGTGATTACAGGGGCCATGGAGCATTGTGAATACAAATGCTAGGGAGCATTGAGGTGACAGGTTTCATGGAGCATTGTGATGAAAGTGATCATGGATCATTGTGATGACAAGAGTCCTGGAACCTTGTGATGACAAGGTTCATGGAGCATTGTGATGACAAGGACCATGGCGAATTGTTATGACATCTGTCATGGGGCATGGTGATGACAGTGGTCATCTAGAATTGTGATGAAAGGTATAATGGAGCACTGTGATGACAGGGGCCATGGAACATTGTGATGACAAAGGCCATGGAGCATTGTGATGACAAGTGTCATGGGGCATTTTGATGACATTGGCATGGAGCATTATGATGACAAGAATTCTGGAGCATTTTGATGAAAAGGGCATGGAGCATTGTGATGACAGGGGCCATGGAAAATTGTGATGGCATAAGCCATGGAGCATTGTGATGACAAGTGTCATGGGACATTTTGATGACATTGGCATGGAGCATTATGATGACAAGAGTTCTGGAGCCCTTTGATGACAAGGGCATGGAGCATTGTGATCACAGGGCCCATGGGGCATTGTGATGAAAAGAGCCATGGAGCATTGAGATGACAGGCGTCTTGAGGTATGGTGATGACAGTGGTCATGGAGCATTGTGATGAAAGAGATCATGGAGCAATATGATAACAGGAGCCATGGCGCATTGTGATGACAGGTGTATTGGAGCATTGTGATGAAAATAGTCATGGATCATTGTGATGACATGTGTCCTGGAACACTGTGATGACACGGTTCATCGAGTATTGTGATGACAAGGGTCATAGCGAATTGTGATGACAGGTGTCATTGGGCATTTTGATGACATTGATCATCTAGGAATTGTGATGAAAGGTATCATGGAGCACTGTGATGACTGGGGGCATGTAGCATTGTTATGAAAATTGTCCTGGAATATTGTGATGACAGCAGTCATGGAGAATTGTGATGACATGGATTATGCAGCATTGTGTTGACAAGGCTATGGACTATTGTGATGACAATGGTCATGGAGCAATGTGATGAAAGTTTTCATGGAACATCGTGATGAAAAGTGCCTGGGAGCATTGTGACGATAAAGGCCATGGAGCATTGTGATGACAAGTGTCACGGAGCATTGTAATGAAAGCTTTCATTATGCACTGTGATGACAAGGGGGATGGAGTATTGTGATGAAACTGGTCCTGGCGCATTGTGATAACAAAAGCCATGGAGCATTGTGATGACAGGCATCATGGAGCATGGTGAAGAAAGGGGCCATGGGGAATTGTAATGACAATAGAGAAATGTGATGAAAATGGTCAGCGAGCATAGTGATTAAAGTGGTCATTGAGAATTGTGATGAATAGTGACATAGAGCATTGTGATGACAAAGGTCATGGAGAACTGTGATGACCAGGGTCATGTAGCTTTGTGATGACACGTCCATGGAACATTGTGATGACAAGAATTCTGGAGCATTGTGATGACAAGGGCCATGGAGCATTGTGATGCCACGGTCATGGAACATTGTGATGACAAAATTCTGGAGCATTGTGAGGAAAAAGGCTTGGAGCATTGTGATTATAGGGGACATGGAGCATTGTGATGACATGGGCAGGGAACACTGTGATGACAGTTGTTATGGAGCAATGTGATGACAAGTGTCATGGAGCATTGTGATGAGAGGGGCCTTGGAGAATTGTGATGACAGGCGTCATGAGGCATTGAGATGGCAGTGGTCATGGAGCATTATGATGAAAGGTGTTATGGAGCACTGTGATTACAGGGGCCATGGAGCATTGTGAATACAAAGGCCATGGGGCATTGAGATGACAGTGGTCATGGAGCATTGTGATGAAAGTGGTAATGGATCATTGTGATGACAAGTGTCCTGGGACCCTGTGATGACATGGTTCATGGAGCATTGTGATGACAATGGTCATGGCGAATTGTGATGACAATGTCATGGGGCATTGTGATGGCACTGGTCATCTAGAAATGTGATTCAAGTTATTATGGAGCACAGTAATGAGAGGGGCCATGGAGCATTGTGATGACAAGTGTCATGGAGCATTGTGATGACAGGTGTCATGGAGCATCGTGATGACAAATGCCATGGAGAATTGTGATGAGAGGTGGCATTGGGCATTGTGATGAAAGGGGTCATGGAGTACTGGGATTACAGGGGCCATGGAGCATTGTGAAAACAGGTGACATGGTGAATAGTGATGACAGGCTTCATATAGCATTGTGATGACAAGTGCCATTTAGCATTTTGATGTCAGGGTTCATCAGGCATTGTGTTGACGGGGGTCACGTGTCATTGTGATGACAAAGGCCATAGAGCATTGTGATCACAGGGGTCATGGAGCATTGTGACGACATGGGCCATGGAGCATTGTGAAGACAAGATTCATGGAGCATTGTGATGACACTGGCATGAAGCATGGTGATGACAACACAACTGGAGCATTGTGATGACAAGGGCATGGAGCATTGTGATTACAGGAGACATGGAGCATTGTGATGACATTGGCAGGGATCATTGTGATGACAGGGATCATGGAGCATTGTGATGACAAAGACCAAGGAACATTTTGATGACAAGTGTCATTGAGCAATGTGATGACACGGGAATGGAGCATTATGATGACAAATGTTCTGGAGCATTGTGATGACAAGCGCATGGAGCATTGTGATTACAGGGGCCATGGAGCATTGTGATGACAACGGCATGGAGCATTGTGATGACAGTGGTCATTGAGCATTGTGATTACAAAGACCATGAGGCATTGTGATGACAGGGACCTTGGAGCATTGTGATGACAATGGTCATCAAGCATTGTGATGACAGGGGTCATAGAGCATTGTGATGAGAAAGACCATGGAGCATGGTGATGACAGAGGCCATGGAACATTGTGATGACAAGGCCATGTACCATTGTGATGACAAGGGCAGGGAACCTCGTGGTGACCGGGGTCATGGAGCATTTTGATGACAACTTTCATGGAACGTTGTGATGACAGGGGTCATGGAGCATTGTGTTGAAAAGGAACATGGAGCAGTGTGATTACAGGGTCCATGGAACATTGTGAATACATAGGCCATGGAACAATGTGATGACAGGGGTCATGTAGCATTGTGATGACAGGGTCATGGAGCATTGGGATTACAGGGCTTATGGGGCACTGTGATGACAGGGGGCATGGAGCATTGTGATGAAAATTGTCCTGGAGCATTATGATGACAGCAGTCACAGAGGATTGGGATGAAAGGTATCATGCAGCATTGTGATGACAACGGTCATGGATCATTTTGATGACAGGGGTCATGGAACATTGTGATAAGAATGTTCATAAAGCATTTTGATGACAGGGGTCATGAAGCATTGTGTTGACACGGGCATGGAGCATTGTAATGATAGGATATCTGGAGCATTGTGATGAAAAGGGGATGGAGCATTTTGATGACAGGGTCCAAGGAGCATTGTGCTGACAATGGCATGGAGCATGGTGATGAAAAGGGTACTGGAGCACTGTGAGGAAAGGAATCATGGATCATTGTGGTGACAGGGGTCATGGAGCTTTGTGATGACAAGGGTCATGGAGCATTGTGATGACACGGTCAAGGAACATTGCGATGACAAGAATTATGGAGCATTGTGATGAAAGGACATGGAGCATTGTGATGAAAGGTGACAAGGAGCATTGTGATGATATGGGCAGAGAACTTTGTGATGACAGGGGTCATGGAGCATTGTGATGAAAAGTGTCATCGAACATTGTACTGATAGGGATCATGGAGCTTTTTGGTAAGAGAGGCCTTGGATATTTGTGGTGGCAGGCGTCATGGGGCATTGTAATGACAGCCGTCTTGGATCATTGTGATGAAAGGGGTCATGGAGCACTGTGATTACAGGGGCCATGGAGCATTGTGAATACAAATGCTAGGGAGCATTGAGGTGACAGGTTTCATGGAGCATTGTGATGAAAGTGATCATGGATCATTGTGATGACAAGAGTCCTGGAACCTTGTGATGACAAGGTTCATGGAGCATTGTGATGACAAGGACCATGGCGAATTGTTATGACATCTGTCATGGGGCATGGTGATGACAGTGGTCATCTAGAATTGTGATGAAAGGTATAATGGAGCACTGTGATGACAGGGGCCATGGAACATTGTGATGACAAAGGCCATGGAGCATTGTGATGACAAGTGTCATGGGGCATTTGGATGACATTGGCATGGAGCATTATGATGACAAGAATTCTGGAGCATTTTGATGAAAAGGGCATGGAGCATTGTGATGACAGGGGCCATGGAAAATTGTGATGGCATAAGCCATGGAGCATTGTGATGACAAGTGTCATGGGACATTTTGATGACATTGGCATGGAGCATTATGATGACAAGAGTTCTGGAGCCCTTTGATGACAAGGGCATGGAGCATTGTGATCACAGGGCCCATGGGGCATTGTGATGAAAAGAGCCATGGAGCATTGAGATGACAGGCGTCTTGAGGTATGGTGTTGACAGTGGTCATGGAGCATTGTGATGAAAGAGATCATGGAGCAATATGATAACAGGAGCCATGGCGCATTGTGATGACAGGTGTATTGGAGCATTGTGATGAAAATAGTCATGGATCATTGTGATGACATGTGTCCTGGAACACTGTGATGACACGGTTCATCGAGTATTGTGATGACAAGGGTCATAGCGAATTGGGATGACAGGTGTCATTGGGCATTTTGATGACATTGATCATCTAGGAATTGTGATGAAAGCTATCATGGAGCACTGTGATGACTGGGGGCATGAAGCATTGTTATGAAAATTGTCCTGGAATATTGTGATGACAGCAGTCATGGAGAATTGTGATGACAGGGATTATGCAGCATTGTGTTGACAAGGCTATGGACTATTGTGATGACAATGGTCATGGAGCAATGTGATGAAAGTTTTCATGGAACATCGTGATGAAAAGTGCCTGGGAGCATTGTGACGATAAAGGCCATGGAGCATTGTGATGACAAGTGTCACGGAGCATTGTAATGAAAGCTTTCATTATGCACTGTGATGACAAGGGGGATGGAGTATTGTGATGAAACTGGTCCTGGCGCATTGTGATAACAAAAGCCATGGAGCATTGTGATGACAGGCATCATGGAGCATGGTGAAGAAAGGGGCCATGGGGAATTGTAATGACAATAGAGAAATGTGATGAAAATGGTCAGCGAGCATAGTGATTAAAGTGGTCATTGAGAATTGTGATGAATAGTGACATAGAGCATTGTGATGACAAAGGTCATGGAGAACTGTGATGACCAGGGTCATGTAGCTTTGTGATGACACGTCCATGGAACATTGTGATGACAAGAATTCTGGAGCATTGTGATGACAAGGGCCATGGAGCATTGTGATGCCACGGTCATGGAACATTGTGATGACAAAATTCTGGAGCATTGTGAGGAAAAAGGCTTGGAGCATTGTGATTATAGGGGACATGGAGCATTGTGATGACATGGGCAGGGAACACTGTGATGACAGTTGTTATGGAGCAATGTGATGACAAGTGTCATGGAGCATTGTGATGAGAGGGGCCTTGGAGAATTGTGATGACAGGCGTCATGAGGCATTGAGATGGCAGTGGTCATGGAGCATTATGATGAAAGGTGTTATGGAGCACTGTGATTACAGGGGCCATGGAGCATTGTGAATACAAAGGCCATGGGGCATTGAGATGACAGTGGTCATGGAGCATTGTGATGAAAGTGGTAATGGATCATTGTGATGACAAGTGTCCTGGGACCCTGTGATGACATGGTTCATGGAGCATTGTGATGACAATGGTCATGGCGAATTGTGATGACAATGTCATGGGGCATTGTGATGGCACTGGTCATCTAGAAATGTGATTCAAGTTATTATGGAGCACAGTAATGAGAGGGGCCATGGAGCATTGTGATGACAAGTGTCATGGAGCATTGTGATGACAGGTGTCATGGAGCATCGTGATGACAAATGCCATGGAGAATTGTGATGAGAGGTGGCATTGGGCATTGTGATGAAAGGGGTCATGGAGTACTGGGATTACAGGGGCCATGGAGCATTGTGAAAACAGGTGACATGGTGAATAGTGATGACAGGCTTCATATAGCATTGTGATGACAAGTGCCATTTAGCATTTTGATGTCAGGGTTCATCAGGCATTGTGTTGACGGGGGTCACGTGTCATTGTGATGACAAAGGCCATAGAGCATTGTGATCACAGGGGTCATGGAGCATTGTGACGACATGGGCCATGGAGCATTGTGAAGACAAGATTCATGGAGCATTGTGATGACACTGGCATGAAGCATGGTGATGACAACACAACTGGAGCATTGTGATGACAAGGGCATGGAGCATTGTGATTACAGGAGACATGGAGCATTGTGATGACATTGGCAGGGATCATTGTGATGACAGGGATCATGGAGCATTGTGATGACAAAGACCAAGGAACATTTTGATGACAAGTGTCATTGAGCAATGTGATGACACGGGAATGGAGCATTATGATGACAAATGTTCTGGAGCATTGTGATGACAAGCGCATGGAGCATTGTGATTACAGGGGCCATGGAGCATTGTGATGACAACGGCATGGAGCATTGTGATGACAGTGGTCATTGAGCATTGTGATTACAAAGACCATGAGGCATTGTGATGACAGGGACCTTGGAGCATTGTGATGACAATGGTCATCAAGCATTGTGATGACAGGGGTCATAGAGCATTGTGATGAGAAAGACCATGGAGCATGGTGATGACAGAGGCCATGGAACATTGTGATGACAAGGCCATGTACCATTGTGATGACAAGGGCAGGGAACCTCGTGGTGACCGGGGTCATGGAGCATTTTGATGACAACTTTCATGGAACGTTGTGATGACAGGGGTCATGGAGCATTGTGTTGAAAAGGAACATGGAGCAGTGTGATTACAGGGTCCATGGAACATTGTGAATACATAGGCCATGGAACAATGTGATGACAGGGGTCATGTAGCATTGTGATGACAGGGTCATGGAGCATTGGGATTACAGGGCTTATGGGGCACTGTGATGACAGGGGGCATGGAGCATTGTGATGAAAATTGTCCTGGAGCATTATGATGACAGCAGTCACAGAGGATTGGGATGAAAGGTATCATGCAGCATTGTGATGACAACGGTCATGGATCATTTTGATGACAGGGGTCATGGAACATTGTGATAAGAATGTTCATAAAGCATTTTGATGACAGGGGTCATGAAGCATTGTGTTGACACGGGCATGGAGCATTGTAATGATAGGATATCTGGAGCATTGTGATGAAAAGGGGATGGAGCATTTTGATGACAGGGTCCAAGGAGCATTGTGCTGACAATGGCATGGAGCATGGTGATGAAAAGGGTACTGGAGCACTGTGAGGAAAGGAATCATGGATCATTGTGGTGACAGGGGTCATGGAGCTTTGTGATGACAAGGGTCATGGAGCATTGTGATGACACGGTCAAGGAACATTGCGATGACAAGAATTATGGAGCATTGTGATGAAAGGACATGGAGCATTGTGATGAAAGGTGACAAGGAGCATTGTGATGATATGGGCAGAGAACATTGTGATGACAGGGGTCATGGAGCATTGTGATGAAAAGTGTCATCGAACATTGTCCTGATAGGGATCATGGAGCTTTTTGGTAAGAGAGGCCTTGGATATTTGTGGTGGCAGGCGTCATGGGGCATTGTAATGACAGCGGTCTTGGATCATTGTGATGAAAGGGGTCATGGAGCACTGTGATTACAGGGGCCATGGAGCATTGTGAATACAAATGCTAGGGAGCATTGAGGTGACAGGTTTCATGGAGCATTGTGATGAAAGTGATCATGGATCATTGTGATGACAAGAGTCCTGGAACCTTGTGATGACAAGGTTCATGGAGCATTGTGATGACAAGGACCATGGCGAATTGTTATGACATCTGTCATGGGGCATGGTGATGACAGTGGTCATCTAGAATTGTGATGAAAGGTATAATGGAGCACTGTGATGACAGGGGCCATGGAACATTGTGATGACAAAGGCCATGGAGCATTGTGATGACAAGTGTCATGGGGCATTTGGATGACATTGGCATGGAGCATTATGATGACAAGAATTCTGGAGCATTTTGATGAAAAGGGCATGGAGCATTGTGATGACAGGGGCCATGGAAAATTGTGATGGCATAAGCCATGGAGCATTGTGATGACAAGTGTCATGGGACATTTTGATGACATTGGCATGGAGCATTATGATGACAAGAGTTCTGGAGCCCTTTGATGACAAGGGCATGGAGCATTGTGATCACAGGGCCCATGGGGCATTGTGATGAAAAGAGCCATGGAGCATTGAGATGACAGGCGTCTTGAGGTATGGTGATGACAGTGGTCATGGAGCATTGTGATGAAAGAGATCATGGAGCAATATGATAACAGGAGCCATGGCGCATTGTGATGACAGGTGTATTGGAGCATTGTGATGAAAATAGTCATGGATCATTGTGATGACATGTGTCCTGGAACACTGTGATGACACGGTTCATCGAGTATTGTGATGACAAGGGTCATAGCGAATTGGGATGACAGGTGTCATTGGGCATTTTGATGACATTGATCATCTAGGAATTGTGATGAAAGCTATCATGGAGCACTGTGATGACTGGGGGCATGAAGCATTGTTATGAAAATTGTCCTGGAATATTGTGATGACAGCAGTCATGGAGAATTGTGATGACAGGGATTATGCAGCATTGTGTTGACAAGGCTATGGACTATTGTGATGACAATGGTCATGGAGCAATGTGATGAAAGTTTTCATGGAACATCGTGATGAAAAGTGCCTGGGAGCATTGTGACGATAAAGGCCATGGAGCATTGTGATGACAAGTGTCACGGAGCATTGTAATGAAAGCTTTCATTATGCACTGTGATGACAAGGGGGATGGAGTATTGTGATGAAACTGGTCCTGGCGCATTGTGATAACAAAAGCCATGGAGCATTGTGATGACAGGCATCATGGAGCATGGTGAAGAAAGGGGCCATGGGGAATTGTAATGACAATAGAGAAATGTGATGAAAATGGTCAGCGAGCATAGTGATTAAAGTGGTCATTGAGAATTGTGATGAATAGTGACATAGAGCATTGTGATGACAAAGGTCATGGAGAACTGTGATGACCAGGGTCATGTAGCTTTGTGATGACACGTCCATGGAACATTGTGATGACAAGAATTCTGGAGCATTGTGATGACAAGGGCCGTGGAGCATTGTGATGCCACGGTCATGGAACATTGTGATGACAAAATTCTGGAGCATTGTGAGGAAAAAGGCTTGGAGCATTGTGATTATAGGGGACATGGAGCATTGTGATGACATGGGCAGGGAACACTGTGATGACAGTTGTTATGGAGCAATGTGATGACAAGTGTCATGGAGCATTGTGATGAGAGGGGCCTTGGAGAATTGTGATGACAGGCGTCATGAGGCATTGAGATGGCAGTGGTCATGGAGCATTATGATGAAAGGTGTTATGGAGCACTGTGATTACAGGGGCCATGGAGCATTGTGAATACAAAGGCCATGGGGCATTGAGATGACAGTGGTCATGGAGCATTGTGATGAAAGTGGTAATGGATCATTGTGATGACAAGTGTCCTGGGACCCTGTGATGACATGGTTCATGGAGCATTGTGATGACAATGGTCATGGCGAATTGTGATGACAATGTCATGGGGCATTGTGATGGCACTGGTCATCTAGAAATGTGATTCAAGTTATTATGGAGCACAGTAATGAGAGGGGCCATGGAGCATTGTGATGACAAGTGTCATGGAGCATTGTGATGACAGGTGTCATGGAGCATCGTGATGACAAATGCCATGGAGAATTGTGATGAGAGGTGGCATTGGGCATTGTGATGAAAGGGGTCATGGAGTACTGGGATTACAGGGGCCATGGAGCATTGTGAAAACAGGTGACATGGTGAATAGTGATGACAGGCTTCATATAGCATTGTGATGACAAGTGCCATTTAGCATTTTGATGTCAGGGTTCATCAGGCATTGTGTTGACGGGGGTCACGTGTCATTGTGATGACAAAGGCCATAGAGCATTGTGATCACAGGGGTCATGGAGCATTGTGAGGACATGGGCCATGGAGCATTGTGAAGACAAGATTCATGGAGCATTGTGATGACACTGGCATGAAGCATGGTGATGACAACACAACTGGAGCATTGTGATGACAAGGGCATGGAGCATTGTGATTACAGGAGACATGGAGCATTGTGATGACATTGGCAGGGATCATTGTGATGACAGGGATCATGGAGCATTGTGATGACAAATACCAAGGAACATTTTGATGACAAGTGTCATTGAGCAATGTGATGACACGGGAATGGAGCATTATGATGACAAATGTTCTGGAGCATTGTGATGACAAGCGCATGGAGCATTGTGATTACAGGGGCCATGGAGCATTGTGATGACAACGGCATGGAGCATTGTGATGACAGTGGTCATTGAGCATTGTGATTACAAAGACCATGAGGCATTGTGATGACAGGGACCTTGGAGCATTGTGATGACAATGGTCATCAAGCATTGTGATGACAGGGGTCATAGAGCATTGTGATGAGAAAGACCATGGAGCATGGTGATGACAGAGGCCATGGAACATTGTGATGACAAGGCCATGTACCATTGTGATGACAAGGGCAGGGAACCTCGTGGTGACCGGGGTCATGGAGCATTTTGATGACAACTTTCATGGAACATTGTGATGACAGGGGTCATGGAGCATTGTGTTGAAAAGGAACATGGAGCAGTGTGATTACAGGGTCCATGGAACATTGTGAATACATAGGCCATGGAACAATGTGATGACAGGGGTCATGTAGCATTGTGATGACAGGGTCATGGAGCATTGGGATTACAGGGCTTATGGGGCACTGTGATGACAGGGGGCATGGAGCATTGTGATGAAAATTGTCCTGGAGCATTATGATGACAGCAGTCACAGAGGATTGGGATGAAAGGTATCATGCAGCATTGTGATGACAACGGTCATGGATCATTTTGATGACAGGGGTCATGGAACATTGTGATAAGAATGTTCATAAAGCATTTTGATGACAGGGGTCATGAAGCATTGTGTTGACACGGGCATGGAGCATTGTAATGATAGGATATCTGGAGCATTGTGATGAAAAGGGGATGGAGCATTTTGATGACAGGGTCCAAGGAGCATTGTGCTGACAATGGCATGGAGCATGGTGATGAAAAGGGTACTGGAGCACTGTGAGGAAAGGAATCATGGATCATTGTGGTGACAGGGGTCATGGAGCTTTGTGATGACAAGGGTCATGGAGCATTGTGATGACACGGTCAAGGAACATTGCGATGACAAGAATTATGGAGCATTGTGATGAAAGGACATGGAGCATTGTGATGAAAGGTGACAAGGAGCATTGTGATGATATGGGCAGAGAACTTTGTGATGACAGGGGTCATGGAGCATTGTGATGAAAAGTGTCATCGAACATTGTACTGATAGGGATCATGGAGCTTTTTGGTAAGAGAGGCCTTGGATATTTGTGGTGGCAGGCGTCATGGGGCATTGTAATGACAGCGGTCTTGGATCATTGTGATGAAAGGGGTCATGGAGCACTGTGATTACAGGGGCCATGGAGCATTGTGAATACAAATGCTAGGGAGCATTGAGGTGACAGGTTTCATGGAGCATTGTGATGAAAGTGATCATGGATCATTGTGATGACAAGAGTCCTGGAACCTTGTGATGACAAGGTTCATGGAGCATTGTGATGACAAGGACCATGGCGAATTGTTATGACATCTGTCATGGGGCATGGTGATGACAGTGGTCATCTAGAATTGTGATGAAAGGTATAATGGAGCACTGTGATGACAGGGGCCATGGAACATTGTGATGACAAAGGCCATGGAGCATTGTGATGACAAGTGTCATGGGGCATTTTGATGACATTGGCATGGAGCATTATGATGACAAGAATTCTGGAGCATTTTGATGAAAAGGGCATGGAGCATTGTGATGACAGGGGCCATGGAAAATTGTGATGGCATAAGCCATGGAGCATTGTGATGACAAGTGTCATGGGACATTTTGATGACATTGGCATGGAGCATTATGATGACAAGAGTTCTGGAGCCCTTTGATGACAAGGGCATGGAGCATTGTGATCACAGGGCCCATGGGGCATTGTGATGAAAAGAGCCATGGAGCATTGAGATGACAGGCGTCTTGAGGTATGGTGATGACAGTGGTCATGGAGCATTGTGATGAAAGAGATCATGGAGCAATATGATAACAGGAGCCATGGCGCATTGTGATGACAGGTGTATTGGAGCATTGTGATGAAAATAGTCATGGATCATTGTGATGACATGTGTCCTGGAACACTGTGATGACACGGTTCATCGAGTATTGTGATGACAAGGGTCATAGCGAATTGTGATGACAGGTGTCATTGGGCATTTTGATGACATTGATCATCTAGGAATTGTGATGAAAGGTATCATGGAGCACTGTGATGACTGGGGGCATGAAGCATTGTTATGAAAATTGTCCTGGAATATTGTGATGACAGCAGTCATGGAGAATTGTGATGACAGGGATTATGCAGCATTGTGTTGACAAGGCTATGGACTATTGTGATGACAATGGTCATGGAGCAATGTGATGAAAGTTTTCATGGAACATCGTGATGAAAAGTGCCTGGGAGCATTGTGACGATAAAGGCCATGGAGCATTGTGATGACAAGTGTCACGGAGCATTGTAATGAAAGCTTTCATTATGCACTGTGATGACAAGGGGGATGGAGTATTGTGATGAAACTGGTCCTGGCGCAATGTGATAACAAAAGCCATGGAGCATTGTGATGACAGGCATCATGGAGCATGGTGAAGAAAGGGGCCATGGGGAATTGTAATGACAATAGAGAAATGTGATGAAAATGGTCAGCGAGCATAGTGATTAAAGTGGTCATTGAGAATTGTGATGAATAGTGACATAGAGCATTGTGATGACAAAGGTCATGGAGAACTGTGATGACCAGGGTCATGTAGCTTTGTGATGACACGTCCATGGAACATTGTGATGACAAGAATTCTGGAGCATTGTGATGACAAGGGCCGTGGAGCATTGTGATGCCACGGTCATGGAACATTGTGATGACAAAATTCTGGAGCATTGTGAGGAAAAAGGCTTGGAGCATTGTGATTATAGGGGACATGGAGCATTGTGATGACATGGGCAGGGAACACTGTGATGACAGTTGTTATGGAGCAATGTGATGACAAGTGTCATGGAGCATTGTGATGAGAGGGGCCTTGGAGAATTGTGATGACAGGCGTCATGAGGCATTGAGATGGCAGTGGTCATGGAGCATTATGATGAAAGGTGTTATGGAGCACTGTGATTACAGGGGCCATGGAGCATTGTGAATACAAAGGCCATGGGGCATTGAGATGACAGTGGTCATGGAGCATTGTGATGAAAGTGGTAATGGATCATTGTGATGACAAGTGTCCTGGGACCCTGTGATGACATGGTTCATGGAGCATTGTGATGACAATGGTCATGGCGAATTGTGATGACAATGTCATGGGGCATTGTGATGGCACTGGTCATCTAGAAATGTGATTCAAGTTATTATGGAGCACAGTAATGAGAGGGGCCATGGAGCATTGTGATGACAAGTGTCATGGAGCATTGTGATGACAGGTGTCATGGAGCATCGTGATGACAAATGCCATGGAGAATTGTGATGAGAGGTGGCATTGGGCATTGTGATGAAAGGGGTCATGGAGTACTGGGATTACAGGGGCCATGGAGCATTGTGAAAACAGGTGACATGGTGAATAGTGATGACAGGCTTCATATAGCATTGTGATGACAAGTGCCATTTAGCATTTTGATGTCAGGGTTCATCAGGCATTGTGTTGACGGGGGTCACGTGTCATTGTGATGACAAAGGCCATAGAGCATTGTGGTCACAGGGGTCATGGAGCATTGTGACGACATGGGCCATGGAGCATTGTGAAGACAAGATTCATGGAGCATTGTGATGACACTGGCATGAAGCATGGTGATGACAACACAACTGGAGCATTGTGATGACAAGGGCATGGAGCATTGTGATTACAGGAGACATGGAGCATTGTGATGACATTGGCAGGGATCATTGTGATGACAGGGATCATGGAGCATTGTGATGACAAAGACCAAGGAACATTTTGATGACAAGTGTCATTGAGCAATGTGATGACACGGGAATGGAGCATTATGATGACAAATGTTCTGGAGCATTGTGATGACAAGCGCATGGAGCATTGTGATTACAGGGGCCATGGAGCATTGTGATGACAACGGCATGGAGCATTGTGATGACAGTGGTCATTGAGCATTGTGATTACAAAGACCATGAGGCATTGTGATGACAGGGACCTTGGAGCATTGTGATGACAATGGTCATCAAGCATTGTGATGACAGGGGTCATAGAGCATTGTGATGAGAAAGACCATGGAGCATGGTGATGACAGAGGCCATGGAACATTGTGATGACAAGGCCATGTACCATTGTGATGACAAGGGCAGGGAACCTCGTGGTGACCGGGGTCATGGAGCATTTTGATGACAACTTTCATGGAACGTTGTGATGACAGGGGTCATGGAGCATTGTGTTGAAAAGGAACATGGAGCAGTGTGATTACAGGGTCCATGGAACATTGTGAATACATAGGCCATGGAACAATGTGATGACAGGGGTCATGTAGCATTGTGATGACAGGGTCATGGAGCATTGGGATTACAGGGCTTATGGGGCACTGTGATGACAGGGGGCATGGAGCATTGTGATGAAAATTGTCCTGGAGCATTATGATGACAGCAGTCACAGAGGATTGGGATGAAAGGTATCATGCAGCATTGTGATGACAACGGTCATGGATCATTTTGATGACAGGGGTCATGGAACATTGTGATAAGAATGTTCATAAAGCATTTTGATGACAGGGGTCATGAAGCATTGTGTTGACACGGGCATGGAGCATTGTAATGATAGGATATCTGGAGCATTGTGATGAAAAGGGGATGGAGCATTTTGATGACAGGGTCCAAGGAGCATTGTGCTGACAATGGCATGGAGCATGGTGATGAAAAGGGTACTGGAGCACTGTGAGGAAAGGAATCATGGATCATTGTGGTGACAGGGGTCATGGAGCTTTGTGATGACAAGGGTCATGGAGCATTGTGATGACACGGTCAAGGAACATTGCGATGACAAGAATTATGGAGCATTGTGATGAAAGGACATGGAGCATTGTGATGAAAGGTGACAAGGAGCATTGTGATGATATGGGCAGAGAACATTGTGATGACAGGGGTCATGGAGCATTGTGATGAAAAGTGTCATCGAACATTGTCCTGATAGGGATCATGGAGCTTTTTGGTAAGAGAGGCCTTGGATATTTGTGGTGGCAGGCGTCATGGGGCATTGTAATGACAGCGGTCTTGGATCATTGTGATGAAAGGGGTCATGGAGCACTGTGATTACAGGGGCCATGGAGCATTGTGAATACAAATGCTAGGGAGCATTGAGGTGACAGGTTTCATGGAGCATTGTGATGAAAGTGATCATGGATCATTGTGATGACAAGAGTCCTGGAACCTTGTGATGACAAGGTTCATGGAGCATTGTGATGACAAGGACCATGGCGAATTGTTATGACATCTGTCATGGGGCATGGTGATGACAGTGGTCATCTAGAATTGTGATGAAAGGTATAATGGAGCACTGTGATGACAGGGGCCATGGAACATTGTGATGACAAAGGCCATGGAGCATTGTGATGACAAGTGTCATGGGGCATTTGGATGACATTGGCATGGAGCATTATGATGACAAGAATTCTGGAGCATTTTGATGAAAAGGGCATGGAGCATTGTGATGACAGGGGCCATGGAAAATTGTGATGGCATAAGCCATGGAGCATTGTGATGACAAGTGTCATGGGACATTTTGATGACATTGGCATGGAGCATTATGATGACAAGAGTTCTGGAGCCCTTTGATGACAAGGGCATGGAGCATTGTGATCACAGGGCCCATGGGGCATTGTGATGAAAAGAGCCATGGAGCATTGAGATGACAGGCGTCTTGAGGTATGGTGATGACAGTGGTCATGGAGCATTGTGATGAAAGAGATCATGGAGCAATATGATAACAGGAGCCATGGCGCATTGTGATGACAGGTGTATTGGAGCATTGTGATGAAAATAGTCATGGATCATTGTGATGACATGTGTCCTGGAACACTGTGATGACACGGTTCATCGAGTATTGTGATGACAAGGGTCATAGCGAATTGGGATGACAGGTGTCATTGGGCATTTTGATGACATTGATCATCTAGGAATTGTGATGAAAGCTATCATGGAGCACTGTGATGACTGGGGGCATGAAGCATTGTTATGAAAATTGTCCTGGAATATTGTGATGACAGCAGTCATGGAGAATTGTGATGACAGGGATTATGCAGCATTGTGTTGACAAGGCTATGGACTATTGTGATGACAATGGTCATGGAGCAATGTGATGAAAGTTTTCATGGAACATCGTGATGAAAAGTGCCTGGGAGCATTGTGACGATAAAGGCCATGGAGCATTGTGATGACAAGTGTCACGGAGCATTGTAATGAAAGCTTTCATTATGCACTGTGATGACAAGGGGGATGGAGTATTGTGATGAAACTGGTCCTGGCGCATTGTGATAACAAAAGCCATGGAGCATTGTGATGACAGGCATCATGGAGCATGGTGAAGAAAGGGGCCATGGGGAATTGTAATGACAATAGAGAAATGTGATGAAAATGGTCAGCGAGCATAGTGATTAAAGTGGTCATTGAGAATTGTGATGAATAGTGACATAGAGCATTGTGATGACAAAGGTCATGGAGAACTGTGATGACCAGGGTCATGTAGCTTTGTGATGACACGTCCATGGAACATTGTGATGACAAGAATTCTGGAGCATTGTGATGACAAGGGCCGTGGAGCATTGTGATGCCACGGTCATGGAACATTGTGATGACAAAATTCTGGAGCATTGTGAGGAAAAAGGCTTGGAGCATTGTGATTATAGGGGACATGGAGCATTGTGATGACATGGGCAGGGAACACTGTGATGACAGTTGTTATGGAGCAATGTGATGACAAGTGTCATGGAGCATTGTGATGAGAGGGGCCTTGGAGAATTGTGATGACAGGCGTCATGAGGCATTGAGATGGCAGTGGTCATGGAGCATTATGATGAAAGGTGTTATGGAGCACTGTGATTACAGGGGCCATGGAGCATTGTGAATACAAAGGCCATGGGGCATTGAGATGACAGTGGTCATGGAGCATTGTGATGAAAGTGGTAATGGATCATTGTGATGACAAGTGTCCTGGGACCCTGTGATGACATGGTTCATGGAGCATTGTGATGACAATGGTCATGGCGAATTGTGATGACAATGTCATGGGGCATTGTGATGGCACTGGTCATCTAGAAATGTGATTCAAGTTATTATGGAGCACAGTAATGAGAGGGGCCATGGAGCATTGTGATGACAAGTGTCATGGAGCATTGTGATGACAGGTGTCATGGAGCATCGTGATGACAAATGCCATGGAGAATTGTGATGAGAGGTGGCATTGGGCATTGTGATGAAAGGGGTCATGGAGTACTGGGATTACAGGGGCCATGGAGCATTGTGAAAACAGGTGACATGGTGAATAGTGATGACAGGCTTCATATAGCATTGTGATGACAAGTGCCATTTAGCATTTTGATGTCAGGGTTCATCAGGCATTGTGTTGACGGGGGTCACGTGTCATTGTGATGACAAAGGCCATAGAGCATTGTGATCACAGGGGTCATGGAGCATTGTGACGACATGGGCCATGGAGCATTGTGAAGACAAGATTCATGGAGCATTGTGATGACACTGGCATGAAGCATGGTGATGACAACAGAACTGGAGCATTGTGATGACAAGGGCATGGAGCATTGTGATTACAGGAGACATGGAGCATTGTGATGACATTGGCAGGGATCATTGTGATGACAGGGATCATGGAGCATTGTGATGACAAAGACCAAGGAACATTTTGATGACAAGTGTCATTGAGCAATGTGATGACACGGGAATGGAGCATTATGATGACAAATGTTCTGGAGCATTGTGATGACAAGCGCATGGAGCATTGTGATTACAGGGGCCATGGAGCATTGTGATGACAACGGCATGGAGCATTGTGATGACAGTGGTCATTGAGCATTGTGATTACAAAGACCATGAGGCATTGTGATGACAGGGACCTTGGAGCATTGTGATGACAATGGTCATCAAGCATTGTGATGACAGGGGTCATAGAGCATTGTGATGAGAAAGACCATGGAGCATGGTGATGACAGAGGCCATGGAACATTGTGATGACAAGGCCATGTACCATTGTGATGACAAGGGCAGGGAACCTCGTGGTGACCGGGGTCATGGAGCATTTTGATGACAACTTTCATGGAACATTGTGATGACAGGGGTCATGGAGCATTGTGTTGAAAAGGAACATGGAGCAGTGTGATTACAGGGTCCATGGAACATTGTGAATACATAGGCCATGGAACAATGTGATGACAGGGGTCATGTAGCATTGTGATGACAGGGTCATGGAGCATTGGGATTACAGGGCTTATGGGGCACTGTGATGACAGGGGGCATGGAGCATTGTGATGAAAATTGTCCTGGAGCATTATGATGACAGCAGTCACAGAGGATTGGGATGAAAGGTATCATGCAGCATTGTGATGACAACGGTCATGGATCATTTTGATGACAGGGGTCATGGAACATTGTGATAAGAATGTTCATAAAGCATTTTGATGACAGGGGTCATGAAGCATTGTGTTGACACGGGCATGGAGCATTGTAATGATAGGATATCTGGAGCATTGTGATGAAAAGGGGATGGAGCATTTTGATGACAGGGTCCAAGGAGCATTGTGCTGACAATGGCATGGAGCATGGTGATGAAAAGGGTACTGGAGCACTGTGAGGAAAGGAATCATGGATCATTGTGGTGACAGGGGTCATGGAGCTTTGTGATGACAAGGGTCATGGAGCATTGTGATGACACGGTCAAGGAACATTGCGATGACAAGAATTATGGAGCATTGTGATGAAAGGACATGGAGCATTGTGATGAAAGGTGACAAGGAGCATTGTGATGATATGGGCAGAGAACTTTGTGATGACAGGGGTCATGGAGCATTGTGATGAAAAGTGTCATCGAACATTGTACTGATAGGGATCATGGAGCTTTTTGGTAAGAGAGGCCTTGGATATTTGTGGTGGCAGGCGTCATGGGGCATTGTAATGACAGCGGTCTTGGATCATTGTGATGAAAGGGGTCATGGAGCACTGTGATTACAGGGGCCATGGAGCATTGTGAATACAAATGCTAGGGAGCATTGAGGTGACAGGTTTCATGGAGCATTGTGATGAAAGTGATCATGGATCATTGTGATGACAAGAGTCCTGGAACCTTGTGATGACAAGGTTCATGGAGCATTGTGATGACAAGGACCATGGCGAATTGTTATGACATCTGTCATGGGGCATGGTGATGACAGTGGTCATCTAGAATTGTGATGAAAGGTATAATGGAGCACTGTGATGACAGGGGCCATGGAACATTGTGATGACAAAGGCCATGGAGCATTGTGATGACAAGTGTCATGGGGCATTTTGATGACATTGGCATGGAGCATTATGATGACAAGAATTCTGGAGCATTTTGATGAAAAGGGCATGGAGCATTGTGATGACAGGGGCCATGGAAAATTGTGATGGCATAAGCCATGGAGCATTGTGATGACAAGTGTCATGGGACATTTTGATGACATTGGCATGGAGCATTATGATGACAAGAGTTCTGGAGCCCTTTGATGACAAGGGCATGGAGCATTGTGATCACAGGGCCCATGGGGCATTGTGATGAAAAGAGCCATGGAGCATTGAGATGACAGGCGTCTTGAGGTATGGTGATGACAGTGGTCATGGAGCATTGTGATGAAAGAGATCATGGAGCAATATGATAACAGGAGCCATGGCGCATTGTGATGACAGGTGTATTGGAGCATTGTGATGAAAATAGTCATGGATCATTGTGATGACATGTGTCCTGGAACACTGTGATGACACGGTTCATCGAGTATTGTGATGACAAGGGTCATAGCGAATTGTGATGACAGGTGTCATTGGGCATTTTGATGACATTGATCATCTAGGAATTGTGATGAAAGGTATCATGGAGCACTGTGATGACTGGGGGCATGAAGCATTGTTATGAAAATTGTCCTGGAATATTGTGATGACAGCAGTCATGGAGAATTGTGATGACAGGGATTATGCAGCATTGTGTTGACAAGGCTATGGACTATTGTGATGACAATGGTCATGGAGCAATGTGATGAAAGTTTTCATGGAACATCGTGATGAAAAGTGCCTGGGAGCATTGTGACGATAAAGGCCATGGAGCATTGTGATGACAAGTGTCACGGAGCATTGTAATGAAAGCTTTCATTATGCACTGTGATGACAAGGGGGATGGAGTATTGTGATGAAACTGGTCCTGGCGCAATGTGATAACAAAAGCCATGGAGCATTGTGATGACAGGCATCATGGAGCATGGTGAAGAAAGGGGCCATGGGGAATTGTAATGACAATAGAGAAATGTGATGAAAATGGTCAGCGAGCATAGTGATTAAAGTGGTCATTGAGAATTGTGATGAATAGTGACATAGAGCATTGTGATGACAAAGGTCATGGAGAACTGTGATGACCAGGGTCATGTAGCTTTGTGATGACACGTCCATGGAACATTGTGATGACAAGAATTCTGGAGCATTGTGATGACAAGGGCCGTGGAGCATTGTGATGCCACGGTCATGGAACATTGTGATGACAAAATTCTGGAGCATTGTGAGGAAAAAGGCTTGGAGCATTGTGATTATAGGGGACATGGAGCATTGTGATGACATGGGCAGGGAACACTGTGATGACAGTTGTTATGGAGCAATGTGATGACAAGTGTCATGGAGCATTGTGATGAGAGGGGCCTTGGAGAATTGTGATGACAGGCGTCATGAGGCATTGAGATGGCAGTGGTCATGGAGCATTATGATGAAAGGTGTTATGGAGCACTGTGATTACAGGGGCCATGGAGCATTGTGAATACAAAGGCCATGGGGCATTGAGATGACAGTGGTCATGGAGCATTGTGATGAAAGTGGTAATGGATCATTGTGATGACAAGTGTCCTGGGACCCTGTGATGACATGGTTCATGGAGCATTGTGATGACAATGGTCATGGCGAATTGTGATGACAATGTCATGGGGCATTGTGATGGCACTGGTCATCTAGAAATGTGATTCAAGTTATTATGGAGCACAGTAATGAGAGGGGCCATGGAGCATTGTGATGACAAGTGTCATGGAGCATTGTGATGACAGGTGTCATGGAGCATCGTGATGACAAATGCCATGGAGAATTGTGATGAGAGGTGGCATTGGGCATTGTGATGAAAGGGGTCATGGAGTACTGGGATTACAGGGGCCATGGAGCATTGTGAAAACAGGTGACATGGTGAATAGTGATGACAGGCTTCATATAGCATTGTGATGACAAGTGCCATTTAGCATTTTGATGTCAGGGTTCATCAGGCATTGTGTTGACGGGGGTCACGTGTCATTGTGATGACAAAGGCCATAGAGCATTGTGGTCACAGGGGTCATGGAGCATTGTGACGACATGGGCCATGGAGCATTGTGAAGACAAGATTCATGGAGCATTGTGATGACACTGGCATGAAGCATGGTGATGACAACACAACTGGAGCATTGTGATGACAAGGGCATGGAGCATTGTGATTACAGGAGACATGGAGCATTGTGATGACATTGGCAGGGATCATTGTGATGACAGGGATCATGGAGCATTGTGATGACAAAGACCAAGGAACATTTTGATGACAAGTGTCATTGAGCAATGTGATGACACGGGAATGGAGCATTATGATGACAAATGTTCTGGAGCATTGTGATGACAAGCGCATGGAGCATTGTGATTACAGGGGCCATGGAGCATTGTGATGACAACGGCATGGAGCATTGTGATGACAGTGGTCATTGAGCATTGTGATTACAAAGACCATGAGGCATTGTGATGACAGGGACCTTGGAGCATTGTGATGACAATGGTCATCAAGCATTGTGATGACAGGGGTCATAGAGCATTGTGATGAGAAAGACCATGGAGCATGGTGATGACAGAGGCCATGGAACATTGTGATGACAAGGCCATGTACCATTGTGATGACAAGGGCAGGGAACCTCGTGGTGACCGGGGTCATGGAGCATTTTGATGACAACTTTCATGTAACATTGTGATGACAGGGGTCATGGAGCATTGTGTTGAAAAGGAACATGGAGCAGTGTGATTACAGGGTCCATGGAACATTGTGAATACATAGGCCATGGAACAATGTGATGACAGGGGTCATGTAGCATTGTGATGACAGGGTCATGGAGCATTGGGATTACAGGGCTTATGGGGCACTGTGATGACAGGGGGCATGGAGCATTGTGATGAAAATTGTCCTGGAGCATTTTGATGACAGCAGTCACAGAGGATTGGGATGAAAGGTATCATGCAGCATTGTGATGACAACGGTCATGGATCATTTTGATGACAGGGGTCATGGAACATTGTGATAAGAATGTTCATAAAGCATTTTGATGACAGGGGTCATGAAGCATTGTGTTGACACGGGCATGGAGCATTGTAATGATAGGATATCTGGAGCATTGTGATGAAAAGGGGATGGAGCATTTTGATGACAGGGTCCAAGGAGCATTGTGCTGACAATGGCATGGAGCATGGTGATGAAAAGGGTACTGGAGCACTGTGAGGAAAGGAATCATGGATCATTGTGGTGACAGGGGTCATGGAGCTTTGTGATGACAAGGGTCATGGAGCATTGTGATGACACGGTCAAGGAACATTGCTATGACAAGAATTATGGAGCATTGTGATGAAAGGACATGGAGCATTGTGATGAAAGGTGACAAGGAGCATTGTGATGATATGGGCAGAGAACTTTGTGATGACAGGGGTCATGGAGCATTGTGATGAAAAGTGTCATCGAACATTGTACTGATAGGGATCATGGAGCTTTTTGGTAAGAGAGGCCTTGGATATTTGTGGTGGCAAGCGTCATGGGGCATTGTAATGACAGCGGTCTTGGATCATTGTGATGAAAGGGGTCATGGAGCACTGTGATTACAGGGGCCATGGAGCATTGTGAATACAAATGCTAGGGAGCATTGAGGTGACAGGTTTCATGGAGCATTGTGATGAAAGTGATCATGGATCATTGTGATGACAAGAGTCCTGGAACCTTGTGATGACAAGGTTCATGGAGCATTGTGATGACAAGGACCATGGCGAATTGTTATGACATCTGTCATGGGGCATGGTGATGACAGTGGTCATCTAGAATTGTGATGAAAGGTATAATGGAGCACTGTGATGACAGGGGCCATGGAACATAGTGATGACAAAGGCCATGGAGCATTGTGAGGACAAGTGTCATGGGGCATTTTGATGACATTGGCATGGAGCATTATGATGACAAGAATTCTGGAGCATTTTGATGAAAAGGGCATGGAGCATTGTGATGACAGGGGCCATGGAAAATTGTGATGGCATAAGCCATGGAGCATTGTGATGACAAGTGTCATGGGACATTTTGATGACATTGGCATGGAGCATTATGATGACAAGAGTTCTGGAGCCCTTTGATGACAAGGGCATGGAGCATTGTGATCACAGGGCCCATGGGGCATTGTGATGAAAAGAGCCATGGAGCATTGAGATGACAGGCGTCTTGAGGTATGGTGATGACAGTGGTCATGGAGCATTGTGATGAAAGAGATCATGGAGCAATATGATAACAGGAGCCATGGCGCATTGTGATGACAGGTGTATTGGAGCATTGTGATGAAAATAGTCATGGATCATTGTGATGACATGTGTCCTGGAACACTGTGATGACACGGTTCATCGAGTATTGTGATGACAAGGGTCATAGTGAATTGTGATGACAGGTGTCATTGGGCATTTTGATGACATTGATCATCTAGGAATTGTGATGAAAGGTATCATGGAGCACTGTGATGACTGGGGGCATGAAGCATTGTAATGAAAATTGTCCTGGAATATTGTGATGACAGCAGTCATGGAGAATTGTGATGACAGGGATTATGCAGCATTGTGTTGACAAGGCTATGGACTATTGTGATGACAATGGTCATGGAGCAATGTGATGAAAGTTTTCATGGAACATCGTGATGAAAAGTGCCTGGGAGCATTGTGACGATAAAGGCCATGGAGCATTGTGATGACAAGTGTCACGGAGCATTGTAATGAAAGCTTTCATTATGCACTGTGATGACAAGGGGGATGGAGTATTGTGATGAAACTGGTCCTGGCGCATTGTGATAACAAAAGCCATGGAGCATTGTGATGACAGGCATCATGGAGCATGGTGAAGAAAGGGGCCATGGGGAATTGTAATGACAATAGAGAAATGTGATGAAAATGGTCAGCGAGCATAGTGATTAAAGTGGTCATTGAGAATTGTGATGAATAGTGACATAGAGCATTGTGATGACAAAGGTCATGGAGAACTGTGATGACCAGGGTCATGTAGCTTTGTGATGACACGTCCATGGAACATTGTGATGACAAGAATTCTGGAGCATTGTGATGACAAGGGCCGTGGAGCATTGTGATGCCACGGTCATGGAACATTGTGATGACAAAATTCTGGAGCATTGTGAGGAAAAAGGCTTGGAGCATTGTGATTATAGGGGACATGGAGCATTGTGATGACATGGGCAGGGAACACTGTGATGACAGTTGTTATGGAGCAATGTGATGACAAGTGTCATGGAGCATTGTGATGAGAGGGGCCTTGGAGAAATGTGATGACAGGCGTCATGAGGCATTGAGATGGCAGTGGTCATGGAGCATTATGATGAAAGGTGTTATGGAGCACTGTGATTACAGGGGCCATGGAGCATTGTGAATACAAAGGCCATGGGGCATTGAGATGACAGTGGTCATGGAGCATTGTGATGAAAGTGGTAATGGATCATTGTGATGACAAGTGTCCTGGGACCCTGTGATGACATGGTTCATGGAGCATTGTGATGACAATGGTCATGGCGAATTGTGATGACAATGTCATGGGGCATTGTGATGGCACTGGTCATCTAGAAATGTGATTCAAGTTATTATGGAGCACAGTAATGAGAGGGGCCATGGAGCATTGTGATGACAAGTGTCATGGAGCATTGTGATGACAGGTGTCATGGAGCATCGTGATGACAAATGCCATGGAGAATTGTGATGAGAGGTGGCATTGGGCATTGTGATGAAAGGGGTCATGGAGTACTGGGATTACAGGGGCCATGGAGCATTGTGAAAACAGGTGACATGGTGAATAGTGATGACAGGCTTCATATAGCATTGTGATGACAAGTGCCATTTAGCATTTTGATGTCAGGGTTCATCAGGCATTGTGTTGACGGGGGTCACGTGTCATTGTGATGACAAAGGCCATAGAGCATTGTGATCACAGGGGTCATGGAGCATTGTGACGACATGGGCCATGGAGCATTGTGAAGACAAGATTCATGGAGCATTGTGATGACACTGGCATGAAGCATGGTGATGACAACACAACTGGAGCATTGTGATGACAAGGGCATGGAGCATTGTGATTACAGGAGACATGGAGCATTGTGATGACATTGGCAGGGATCATTGTGATGACAGGGATCATGGAGCATTGTGATGACAAAGACCAAGGAACATTTTGATGACAAGTGTCATTGAGCAATGTGATGACACGGGAATGGAGCATTATGATGACAAATGTTCTGGAGCATTGTGATGACAAGCGCATGGAGCATTGTGATTACAGGGGCCATGGAGCATTGTGATGACAACGGCATGGAGCATTGTGATGACAGTGGTCATTGAGCATTGTGATTACAAAGACCATGAGGCATTGTGATGACAGGGACCTTGGAGCATTGTGATGACAATGGTCATCAAGCATTGTGATGACAGGGGTCATAGAGCATTGTGATGAGAAAGACCATGGAGCATGGTGATGACAGAGGCCATGGAACATTGTGATGACAAGGCCATGTACCATTGTGATGACAAGGGCAGGGAACCTCGTGGTGACCGGGGTCATGGAGCATTTTGATGACAACTTTCATGTAACATTGTGATGACAGGGGTCATGGAGCATTGTGTTGAAAAGGAACATGGAGCAGTGTGATTACAGGGTCCATGGAACATTGTGAATACATAGGCCATGGAACAATGTGATGACAGGGGTCATGTAGCATTGTGATGACAGGGTCATGGAGCATTGGGATTACAGGGCTTATGGGGCACTGTGATGACAGGGGGCATGGAGCATTGTGATGAAAATTGTCCTGGAGCATTATGATGACAGCAGTCACAGAGGATTGGGATGAAAGGTATCATGCAGCATTGTGATGACAACGGTCATGGATCATTTTGATGACAGGGGTCATGGAACATTGTGATAAGAATGTTCATAAAGCATTTTGATGACAGGGGTCATGAAGCATTGTGTTCACACGGGCATGGAGCATTGTAATGATAGGATATCTGGAGCATTGTGATGAAAAGGGGATGGAGCATTTTGATGACAGGGTCCAAGGAGCATTGTGCTGACAATGGCATGGAGCATGGTGATGAAAAGGGTACTGGAGCACTGTGAGGAAAGGAATCATGGATCATTGTGGTGACAGGGGTCATGGAGCTTTGTGATGACAAGGGTCATGGAGCATTGTGATGACACGGTCAAGGAACATTGCGATGACAAGAATTATGGAGCATTGTGATGAAAGGACATGGAGCATTGTGATGAAAGGTGACAAGGAGCATTGTGATGATATGGGCAGAGAACTTTGTGATGACAGGGGTCATGGAGCATTGTGATGAAAAGTGTCATCGAACATTGTACTGATAGGGATCATGGAGCTTTTTGGTAAGAGAGGCCTTGGATATTTGTGGTGGCAGGCGTCATGGGGCATTGTAATGACAGCGGTCTTGGATCATTGTGATGAAAGGGGTCATTGAGCACTGTGATTACAGGGGCCATGGAGCATTGTGAATACAAATGCTAGGGAGCATTGAGGTGACAGGTTTCATGGAGCATTGTGATGAAAGTGATCATGGATCATTGTGATGACAAGAGTCCTGGAACCTTGTGATGACAAGGTTCATGGAGCATTGTGATGACAAGGACCATGGCGAATTGTTATGACATCTGTCATGGGGCATGGTGATGACAGTGGTCATCTAGAATTGTGATGAAAGGTATAATGGAGCACTGTGATGACAGGGGCCATGGAACATTGTGATGACAAAGGCCATGGAGCATTGTGAGGACAAGTGTCATGGGGCATTTTGATGACATTGGCATGGAGCATTATGATGACCAGAGTTCTGGAGCATTTTGATGAAAAGGGCATGGAGCATTGTGATGACAGGGGCCATGGAAAATTGTGATGGCATAAGCCATGGAGCATTGTGATGACAAGTGTCATGGGACATTTTGATGACATTGGCATGGAGCATTATGATGACAAGAGTTCTGGAGCACTTTGATGACAAGGGCATGGAGCATTGTGATCACAGGGCCCATGGGGCATTGTGATGAAAAGAGCCATGGAGCATTGAGATGACAGGCGTCTTGAGGTATGGTGATGACAGTGGTCATGGAGCATTGTGATGAAAGAGATCAGGGAGCAATATGATAACAGGGGCCATGGAGCATTGTGATGACAGGTGTATTGGAGCATTGTGATGAAAATAGTCATGGATCATTGTGATGACATGTGTCCTGGAACACTGTGATGACACGGTTCATCGAGTATTGTGATGACAAGGGTCATAGCGAATGGTGATGACCGGTGTCATTGGGCATTGTGATGACATTAATCATCTAGGAATTGTGATGAAAGGTATCATGGAGCACTGTGATGACTGGGGGCATGAAGCATTGTTATGAAAATTGTCCTGGATTATTGTGATGACAGCAGTCATGGAGAATTGTGATGACAGGGATTATGCAGCATTGTGTTGACAAGGCTATGGACTATTGTGATGACAATGGTCATGGAGCAATGTGATGAAAGTTTTCATGGAACATCGTGATGAAAAGTGCCTGGGAGCATTGTGACGATAAAGGCCATGGAGCATTGTGATGACAAGTGTCACGGAGTATTGTAATGAAAGCTTTCATTATGCACTGTGATGACAAGGGGGATGGAGTATTGTGATGAAAATGGTTCTGGCGCATTGTGGTAACAAAAGCCATGGAGCATTGTGATGACAGGCATCATGGAGCATGGTGAAGAAAGGGGCCATGGGGAATTGTAATGACAATAGAGAAATGTGATGAAAATGGTCAGCGAGCATAGTGATGAAAGTGGTCATTGAGAATTGTGATGAATAGTGACATAGAGCATTGTGATGACAAAGGTCATGGAGAACTGTGATGACCAGGGTCATGTTGCTTTGTGATGACACGTCCATGGAACATTGTGATGACAAGAATTCTGGAGCATTGTGATGACAAGGGCCGTGGAGCATTGTGTTGCCACGGTCATGGAACATTGTGATGACAAAATTCTGGAGCATTGTGAGGAAAAAGGCTTGGAGCATTGTGATTATAGGGGACATGGAGCATTGTGATGACATGGGCAGGGAACACTGTGATGACAGTTGTTATGGAGCAATGTGATGACAAGTGTCATGGAGCATTGTGATGAGAGGGGCCTTGGAGAATTGTGATGACAGGCCTCATGAGGCATTGAGATGGCAGTGGTCATGGAGCATTATGATGAAAGGTGTTATGGAGCACTGTGATTACAGAGGCCATGGAGCATTGTGAATACAAAGGCCATGGGGCATTGAGATGACAGTGGTCATGGAGCATTGTGATGAAAGTGGTAATGGATCATTGTGATGACAAGTGTCCTGGGACCCTGTGATGACATGGTTCATGGAGCATTGTGATGACAATGGTCATGGCTAATTGTGATGACAATGTCATGGGGCATTGTGATGGCACTGGTCATCTAGAAATGTGATTAAAGTTATTATGGAGCACAGTAATGAGAGGGGCCATGGAGCATTGTGATGACAAGTGTCATGGAGCATTGTGATGACAGGTGTCATGGAGCATCGTAATGACAAATGCCATGGAGAATTGTGATGAGAGGTGGCATTGGGCATTGTGATGAAAGGGGTCATGGAGTACTGGGATTACAGGGGGCATGGAGCATTGTGAAAACAAGTGACATGGTGAATAGTGATGACAGGCTTCATATAGCATTGTGATGACAAGTGCCATTTAGCATTTTGATGTCAGGGTTCATCAGGCATTGTGTTGACGGGAGTCACGTGTCATTGTGATGACAAAGGCCATAGAGCATTGTGATCACAGGGGTCATGGAGCATTGTGACGACATGGGCCATGGAGCATTGTGAAGACAAGTTTCATGGAGCATTGTGATGACACTGGCATGAAGCATGGTGATGACAACAGAACTGGAGCATTGTGATGACAAGGGCATGGAGCATTGTGATTACAGGAGACATGGAGCATTGTGATGACATTGGCAGGGATCATTGTGATGACAGGGATCATGGAGCATTGTGATGACAAAGACCAAGGAACATTTTGATGACAAGTGTCATTGAGCAATGTGATGACACGGGAATGGAGCATTTTGATGACAAATGTTCTGGAGCATTGTGATGACAAGCGCATGGAGCATTGTGATTACAGGGGCCATGGAGCATTGTGATGACAACGGCATGGAGCATTGTGATGACAGTGGTCATTGAGCATTGTGATTACAAAGACCATGAGGCATTGTGATGACAGGGACTTTGGAGCATTGTAATGACAAGGGTCATCAAGCATTGTGATGACAGGGGTCATAGAGCATTGTGATGAGAAAGACCATGGAGCATGGTGATGACAGAGGCCATGGAACATTGTGATGACAAGGCCATGTACCATTGTGATGACAAGGGCAGGGAACCTTGTGGTGACCGGGGTCATGGAGCATTTTGATGACAACTTTCATGGAACATTGTGATGACAGGGGTCATGGAGCAGTGTGTTGAAAAGGAACATGGAGCAGTGTGATTACAGGGTCCATGGAACATTGTGAATACATAGGCCATGGAACAATGTGATGACAGGGGTCATGTAGCATTGTGATGACAGGGTCATGGAGCATTGGGATTACAGGGCTTATGGGGCACTGTGATGACAGGGGGCATGGAGCATTGTGATGAAAATTGTCCTGGAGCATTATGATGACAGCCGTCACAGAGGATTGGGATGAAAGGTATCATGCAGCATTTTGATGACAACGGTCATGGATCATTTTGATGACAGGGGTCATGGAACATTGTGATAAGAATGTTCATAAAGCATTTTGATGACAGGGGTCATGAAGCATTGTGTTGACACGGGCATGGAGCATTGTAATGATAGGATATCTGGAGCATTGTGATGAAAAGGGGATGGAGCATTTTGATGACAGGGTCCAAGGAGCATTGTGCTGACAATGGCATGGAGCATTGTGATGAAAAGGGTACTGGAGCACTGTGAGGAAAGGAATCATGGATCATTGTGGTGACAGGGGTCATGGAGCTTTGTGATGACAAGGGTCATGGAGCATTGTGATGACACGGTCAAGGAACATTGCGATGACAAGAATTATGGAGCATTGTGATGAAAGGACATGGAGCATTGTGATGAAAGGTGACAAGGAGCATTGTGATGATATGGGCAGAGAACTTTGTGATGACAGGGGTCATGGAGCATTGTGATGAAAAGTGTCATCGAACATTGTACTGACAGGGATCATGGAGCTTTTTGGTAAGAGAGGCCTTGGAGATTTGTGGTGGCAGGCGTCATGGGGCATTGTAATGACAGCGGTCTTGGATCATTGTGATGAAAGGGGTCATGGAGCACTGGGATTACAGGGGCCATGGAGCATTGTGAATACAAAGGCTATGGAGCATTGAGGTGACAGTTTTCATGGAGCATTGTGATGAAAGTGATCATGGATCATTGTGATGACAAGAGTCCTGGAACCTTGTGATGACAAATTTCATGGAGCATTGTGATGACAAGGACCATGGCGAATTGTTATGACATCTGTCATGGGGCATTGTGATGAGAGTGGTCATCTAGAATTGTGATGAAAGGTATAATGGAGCACTGTGATGACAGGGGCCATGGAACATTGTGATGACAAAGGCCATGGAGCATTGTGATGACAAGTGTCATGGGGCATTTTGATGACATTGGCATGGAGCATTATGATGACAAGAGTTCTGGAGCATTTTGATGAAAAGGGCATGGAGCATTGTGATGACAGGGGCCATGGAAAATTGTGATGGCATAAGCCATGGAGCATTGTGATGACAAGTGTCATGGGACATTTTGATGACATTGGCATGGAGCATTATGATGACAAGAGTTCTGGAGCCCTTTGATGACAAGGGCATGGAGCATTGTGATCACAGGGCCCATGGGGCATTGTGATGAAAAGAGCCATGGAGCATTGAGATGACAGGCGTCTTGAGGTATGGTGATGACAGTGGTCATGGAGCATTGTGATGAAAGAGATCATGGAGCAATATGATAACAGGGGCCATGGAGCATTGTGATGACAGGTGTATTGGAGCATTGTGATGAAAATAGTCATGGATCTTTGTGATGACATGTGTCCTGGAACACTGTGATGACACGGTTCATCGAGTATTGTGATGACAAGGGTCATAGCGAATTGTGATGACAGGTGTCATTGGGCATTGTGATGACATTGATCATCTAGGAATTGTGATGAAAGGTATCATGGAGCACTGTGATGACTGGGGGCATGAAGCATTGTTATGAAAATTGTCCTGGATTATTGTGATGAAAGCAGTCATGGAGAATTGTGATGACAGGGATTATGCAGCATTGTGTTGACAAGGCTATGGACTATTGTGATGACAATGGTCATGGAGCAATGTGATGAAAGTTTTCTTGGAACATCGTGAGGAAAAGTGCCTGGGAGCATTGTGACGATAAAGGCCATGGAGCATTGTGATGACAAGTGTCACGGAGCATTGTAATGAAAGCTTTCATTATGCACTGTGATGACAAGGGGGATGGAGTATTGTGATGAAACTTGTCCTGGCGCATTGTGATAACAAAAGCCATGGAGTATTGTGATGACAGGCATCATGGAGCATGGTGAAGAAAGGGGCCATGGGGAATTGTAATGACAATAGAGAAATGTGATGAAAATGGTCAGCGAGCATAGTGATTAAAGTTGTCATTGAGAATTGTGATGAATAGTGACATAGAGCATTGCGATGACAAAGGTCATGGAGAACTGTGATGACCAGGGTCATGTAGCTTTGTGATGACACGTCCATGGAACATTGTGATGACAAGAATTCTGGAGCATTGTGATGACAAGGGCCGTGGAGCATTGTGATGCCACGGTCATGGAACATTGTGATGACAAAATTCTGGAGCATTGTGAGGAAAAAGGCTTGGAGCATTGTGATTATAGGGGACATGGAGCATTGTGATGACATGGGCAGGGAACACTGTGATGACAGTCGTTATGGAGCAATGTGATGACAAGTGTCATGGAGCATTGTGATGAGAGGGGCCTTGGAAAATTGTGATGACAGGCGTCATGAGGCATTGAGATGGCAGTGGTCATGGAGCATTATGATGAAAGGTGTTATGGAGCACTGTGATTACAGGGGCCATGGAGCATTGTGAATACAAAGGCCATGGGGCATTGAGATGACAGTGGTCATGGAGCATTGTGAGGAAAGTGGTAATGGATCATTGTGATGACAAGTGTCCTGGGACCCTGTGATGACATGGTTCATGGAGCATTGTGATGACAATGGTCATGGCGAATTGTGATGACAATGTCATGGGGCATTGTGATGGCACTGGTCATCTAGAAATGTGATTCAAGTTATTATGGAGCCCAGTAATGAGAGGGGCCATGGAGCATTGTGATGACAAGTGTCATGGAGCATTGTGATGACAGGTGTCTTGGAGCATCGTGATGACAAATGCCATGGAGAATTGTGATGAGAGGTGGCATTGGGCATTGTGATGAAAGGGGTCATGGAGTACTGGGATTACAGGGGGCATGGAGCATTGTGAAAACAAGTGACATGGTGAATAGTGATGACAGGCTTCATATAGCATTGTGATGACAAGTGCCATTTAACATTTTGATGTCAGGGTTCATCAGGCATTGTGTTGACGGGGGTCACGTGTCATTGTGATGACAAAGGCCATAGAGCATTGTGATCACAGGGGTCATGGAGCATTGTGATGACATGGGCCATGGAGCATTGTGAAGACAAGATTCATGGAGCATTGTGATGACACTGGCATGAAGCATGGTGATGACAACACAACTGGAGCATTGTGATGACAAGGGCATGGAGCATTGTGATTACAGGAGACATGGAGCATTGTGATGACATTGGCAGGGATCATTGTGATGACAGGGATCATGGAGCATTGTGATGACAAAGACCAAGGAACATTTTGATGACAAGTGTCATTGAGCAATGTGATGACACGGGAATGGAGCATTATGATGACAAAAGTTCTGGAGCATTGTGATGACAAGCGCATGGAGCATTGTGATTACAGGGGCCATGGAGCATTGTGATGACAACGGCATGGAGCATTGTGATGACATTGGTCATTGAGCATTGTGATTACAAAGACCATGAGGCATTGTGATGACAGGGACCTTGGAGCATTGTGATGACAATGGTCATCAAGCATTGTGATGACGGGGGTCATAGAGCATTGTGATGAGAAAGACCATGGAGCATGGTGATGACAGAGGCCATGGAACATTGTGATGACAAGGCCATGTACCATTGTGATGACAAGGGCAGGGAACCTTGTGGTGACCCGGGTCATGGAGGATTTTGATGACAACTTTCATGGAACATTGTGATGACAGGGGTTATGGAGCATTGTGTTGAAAAGGAACATGGAGCAGTGTGATTACAGGGTCCATGGAACATTGTGAATACATAGGCCATGGAACAATGTGATGACAGGGGTCATGTAGCATTGTGATGACAGGGTCATGGAGCATTGGGATTACAGGGCTTATGGGGCACTGTGATGACAGGGGGCATGGAGCATTGTGATGAAAATTGTCCTGGAGCATTATGATGACAGCAGTCACAGAGGATTGGGATGAAAGGTATCATGCAGCATTGTGATGACAACGTTCATGGATCATTTTGATGACAGGGGTCATGGAACATTGTGATAAGAATGTTCATAAAGCATTTTGATGACAGGGGTCATGAAGCATTGTGTTGACACGGGCATGGAGCATTGTAATGATAGGATATCTGGAGCATTGTGATGAAAAGGGGATGGAGCATTTTTATGACAGGGTCCAAGGAGCATTGCGCTGACAATGGCATGGAGCATTGTGATGAAAAGGGTACTGGAGCACTGTGAGGATAAGAATCATGGATCATTGTGATGACAGGGGTCATGGAGCTTTGTGATGACAAGGGTCATGGAGCATTGTGATGACACGGTCAAGGAACATTGCGATGACAAGAATTATGGAGCATTGTGATGAAAGGACATGGAGCATTGTGATGAAAGGTGACAAGGAGCATTGTGATGATATGGGCAGAGAACTTTGTGGTGACAGGGGTCATGGAGCATTGTGATGAAAAGTGTCATCGAACATTGTACTGACAGGGATCATGGAGCTTTTTGGTAAGAGAGGCCTTGGAGATTTGTGGTGGCAGGCGTCATGGGGCATTGTAATGACAGCGGTCTTGGATCATTGTGATGAAAGGGGTCATGGAGCACTGTGATTACAGGGGCCATGGAGCATTGTGAATACAAAGGCTATGGAGCATTGAGGTGACAGGTTTCATGGAGCATTGTGATGAAAGTGATCATGGATCATTGTGATGACAAGAGTCCTGGAACCTTGTGATGACAAGGTTCATGGAGCATTGTGATGACAAGGACCATGGCGAATTGTTATGACATCTGTCATGGGGCATGGTGATGACAGTGGTCATCTAGAATTGTGATGAAAGGTATAATGGAGCACTGTGATGACAGGGGCCATGGAACATTGTGATGACAAAGGCCATGGAGCATTGTGAGGACAAGTGTCATGGGGCATTTTGATGACATTGGCATGGAGCATTATGATGACAAGAATTCTGGAGCATTTTGATGAAAAGGGCATGGAGCATTGTGATGACAGGGGCCATGGAAAATTGTGATGGCATAAGCCATGGAGCATTGTGATGACAAGTGTCATGGGACATTTTGATGACATTGGCATGGAGCATTATGATGACAAGAGTTCTGGAGCCCTTTGATGACAAGGGCATGGAGCATTGTGATCACAGGGCCCATGGGGCATTGTGATGAAAAGAGCCATGGAGCATTGAGATGACAGGCGTCTTGAGGTATGGTGATGACAGTGGTCATGGAGCATTGTGATGAAAGAGATCATGGAGCAATATGATAACAGGAGCCATGGCACATTGTGATGACAGGTGTATTGGAGCATTGTGATGAAAATAGTCATGGATCATTGTGATGACATGTGTCCTGGAACACTGTGATGACACGGTTCATCGAGTATTGTGATGACAAGGGTCATAGCGAATTGTGATGACAGGTGTCATTGGGCATTTTGATGACATTGATCATCTAGGAATTGTGATGAAAGGTATCATGGAGCACTGTGATGACTGGGGGCATGAAGCATTGTTATGAAAATTGTCCTGGAATATTGTGATGACAGCAGTCATGGAGAATTGTGATGACAGGGATTATGCAGCATTGTGTTGACAAGGCTATGGACTATTGTGATGACAATGGTCATGGAGCAATGTGATGAATGTTTTCATGGAACATCGTGATGAAAAGTGCCTGGGAGCATTGTGACGATAAAGGCCATGGAGCATTGTGATGACAAGTGTCACGGAGCATTGTAATGAAAGCTTTCATTATGCACTGTGATGACAAGGGGGATGGAGTATTGTGATGAAACTGGTCCTGGCGCATTGTGATAACAAAAGCCATGGAGCATTGTGATGACAGGCATCATGGAGCATGGTGAAGAAAGGGGCCATGGGGAATTGTAATGACAATAGAGAAATGTGATGAAAATGGTCAGCGAGCATAGTGATTAAAGTGGTCATTGAGAATTGTGATGAATAGTGACATAGAGCATTGTGATGACAAAGGTCATGGAGAACTGTGATGACCAGGGTCATGTAGCTTTGTGATGACACGTCCATGGAACATTGTGATGACAAGAATTCTGGAGCATTGTGATGACAAGGGCCGTGGAGCATTGTGATGCCACGGTCATGGAACATTGTGATGACAAAATTCTGGAGCATTGTGAGGAAAAAGGCTTGGAGCATTGTGATTACAGGGGCCATGGAGCATTGTGAATACAAAGGCCATGGGGCATTGAGATGACAGTGGTCATGGAGCATTGTGATGAAAGTGGTAATGGATCATTGTGATGACAAGTGTCCTGGGACCCTGTGATGACATGGTTCATGGAGCATTGTGATGACAATGGTCATGGCGAATTGTGATGACAATGTCATGGGGCATTGTGATGGCACTGGTCATCTAGAAATGTGATTCAAGTTATTATGGAGCACAGTAATGAGAGGGGCCATGGAGCATTGTGATGACAAGTGTCATGGAGCATTGTGATGACAGGTGTCATGGAGCATCGTGATGACAAATGCCATGGAGAATTGTGATGAGAGGTGGCATTGGGCATTGTGATGAAAGGGGTCATGGAGTACTGGGATTACAGGGGCCATGGAGCATTGTGAAAACAGGTGACATGGTGAATAGTGATGACAGGCTTCATATAGCATTGTGATGACAAGTGCCATTTAGCATTTTGATGTCAGGGTTCATCAGGCATTGTGTTGACGGGGGTCACGTGTCATTGTGATGACAAAGGCCATAGAGCATTGTGATCACAGGGGTCATGGAGCATTGTGAGGACATGGGCCATGGAGCATTGTGAAGACAAGATTCATGGAGCATTGTGATGACACTGGCATGAAGCATGGTGATGACAACACAACTGGAGCATTGTGATGACAAGGGCATGGAGCATTGTGATTACAGGAGACATGGAGCATTGTGATGACATTGGCAGGGATCATTGTGATGACAGGGATCATGGAGCATTGTGATGACAAAGACCAAGGAACATTTTGATGACAAGTGTCATTGAGCAATGTGATGACACGGGAATGGAGCATTATGATGACAAATGTTCTGGAGCATTGTGATGACAAGCGCATGGAGCATTGTGATTACAGGGGCCATGGAGCATTGTGATGACAACGGCATGGAGCATTGTGATGACAGTGGTCATTGAGCATTGTGATTACAAAGACCATGAGGCATTGTGATGACAGGGACCTTGGAGCATTGTGATGACAATGGTCATCAAGCATTGTGATGACAGGGGTCATAGAGCATTGTGATGAGAAAGACCATGGAGCATGGTGATGACAGAGGCCATGGAACATTGTGATGACAAGGCCATGTACCATTGTGATGACAAGGGCAGGGAACCTCGTGGTGACCGGGGTCATGGAGCATTTTGATGACAACTTTCATGGAACATTGTGATGACAGGGGTCATGGAGCATTGTGTTGAAAAGGAACATGGAGCAGTGTGATTACAGGGTCCATGGAACATTGTGAATACATAGGCCATGGAACAATGTGATGACAGGGGTCATGTAGCATTGTGATGACAGGGTCATGGAGCATTGGGATTACAGGGCTTATGGGGCACTGTGATGACAGGGGGCATGGAGCATTGTGATGAAAATTGTCCTGGAGCATTATGATGACAGCAGTCACAGAGGATTGGGATGAAAGGTATCATGCAGCATTGTGATGACAACGGTCATGGATCATTTTGATGACAGGGGTCATGGAACATTGTGATAAGAATGTTCATAAAGCATTTTGATGACAGGGGTCATGAAGCATTGTGTTGACACGGGCATGGAGCATTGTAATGATAGGATATCTGGAGCATTGTGATGAAAAGGGGATGGAGCATTTTGATGACAGGGTCCAAGGAGCATTGTGCTGACAATGGCATGGAGCATGGTGATGAAAAGGGTACTGGAGCACTGTGAGGAAAGGAATCATGGATCATTGTGGTGACAGGGGTCATGGAGCTTTGTGATGACAAGGGTCATGGAGCATTGTGATGACACGGTCAAGGAACATTGCGATGACAAGAATTATGGAGCATTGTGATGAAAGGACATGGAGCATTGTGATGAAAGGTGACAAGGAGCATTGTGATGATATGGGCAGAGAACTTTGTGATGACAGGGGTCATGGAGCATTGTGATGAAAAGTGTCATCGAACATTGTACTGATAGGGATCATGGAGCTTTTTGGTAAGAGAGGCCTTGGATATTTGTGGTGGCAGGCGTCATGGGGCATTGTAATGACAGCGGTCTTGGATCATTGTGATGAAAGGGGTCATGGAGCACTGTGATTACAGGGGCCATGGAGCATTGTGAATACAAATGCTAGGGAGCATTGAGGTGACAGGTTTCATGGAGCATTGTGATGAAAGTGATCATGGATCATTGTGATGACAAGAGTCCTGGAACCTTGTGATGACAAGGTTCATGGAGCATTGTGATGACAAGGACCATGGCGAATTGTTATGACATCTGTCATGGGGCATGGTGATGACAGTGGTCATCTAGAATTGTGATGAAAGGTATAATGGAGCACTGTGATGACAGGGGCCATGGAACATTGTGATGACAAAGGCCATGGAGCATTGTGATGACAAGTGTCATGGGGCATTTTGATGACATTGGCATGGAGCATTATGATGACAAGAATTCTGGAGCATTTTGATGAAAAGGGCATGGAGCATTGTGATGACAGGGGCCATGGAAAATTGTGATGGCATAAGCCATGGAGCATTGTGATGACAAGTGTCATGGGACATTTTGATGACATTGGCATGGAGCATTATGATGACAAGAGTTCTGGAGCCCTTTGATGACAAGGGCATGGAGCATTGTGATCACAGGGCCCATGGGGCATTGTGATGAAAAGAGCCATGGAGCATTGAGATGACAGGCGTCTTGAGGTATGGTGATGACAGTGGTCATGGAGCATTGTGATGAAAGAGATCATGGAGCAATATGATAACAGGAGCCATGGCGCATTGTGATGACAGGTGTATTGGAGCATTGTGATGAAAATAGTCATGGATCATTGTGATGACATGTGTCCTGGAACACTGTGATGACACGGTTCATCGAGTATTGTGATGACAAGGGTCATAGCGAATTGTGATGACAGGTGTCATTGGGCATTTTGATGACATTGATCATCTAGGAATTGTGATGAAAGGTATCATGGAGCACTGTGATGACTGGGGGCATGTAGCATTGTTATGAAAATTGTCCTGGAATATTGTGATGACAGCAGTCATGGAGAATTGTGATGACAGGGATTATGCAGCATTGTGTTGACAAGGCTATGGACTATTGTGATGACAATGGTCATGGAGCAATGTGATGAAAGTTTTCATGGAACATCGTGATGAAAAGTGCCTGGGAGCATTGTGACGATAAAGGCCATGGAGCATTGTGATGACAAGTGTCACGGAGCATTGTAATGAAAGCTTTCATTATGCACTGTGATGACAAGGGGGATGGAGTATTGTGATGAAACTGGTCCTGGCGCATTGTGATAACAAAAGCCATGGAGCATTGTGATGACAGGCATCATGGAGCATGGTGAAGAAAGGGGCCATGGGGAATTGTAATGACAATAGAGAAATGTGATGAAAATGGTCAGCGAGCATAGTGATTAAAGTGGTCATTGAGAATTGTGATGAATAGTGACATAGAGCATTGTGATGACAAAGGTCATGGAGAACTGTGATGACCAGGGTCATGTAGCTTTGTGATGACACGTCCATGGAACATTGTGATGACAAGAATTCTGGAGCATTGTGATGACAAGGGCCATGGAGCATTGTGATGCCACGGTCATGGAACATTGTGATGACAAAATTCTGGAGCATTGTGAGGAAAAAGGCTTGGAGCATTGTGATTATAGGGGACATGGAGCATTGTGATGACATGGGCAGGGAACACTGTGATGAGAGTTGTTATGGAGCAATGTGATGACAAGTGTCATGGAGCATTGTGATGAGAGGGGCCTTGGAGAATTGTGATGACAGGCGTCATGAGGCATTGAGATGGCAGTGGTCATGGAGCATTATGATGAAAGGTGTTATGGAGCACTGTGATTACAGGGGCCATGGAGCATTGTGAATACAAAGGCCATGGGGCATTGAGATGACAGTGGTCATGGAGCATTGTGATGAAAGTGGTAATGGATCATTGTGATGACAAGTGTCCTGGGACCCTGTGATGACATGGTTCATGGAGCATTGTGATGACAATGGTCATGGCGAATTGTGATGACAATGTCATGGGGCATTGTGATGGCACTGGTCATCTAGAAATGTGATTCAAGTTATTATGGAGCACAGTAATGAGAGGGGCCATGGAGCATTGTGATGACAAGTGTCATGGAGCATTGTGATGACAGGTGTCATGGAGCATCGTGATGACAAATGCCATGGAGAATTGTGATGAGAGGTGGCATTGGGCATTGTGATGAAAGGGGTCATGGAGTACTGGGATTACAGGGGCCATGGAGCATTGTGAAAACAGGTGACATGGTGAATAGTGATGACAGGCTTCATATAGCATTGTGATGACAAGTGCCATTTAGCATTTTGATGTCAGGGTTCATCAGGCATTGTGTTGACGGGGGTCACGTGTCATTGTGATGACAAAGGCCATAGAGCATTGTGATCACAGGGGTCATGGAGCATTGTGAGGACATGGGCCATGGAGCATTGTGAAGACAAGATTCATGGAGCATTGTGATGACACTGGCATGAAGCATGGTGATGACAACACAACTGGAGCATTGTGATGACAAGGGCATGGAGCATTGTGATTACAGGAGACATGGAGCATTGTGATGACATTGGCAGGGATCATTGTGATGACAGGGATCATGGAGCATTGTGATGACAAAGACCAAGGAACATTTTGATGACAAGTGTCATTGAGCAATGTGATGACACGGGAATGGAGCATTATGATGACAAATGTTCTGGAGCATTGTGATGACAAGCGCATGGAGCATTGTGATTACAGGGGCCATGGAGCATTGTGATGACAACGGCATGGAGCATTGTGATGACAGTGGTCATTGAGCATTGTGATTACAAAGACCATGAGGCATTGTGATGACAGGGACCTTGGAGCATTGTGATGACAATGGTCATCAAGCATTGTGATGACAGGGGTCATAGAGCATTGTGATGAGAAAGACCATGGAGCATGGTGATGACAGAGGCCATGGAACATTGTGATGACAAGGCCATGTACCATTGTGATGACAAGGGCAGGGAACCTCGTGGTGACCGGGGTCATGGAGCATTTTGATGACAACTTTCATGGAACGTTGTGATGACAGGGGTCATGGAGCATTGTGTTGAAAAGGAACATGGAGCAGTGTGATTACAGGGTCCATGGAACATTGTGAATACATAGGCCATGGAACAATGTGATGACAGGGGTCATGTAGCATTGTGATGACAGGGTCATGGAGCATTGGGATTACAGGGCTTATGGGGCACTGTGATGACAGGGGGCATGGAGCATTGTGATGAAAATTGTCCTGGAGCATTATGATGACAGCAGTCACAGAGGATTGGGATGAAAGGTATCATGCAGCATTGTGATGACAACGGTCATGGATCATTTTGATGACAGGGGTCATGGAACATTGTGATAAGAATGTTCATAAAGCATTTTGATGACAGGGGTCATGAAGCATTGTGTTGACACGGGCATGGAGCATTGTAATGATAGGATATCTGGAGCATTGTGATGAAAAGGGGATGGAGCATTTTGATGACAGGGTCCAAGGAGCATTGTGCTGACAATGGCATGGAGCATGGTGATGAAAAGGGTACTGGAGCACTGTGAGGAAAGGAATCATGGATCATTGTGGTGACAGGGGTCATGGAGCTTTGTGATGACAAGGGTCATGGAGCATTGTGATGACACGGTCAAGGAACATTGCGATGACAAGAATTATGGAGCATTGTGATGAAAGGACATGGAGCATTGTGATGAAAGGTGACAAGGAGCATTGTGATGATATGGGCAGAGAACTTTGTGATGACAGGGGTCATGGAGCATTGTGATGAAAAGTGTCATCGAACATTGTACTGATAGGGATCATGGAGCTTTTTGGTAAGAGAGGCCTTGGAGATTTGTGGTGGCAGGCGTCATGGGGCATTGTAATGACAGCGGTCTTGGATCATTGTGATGAAAGGGGTCATGGAGCACTGTGATTACAGGGGCCATGGAGCATTGTGAATACGAAGGCTATGGAGCATTGAGGTGACAGGTTTCATGGAGCATTGTGATGAAAGTGATCATGGATCATTGTGATGACAAGAGTCCTGGAACCTTGTGATGACAAGGTTCATGGAGCATTGTGATGACAAGGACCATGGCGAATTGTTATGACATCTGTCATGGGGCATGGTGATGACAGTGGTCATCTAGAATTGTGATGAAAGGTATAATGGAGCACTGTGATGACAGGGGCCATGGAACATTGTGATGACAAAGGCCATGGAGCATTGTGATGACAAGTGTCATGGGGCATTTTGATGACATTGGCATGGAGCATTAGGATGACAAGAGTTCTGGAGCACTTTGATGACAAGGGCATGGAGCATTGTGATCACAGGGCCCATGGGGCTTTGTGATGAAAATAGCCATGGAGCATTGAGATGACAGGCGTCTTGAGGTATGGTGATGACAGTGGTCATGGAGCATTGTGATGAAAGAGATCATGGAGCAATATGATAAGAGGGGCCATGGAGCATTGTGATGACAGGTGTATTGGAGCATTGTGATGAAAATAGTCATGGATCATTGTGATGACATGTGTCCTGGAACACTGTGATGACACGGTTCATCGAGTATTGTGATGACAAGGGTCATAGCGAATTGTGATGACAGGTGTCATTGGGCATTGTGATGACATTGATCATCTAGGAATTGTGATGAAAGGTATCATGGAGCACTGTGATGACTGGGGGCATGAAGCATTGTTATGAAAATTGTCCTGGATTATTGTGATGACAGCAGTCATGGAGAATTGTGATGACAGGGATTATGCAGCATTGTGTTGACAAGGCTATGGACTATTGTGATGACAATGGTCATGGAGCAATGTGATGAAAGTTTTCATGGAACATCGTGATGAAAAGTGCCTGGGAGCATTGTGACGATAAAGGCCATGGAGCATTGTGATGACAAGTGTCACGGAGCATTGTAATGAAAGCTTTCATTATGCAATGTGATGACAAGGGGGATGGAGTATTGTGATGAAACTGGTCCTGGCGCATTGTGATAACAAAAGCCATGGAGCATTGTGATGACAGGCATCATGGAGCATGGTGAAGAAAGGGGCCATGGGGAATTGTAATGACAATAGAGAAATGTGATGAAAATGGTCAGCGAGCATAGTGATTAAAGTGGTCATTGAGAATTGTGATGAATAGTGACATAGAGCATTGTGATGCCAAAGGTCATGGAGAACTGTGATGACCAGGGTCATGTAGCTTTGTGATGCCACGGTCATGGAACATTGTGATGACAAAATTCTGGAGCATTGTGAGGAAAAAGGCTTGGAGCATTGTGATTATAGGGGACATGGAGCATTGTGATGACATGGGCAGGGAACACTGTGATGACAGTTGTTATGGAGCAATGTGATGACAAGTGTCATGGAGCATTGTGATGAGAGGGGCCTTGGAGAATTGTGATGACAGGCGTCATGAGGCATTGAGATGGCAGTGGTCATGGAGCATTATGATGAAAGATGTTATGGGGCACTGTGATTACAGGGGCCATGGAGCATTGTGAATACAAAGGCCATGGGGCATTGAGATGACAGTGGTCATGGAGCATTGTGATGAAAGTGGTAATGGATCATTGTGATGACAAGTGTCCTGGGACCCTGTGATGACATGGTTCATGGAGCATTGTGATGACAATGGTCATGGCGAATTGTGATGACAATGTCATGGGGCATTGTGATGGCACTGGTCATCTAGAAATGTGATTCAAGTTATTATGGAGCACAGTAATGAGAGGGGCCATGGAGCATTGTGATGACAAGTGTCATGGAGCACTGTGATGACAGGAGTCATGGAGCATCGTGATGACAAATGCCATGGAGAATTGTAATGAGAGGTGGCATTGGGCATTGTGATGAAAGGGGTCATGGAGTACTGGGATTACAGGGGGCATGGAGCATTGTGAAAACAAGTGATATGGTGAATAGTGATGACAGGCTTCATATAGCATTGTGATGACAAGTGCCATTTAGCATTTTAATGTCAGGGTTCATCAGGCATTGTGTTGACGGGGGTCACGTGTCATTGTGATGACAAAGGCCATAGAGCATTGTGATCACAGGGGTCATGGAGCATTGTGATGACATGGGCCATGGAGCATTGTGAAGACAAGTTTCATGGAGCATTGTGATGACACTGGCATGAAGCATGGTGATGACAACAGAACTGGAGCATTGTGATGACAAGGGCATGGAGCATTGTGATTACAGGAGACATGGAGCATTGTGATGACATTGGCAGGGATCATTGTGATGACAGGGATCATGGAGCATTGTGATGACAAAGACCAAGGAACATTTTGATGACAAGTGTCATTGAGCAATGTGATGACACGGGAATGGAGCATTATGATGACAAATGATCTGGAGCATTGTGATGACAAGCGCATGGAGCATTGTGATTACAGGGGCCATGGAGCATTGTGATGACAACGGAATGGAGCATTGTGATGACAGCGCTCATTGAGCATTGTGATTACAAAGACCATGAGGCATTGTGATGACAGGGACCTTGGAGCATTGTGATGACAATCGTCATCAAGCATTGTGATGACAGGGTTCATAGAGCATTGTGATGAGAAAGACCATGGAGCATGGTGATGACAGAGGCCATGGAACATTGTGATGACAAGGCCATGTACCATTGTGATGACAAGGGAAGGGAACCTTGTGGTGACCGGGGTCATGGAGCATTTTGATGACAACTTTTATGGGACATTGTGATGACAGGGGTCATGGAGCATTGTGTTGAAAAGGAACATGGAGCAGTGTGATTACAGGGTCCATGGAACATTGTGAATACATAGGCCATGGAACAATGTGATGACAGGGGTCATGTAGCATTGTGATGAAAGGGTCATGCAGCATTGGGATTACAGGGCTTATGGGGCACTGTGATGACAGGGGGCATGGAGCATTGTGATGAAAATTGTCCTGGAGCATTATGATGACAGCAGTCACAGGAGATTGGGATGAAATGTATCATGCAGCATTGTGATGACAACGGTCATGGATCATTTTGATGACAGGGGTCATGGAACATTGTGATAAGAATGTTCATAAAGCATTTTGATGACAGGGGTCATTAAGCATTGTGTTGACATGGGCATGGAGCATTGTAATGATAGGATATCTGGAGCATTGTGATGAAAAGGGGATGGAGCATTTTGATGACAGGGTCCAAGGAGCATTGTGCTGACAATGGCATGGAGCATTGTGATGAAAATGGTACTGGAGCACTGTGAGGAAAGGAATCATGGATCATTGTGATGACAAGGTTCATGGAGCATTGTGATGACACGGTCAAGGAACATTGCAATGAGAAGAATTATGGAGCATTGTGATGAAAGGACATGGAGCATTGTGATGAAAGGTGACAAGGAGCATTGTGATGATATGGGCAGAGAACTTTGTGATGACAGGGGTCATGGAGCATTGTGATGAAAAGTGTCATCGAACATTGTACTGACAGGGATCATGGAGCTTATTGGTAAGAGAGGCCTTGGAGATTTGTGGTGGCAGGCGTCATGGGGCATTTTAATGACAGCGGTCTTGGAACATTGTGATGAAAGGGGTCATGGAGCACTGTGATAACAGGGGCCATGGAGCATTGTGAATACAAAGGCTATGGAGCATTGAGGTGACAGGTTTCATGGAGCATTGTGATGAAATTGATCATGGATCACTGTGATGACAAGAGTCCTGGAACACTGTGATGACAAGGTTCATGGAGCATTGTGATGACAAGGACCATGGCGAATTGTTATGACATCTGTCATGGGGCATTGTGATGACAGTGGTCATCTAGAATTGTGATGAAAGGTATAATGGAGCACTGTGATGACAGGGGCCATGGAACATTGTGATGACAAAGGCCATGGAGCATTGTGATGACAAGTGTCATGGGACATTTTGATGACATTGGCATGGAGCATTATGATGACAAGAGTTCTGGAGCACTTTGATGACAAGGGCATGGAGCATTGTGATGACACGGCCCATGGAGCATTGTGATGAAAAGCGCAGGGAACATTGTGATGACTGGGTTCATGGAGCATTGTGATGAAAGGGGCCATGGAGCATTGAGATGACAGGCGTCTTGAGGTATGATGATGACAGTGGTCATGAAGCATTGTAATGAAAGAGATCATGGAGCAATATGATAACAGGGGCCATGGAGCATTGTGATGACAGGTGTATTGGAGCATTGTGATGAAAATAGTAATGGATCATTGTGATGACATGTGTCCTGGAACACTGTGATGACACGGTTCATCGAGTATTGTGATGACAAGGGTCATAGCGAATTGTGATGACAGGTGTCATTGGGAATTGTGATGACATTGATCATCTAGGAATTGTGATGAAAGGTATCATGGAGCACTGTGATGACTGGGGGCATGAAGCATTGTTATGAAAATTGTCCTGGATTATTGTGATGACAGCAGTCATGGAGAATTGTGATGACAGGGATTATGCAGCATTGTGTTGACAAGGCTATGGACTATTGTGATGACAATGGTCATGGAGCAATGTGATGAAAGTTTTCATGGAACATCGTGATGAAAAGTGCCTGGGAGCATTGTGACGATAAAGGCCATGGAGCATTGTGATGACAAGTGTCACGGAGCATTGTAATGAAAGCTTTCATTATGCACTGTGATGACAAGGGGGATGGAGTATTGTGATGAAACTGGTCCTGGCGCATTGTGATAACAAAAGCCATGGAGCATTGTGATGACAGGCATCATGGAGCATGGTGAAGAAAGGGGCCATGGGGAATTGTAATGACAATAGAGAAATGTGATGAAAATGGTCAGCGAGCATAGTGATTAAAGTGGTCATTGAGAATTGTGATGAATAGTGACATAGAGCATTGTGATGACAAAGGTCATGGAGAACTGTGATGACAAGGGTCATGTAGCTTTATGATGACACGTCCATGGAACATTGTGATGACAAGAATTCTGGAGCATTGTGATGACAAGGGCCGTGGAGCATTGTGATGCCACGGTCATGGAACATTGTGATGACAAAATTCTGGAGCATTGTGAGGAAAAAGGCTTGGAGCATTGTGATTATAGGGGACATGGAGCATTGTGATGACATGGGCAGGGAACACTGTGATGACAGTTGTTATGGAGCAATGTGATGACAAATGTCATGGAGCATTGTGATGAGAGGGGCCTTGGAGAATTGTGATGACAGGCGTCATGAGGCATTGAGATGGCAGTGGTCATGGAGCATTATGATGAAAGGTGTTATGGAGCACTGTGATTACAGGGGCCATGGAGCATTGTGAATACAAAGGCCATGGGGCATTGAGATGACAGTGGTCATGGAGCATTGTGATGAAAGTGGTAATGGATCATTGTGATGACAAGTGACCTGGGACCCTGTGATGACATGGTTCATGGAGCATTGTGATGACAATGGTCATGGCGAATTGTGATGACAATGTCATGGGGCATTGTGATGGCACTGGTCAACTAGAAATGTGATTCAAGTTATTATGGATCACAGTAATGAGAGGGGCCATGGAGCATTGTGATGACAAGTGTCATGGAGCATTGTGATGACAGGTGTCATGGAGCATCGTGATGACAAATGCCATGGAGAATTGTGATGAGAGGTGGCATTGGGCATTGTGATGAAAGGGGTCATGGAGTACTGGGATTACAGGGGGCATGGAGCATTGTGAAAACAAGTGACATGGTGAATAGTAATGACAGGCTTCATATAGCATTGTGATGACAAGTGCCATTTAGCATTTTGATGTCAGGGTTCATCAGGCATTGTGTTGACGGGGGTCACGTGTCATTGTGATGACAAAGGCCATAGAGCATTGTGATCACAGGGGTCATGGAGCATTGTGAGGACATGGGCCATGGAGCATTGTGAAGACAAGATTCATGGAGCATTGTGATGACACTGGCATGAAGCATGGTGATGACAACACAACTGGAGCATTGTGATGACAAGGGCATGGAGCATTGTGATTACAGGAGACATGGAGCATTGTGATGACATTGGCAGGGATCATTGTGATGACAGGGATCATGGAGCATTGTGATGACAAAGACCAAGGAACATTTTGATGACAAGTGTCATTGAGCAATGTGATGACACGGGAATGGAGCATTACGATGACAAATGTTCTGGAGCATTGTGATGACAAGCGCATGGAGCATTGTGATTACAGGGGCCATGGAGCATTGTGATGACAACGGCATGGAGCATTGTGATGACAGTGGTCATTGAGCATTGTGATTACAAAGACCATGAGGCATTGTGATGACAGGGACCTTGGAGCATTGTGATGACAATGGTCATCAAGCATTGTGATGACAGGGGTCATAGAGCATTGTGATGAGAAAGACCATGGAGCATGGTGATGACAGAGGCCATGGAACATTGTGATGACAAGGCCATGTACCATTGTGATGACAAGGGCAGGGAACCTCGTGGTGACCGGGGTCATGGAGCATTTTGATGACAACTTTCATGTAACATTGTGATGACAGGGGTCATGGAGCATTGTGTTGAAAAGGAACATGGAGCAGTGTGATTACAGGGTCCATGGAACATTGTGAATACATAGGCCATGGAACAATGTGATGACAGGGGTCATGTAGCATTGTGATGACAGGGTCATGGAGCATTGGGATTACAGGGCTTATGGGGCACTGTGATGACAGGGGGCATGGAGCATTGTGATGAAAATTGTCCTGGAGCATTATGATGACAGCAGTCACAGAGGATTGGGATGAAAGGTATCATGCAGCATTGTGATGACAACGGTCATGGATCATTTTGATGACAGGGGTCATGGAACATTGTGATAAGAATGTTCATAAAGCATTTTGATGACAGGGGTCATGAAGCATTGTGTTGACACGGGCATGGAGCATTGTAATGATAGGATATCTGGAGCATTGTGATGAAAAGGGGATGGAGCATTTTGATGACAGGGTCCAAGGAGCATTGTGCTGACAATGGCATGGAGCATGGTGATGAAAAGGGTACTGGAGCACTGTGAGGAAAGGAATCATGGATCATTGTGGTGACAGGGGTCATGGAGCTTTGTGATGACAAGGGTCATGGAGCATTGTGATGACACGGTCAAGGAACATTGCGATGACAAGAATTATGGAGCATTGTGATGAAAGGACATGGAGCATTGTGATGAAAGGTGACAAGGAGCATTGTGATGATATGGGCAGAGAACATTGTGATGACAGGGGTCATGGAGCATTGTGATGAAAAGTGTCATCGAACATTGTCCTGATAGGGATCATGGAGCTTTTTGGTAAGAGAGGCCTTGGATATTTGTGGTGGCAGGCGTCATGGGGCATTGTAATGACAGCGGTCTTGGATCATTTTGATGAAAGGGGTCATTGAGCACTGTGATTACAGGGGCCATGGAGCATTGTGAATACAAATGCTAGGGAGCATTGAGGTGACAGGTTTCATGGAGCATTGTGATGAAAGTGATCATGGATCATTGTGATGACAAGAGTCCTGGAACCTTGTGATGACAAGGTTCATGGAGCATTGTGATGACAAGGACCATGGCGAATTGTTATGACATCTGTCATGGGGCATGGTGATGACAGTGGTCATCTAGAATTGTGATGAAAGGTATAATGGAGCACTGTGATGACAGGGGCCATGGAACATTGTGATGACAAAGGCCATGGAGCATTGTGATGACAAGTGTCATGGGGCATTTTGATGACATTGGCATGGAGCATTATGATGACAAGAATTCTGGAGCATTTTGATGAAAAGGGCATGGAGCATTGTGATGACAGGGGCCATGGAAAATTGTGATGGCATAAGCCATGGAGCATTGTGATGACAAGTGTCATGGGACATTTTGATGACATTGGCATGGAGCATTATGATGACAAGAGTTCTGGAGCCCTTTGATGACAAGGGCATGGAGCATTGTGATCAAAGGGCCCATGGGGCATTGTGATGAAAAGAGCCATGGAGCATTGAGATGACAGGCGTCTTGAAGTATTGTGATGACAGTGGTCATGGAGCATTGTGATGAAAGAGATCATGGAGCAATATGATAACAGGGGCCATGGAGCATTGTGATGACAGGTGTATTGGAGCATTGTGATGAAAATAGTCATGGATCATTGTGATGACATGTGTCCTGGAACACTGTGATGACAGGGTTCATCGAGTATTGTGATGACAAGGGTCATAGCGAATTGTGATGACCGGTGTCATTGGGCATTTTGATGACATTGATCATCTAGGAATTGTGATGAAAGGTATCATAGAGCCCTGTGATGACTGGGGGCATGAAGCATTGTTATGAAAATTGTCCTGGATTATTGTGATGACAGCAGTCATGGAGAATTGTGATGACAGGGATTATGCAGCATTGTGTTGACAAGGCTATGGACTATTGTGATGACAATGGTCATGGAGCAATGTGATGAAAGTTTTCATGGAACATCGTGATGAAAAGTGCCTGGGAGCATTGTGACGATAAAGGCCGTGGAGCATTGTGATGACAAGTGTCACGGAGCATTGTAATGAAAGCTTTCATTATGCACTGTGATGACAAGGGGGATGGAGTACTGTGATGAAACTGGTCCTGGCGCATTGTGATAACAAAAGCCATGGAGCATTGTGATGACAGGCATCATGGAGCATGGTGAAGAAAGGGGCCATGGGGAATTGTAATGACAATAGAGAAATGTGATGAAAATGGTCAGCGAGCATAGTGATTAAAGTGGTCATTGAGAATTGTGATGAATAGTGACATAGAGCATTGTGATGCCAAAGGTCATGGAGAACTGTGATGACCAGGGTCATGTAGCTTTGTGATGACACGTCCATGGAACATTGTGATGACAAGAATTCTGGAGCATTGTGATGACAAGGGCCGTGGAGCATTGTGATGCCACGGTCATGGAACATTGTGATGACAAAATTCTGGAGCATTGTGAGGAAAAAGGCTTGGAGCATTGTGATTATAGGGGACATGGAGCATTGTGATGACATGGGCAGGGAACACTGTGATGACAGTTGTTATGGAGCAATGTGATGACAAGTGTCATGGAGCATTGTGATGAGAGGGGCCTTGGAGAATTGTGATGACAGGCGTCATGAGACATTGAGATGGCAGTGGTCATGGAGCATTATGATGAAAGGTGTTATGGAGCACTGTGATTACAGGGGCCATGGGGCATTGTGAATACAAAGGCCATGGGGCATTGAGATGACAGTGGTCATGGAGCATTGTGATGAAAGTGGTAATGGATCATTGTGATGACAAGTGTCCTGGGACCCTGTGATGATATGGTTCATGGAGCATTGTGATGACAATGGTCATGGCGAATTGTGATGACAATGTCATGGGGCATTGTGATGGCACTGGTCATCTAGAAATGTGATTCAAGTTATTATGGAGCACAGTAATGAGAGGGGCCATGGAGCATTGTGATGACAAGTGTCATGCAGCATTGTGATGACAGGTGTCATGGAGCATCGTGATGACAAATGGCATGGGGAATTGTGATGAGAGGTGGCATTGGGCATTGTGATGAAAGGGGTCATGGAGTACTGGGATTACAGGGGGCATGGAGCATTGTGAAAACAAGTGACATGGTGAATAGTGATGACAGGCTTCATATAGCAGTGTGATGACAAGTGCCAGTTAGCATTTTGATGTCAGGGTTCATCAGGCATTGTGTTGACGGGGGTCACGTGTCATTGTGATGACAAAGGCCATAGAGCATTGTGATCACAGGGGTCATGGAGCATTGTGACGATATGGGCCATGGAGCATTGTGAAGACAAGATTCATGGAGCATTGTGATGACACTGGCATGAAGCATGGTGATGACAACAGAACTGGAGCATTTTGATGACAAGGGCATGGAGCATTGTGATTACAGGAGACACGGAGCATTGTGATGACATTGGCAGGGATCATTGTGATGACAGGGGTCATGGAGCATTGTGATGACAAAGACCAAGGAACATTTTGATGACAAGTGTCATTGAGCAATGTGTTGACACGGGAATGGAGCATTATGATGACAAATGTTCTGGAGCATTGTGATGACAAGCGCATGGAGCATTGTGATTACAGGGGCCATGGAGCATTGTGATGACAACGGCATGGAGCATTGTGATGACAGTGGTCATTGAGCATTGTGATTACAAAGACCATGAGGCATTGTGATGACAGGGACCTTGGAGCATTGTGATGAGAAGGGTCATCAAGCATTGTGATGACAGGGGTCATAGAGCATTGTGATGAGAAAGACCATGGAGCATGGTGATGACAGAGGCCATGGAACATTGTGATGACAAGGCCATGTACCATTGTGATGACAAGGGCAGGGAACCTTGTGGTGACCAGGGTCATGGAGCATTTTGATGACAACTTTCATGGAACATTGTGATGAAAGGGGTCATGGAGCATTGTGTTGAAAAGGAACATGGAGCAGTGTGATTACAGGGTCCATGGAACATTGTGAATACATAGGCCATGGAACAATGTGATGACAGGGGTCATGTAGCATTGTGATGACAGGGTCATGGAGCATTGGGATTACAGGGCTTATGGGGCACTGTGATGACAGGGGGCATGGAGCATTGTGATGAAAATTGTCCTGGAGCATTATGATGACAGCAGTCACAGAGGATTGGGATGAAAGGTATCATGCAGCATTGTGATGACAACGGTCATGGATCATTTTGATGACAGGGGTCATGGAACATTGTGATAAGAATGTTCATAAAGCATTTTGATGACAGGGGTCATGAAGCATTGTGTTGACATGGGCATGGAGCATTGTAATGATAGGATATCTGGAGCATTGTGATGAAAAGGGGATGGAGCATTTTGATGACAGGGTCCAAGGAGCATTGTGCTGACAATGGCATGGAGCATTGTGATGAAAAGGGTACTGGAGCACTGTGAGGAAAGGAATCATGGATCATTGTGATGACAGGGGTCCTGGAGCTTTGTGATGACAAGGGTCATGGAGCATTGTGATGACACGGTCAAGGAACATTGCGATGACAAGAATTATGGAGCATTGTGATGAAAGGACATGGAGCATTGTGATGAAAGGTGACAAGGAGCATTGTGATGATATGGGCAGAGAACTTTGTGATGACAGGGGTCATGGAGCATTGTGATGAAAAGTGTCATCGAACATTGTACTGACAGGGATCATGGAGCTTTTTGGTAAGAGAGGCCTTGGAGATTTGTGGTGGCAGGCGTCATGGGGCATTGTAATGACAGCGGTCTTGGATCATTGAGATGAAAGGGGTCATGGAGCACTGTGATTACAGGGGCCATCGAGCATTGTGAATACAAAGGCTATGGAGCATTGAGGTGACAGGTTTCATGGAGTACTGTGATGAAAGTGATCATGGATCATTGTGATGACAAGAGTCCTGGAACCTTGTGATGACAAGGTTCATGGAGCATTGTGATGAAAAGGACCATGGCGAATTGTTATGACATCTGTCATGGGGCATGGTGATGACAGTGGTCATCTAGAATTGTGATGAAAGGTATAATGGAGCACTATGATGACAGGGGACATGGAACATTGTGATGACAAAGGTCATGGAGCATTGTGATGAAAAGGGTCATGGGGCATTTTGATGACATTGGCATGGAGCATTATGATGACCAGAGTTCTGGAGCATTTTGATGAAAAGGGCATGGAGCATTGTGATGACAGGGGCCATGGAAAATTGTGATGGCATAAGCCATGGAGCATTGTGATGACAAGTGTCATGGGACATTTTGATGACATTGGCATGGAGCATTATGATGACAAGAGTTCTGGAGCACTTTGATGACAAGGGCATGGAGCATTGTGATCACAGGGCCCATGGGGCATTGTGATGAAAAGAGCCATGGAGCATTGAGATGACAGGCGTCTTGAGGTATGGTGATGACAGTGGTCATGGAGCATTGTGATGAAAGAGATCAGGGAGCAATATGATAACAGGGGCCATGGAGCATTGTGATGACAGGTGTATTGGAGCATTGTGATGAAAATAGTCATGGATCATTGTGATGACATGTGTCCTGGAACACTGTGATGACACGGTTCATCGAGTATTGTGATGACAAGGGTCATAGCGAATGGTGATGACCGGTGTCATTGGGCATTGTGATGACATTAATCATCTAGGAATTGTGATGAAAGGTATCATGGAGCACTGTGATGACTGGGGGCATGAAGCATTGTTATGAAAATTGTCCTGGATTATTGTGATGACAGCAGTCATGGAGAATTGTGATGACAGGGATTATGCAGCATTGTGTTGACAAGGCTATGGACTATTGTGATGACAATGGTCATGGAGCAATGTGATGAAAGTTTTCATGGAACATCGTGATGAAAAGTGCCTGGGAGCATTGTGACGATAAAGGCCATGGAGCATTGTGATGACAAGTGTCACGGAGTATTGTAATGAAAGCTTTCATTATGCACTGTGATGACAAGGGGGATGGAGTATTGTGATGAAAATGGTTCTGGCGCATTGTGGTAACAAAAGCCATGGAGCATTGTGATGACAGTCATCATGGAGCATGGTGAAGAAAGGGGCCATGGGGAATTGTAATGACAATAGAGAAATGTGATGAAAATGGTCAGCGAGCATAGTGATGAAAGTGGTCATTGAGAATTGTGATGAATAGTGACATAGAGCATTGTGATGCCAAAGGTCATGGAGAACTGTGATGACCAGGGTCATGTAGCTTTGTGATGACACGTCCATGGAACATTGTGATGACAAGAATTCTGGAGCATTGTGATGACAAGGGCCGTGGAGCATTGTGATGCCACGGTCATGGAACATTGTGATGACAAAATTCTGGAGCATTGTGAGGAAAAAGGCTTGGAGCATTGTGATTATAGGGGACATGGAGCATTGTGATGACATGGGCAGGGAACACTGTGATGACAGTTGTTATGGAGCAATGTGATGACAAGTGTCATGGAGCATTGTGATGAGAGGGGCCTTGGAGAATTGTGATGACAGGCGTCATGAGACATTGAGATGGCAGTGGTCATGGAGCATTATGATGAAAGGTGTTATGGAGCACTGTGATTACAGGGGCCATGGGGCATTGTGAATACAAAGGCCATGGGGCATTGAGATGACAGTGGTCATGGAGCATTGTGATGAAAGTGGTAATGGATCATTGTGATGACAAGTGTCCTGGGACCCTGTGATGATATGGTTCATGGAGCATTGTGATGACAATGGTCATGGCGAATTGTGATGACAATGTCATGGGGCATTGTGATGGCACTGGTCATCTAGAAATGTGATTCAAGTTATTATGGAGCACAGTAATGAGAGGGGCCATGGAGCATTGTGATGACAAGTGTCATGCAGCATTGTGATGACAGGTGTCATGGAGCATCGTGATGACAAATGGCATGGGGAATTGTGATGAGAGGTGGCATTGGGCATTGTGATGAAAGGGGTCATGGAGTACTGGGATTACAGGGGGCATGGAGCATTGTGAAAACAAGTGACATGGTGAATAGTGATGACAGGCTTCATATAGCAGTGTGATGACAAGTGCCAGTTAGCATTTTGATGTCAGGGTTCATCAGGCATTGTGTTGACGGGGGTCACGTGTCATTGTGATGACAAAGGCCATAGAGCATTGTGATCACAGGGGTCATGGAGCATTGTGACGATATGGGCCATGGAGCATTGTGAAGACAAGATTCATGGAGCATTGTGATGACACTGGCATGAAGCATGGTGATGACAACAGAACTGGAGCATTTTGATGACAAGGGCATGGAGCATTGTGATTACAGGAGACACGGAGCATTGTGATGACATTGGCAGGGATCATTGTGATGACAGGGGTCATGGAGCATTGTGATGACAAAGACCAAGGAACATTTTGATGACAAGTGTCATTGAGCAATGTGTTGACACGGGAATGGAGCATTATGATGACAAATGTTCTGGAGCATTGTGATGACAAGCGCATGGAGCATTGTGATTACAGGGGCCATGGAGCATTGTGATGACAACGGCATGGAGCATTGTGATGACAGTGGTCATTGAGCATTGTGATTACAAAGACCATGAGGCATTGTGATGACAGGGACCTTGGAGCATTGTGATGAGAAGGGTCATCAAGCATTGTGATGACAGGGGTCATAGAGCATTGTGATGAGAAAGACCATGGAGCATGGTGATGACAGAGGCCATGGAACATTGTGATGACAAGGCCATGTACCATTGTGATGACAAGGGCAGGGAACCTTGTGGTGACCAGGGTCATGGAGCATTTTGATGACAACTTTCATGGAACATTGTGATGAAAGGGGTCATGGAGCATTGTGTTGAAAAGGAACATGGAGCAGTGTGATTACAGGGTCCATGGAACATTGTGAATACATAGGCCATGGAACAATGTGATGACAGGGGTCATGTAGCATTGTGATGACAGGGTCATGGAGCATTGGGATTACAGGGCTTATGGGGCACTGTGATGACAGGGGGCATGGAGCATTGTGATGAAAATTGTCCTGGAGCATTATGATGACAGCAGTCACAGAGGATTGGGATGAAAGGTATCATGCAGCATTGTGATGACAACGGTCATGGATCATTTTGATGACAGGGGTCATGGAACATTGTGATAAGAATGTTCATAAAGCATTTTGATGACAGGGGTCATGAAGCATTGTGTTGACATGGGCATGGAGCATTGTAATGATAGGATATCTGGAGCATTGTGATGAAAAGGGGATGGAGCATTTTGATGACAGGGTCCAAGGAGCATTGTGCTGACAATGGCATGGAGCATTGTGATGAAAAGGGTACTGGAGCACTGTGAGGAAAGGAATCATGGATCATTGTGATGACAGGGGTCCTGGAGCTTTGTGATGACAAGGGTCATGGAGCATTGTGATGACACGGTCAAGGAACATTGCGATGACAAGAATTATGGAGCATTGTGATGAAAGGACATGGAGCATTGTGATGAAAGGTGACAAGGAGCATTGTGATGATATGGGCAGAGAACTTTGTGATGACAGGGGTCATGGAGCATTGTGATGAAAAGTGTCATCGAACATTGTACTGACAGGGATCATGGAGCTTTTTGGTAAGAGAGGCCTTGGAGATTTGTGGTGGCAGGCGTCATGGGGCATTGTAATGACAGCGGTCTTGGATCATTGAGATGAAAGGGGTCATGGAGCACTGTGATTACAGGGGCCATCGAGCATTGTGAATACAAAGGCTATGGAGCATTGAGGTGACAGGTTTCATGGAGTACTGTGATGAAAGTGATCATGGATCATTGTGATGACAAGAGTCCTGGAACCTTGTGATGACAAGGTTCATGGAGCATTGTGATGAAAAGGACCATGGCGAATTGTTATGACATCTGTCATGGGGCATGGTGATGACAGTGGTCATCTAGAATTGTGATGAAAGGTATAATGGAGCACTATGATGACAGGGGACATGGAACATTGTGATGACAAAGGTCATGGAGCATTGTGATGAAAAGGGTCATGGGGCATTTTGATGACATTGGCATGGAGCATTATGATGACCAGAGTTCTGGAGCATTTTGATGAAAAGGGCATGGAGCATTGTGATGACAGGGGCCATGGAAAATTGTGATGGCATAAGCCATGGAGCATTGTGATGACAAGTGTCATGGGACATTTTGATGACATTGGCATGGAGCATTATGATGACAAGAGTTCTGGAGCACTTTGATGACAAGGGCATGGAGCATTGTGATCACAGGGCCCATGGGGCATTGTGATGAAAAGAGCCATGGAGCATTGAGATGACAGGCGTCTTGAGGTATGGTGATGACAGTGGTCATGGAGCATTGTGATGAAAGAGATCAGGGAGCAATATGATAACAGGGGCCATGGAGCATTGTGATGACAGGTGTATTGGAGCATTGTGATGAAAATAGTCATGGATCATTGTGATGACATGTGTCCTGGAACACTGTGATGACACGGTTCATCGAGTATTGTGATGACAAGGGTCATAGCGAATGGTGATGACCGGTGTCATTGGGCATTGTGATGACATTAATCATCTAGGAATTGTGATGAAAGGTATCATGGAGCACTGTGATGACTGGGGGCATGAAGCATTGTTATGAAAATTGTCCTGGATTATTGTGATGACAGCAGTCATGGAGAATTGTGATGACAGGGATTATGCAGCATTGTGTTGACAAGGCTATGGACTATTGTGATGACAATGGTCATGGAGCAATGTGATGAAAGTTTTCATGGAACATCGTGATGAAAAGTGCCTGGGAGCATTGTGACGATAAAGGCCATGGAGCATTGTGATGACAAGTGTCACGGAGTATTGTAATGAAAGCTTTCATTATGCACTGTGATGACAAGGGGGATGGAGTATTGTGATGAAAATGGTTCTGGCGCATTGTGGTAACAAAAGCCATGGAGCATTGTGATGACAGTCATCATGGAGCATGGTGAAGAAAGGGGCCATGGGGAATTGTAATGACAATAGAGAAATGTGATGAAAATGGTCAGCGAGCATAGTGATGAAAGTGGTCATTGAGAATTGTGATGAATAGTGACATAGAGCATTGTGATGACAAAGGTCATGGAGAACTGTGATGACCAGGGTCATGTTGCTTTGTGATGACACGTCCATGGAACATTGTGATGACAAGAATTCTGGAGCATTGTGATGACAAGGGCCGTGGAGCATTGTGTTGCCACGGTCATGGAACATTGTGATGACAAAATTCTGGAGCATTGTGTGGAAAAATGCTTGGAGCATTGTGATTATAGGGGACATGGAGCATTGTGATGACATGGGCAGGGAACACTGTGATGACAGTTGTTATGGAGCAATGTGATGACAAGTGTCATGGAGCATTGTGATGAGAGGGGCCTTGGAGAATTGTGATGACAGGCCTCATGAGGCATTGAGATGGCAGTGGTCATGGAGCATTATGATGAAAGGTGTTATGGAGCACTGTGATTACAGAGGCCATGGAGCATTGTGAATACAAAGGCCATGGGGCATTGAGATGACAGTGGTCATGGAGCATTGTGATGAAAGTGGTAATGGATCATTGTGATGACAAGTGTCCTGGGACCCTGTGATGACATGGTTCATGGAGCATTGTGATGACAATGGTCATGGCTAATTGTGATGACAATGTCATGGGGCATTGTGATGGCACTGGTCATCTAGAAATGTGATTAAAGTTATTATGGAGCACAGTAATGAGAGGGGCCATGGAGCATTGTGATGACAAGTGTCATGGAGCATTGTGATGACAGGTGTCATGGAGCATCGTAATGACAAATGCCATGGAGAATTGTGATGAGAGGTGGCATTGGGCATTGTGATGAAAGGGGTCATGGAGTACTGGGATTACAGGGGGCATGGAGCATTGTGAAAACAAGTGACATGGTGAATAGTGATGACAGGCTTCATATAGCATTGTGATGACAAGTGCCATTTAGCATTTTGATGTCAGGGTTCATCAGGCATTGTGTTGACGGGAGTCACGTGTCATTGTGATGACAAAGGCCATAGAGCATTGTGATCACAGGGGTCATGGAGCATTGTGACGACATGGGCCATGGAGCATTGTGAAGACAAGTTTCATGGAGCATTGTGATGACACTGGCATGAAGCATGGTGATGACAACAGAACTGGAGCATTGTGATGACAAGGGCATGGAGCATTGTGATTACAGGAGACATGGAGCATTGTGATGACATTGGCAGGGATCATTGTGATGACAGGGATCATGGAGCATTGTGATGACAAAGACCAAGGAACATTTTGATGACAAGTGTCATTGAGCAATGTGATGACACGGGAATGGAGCATTTTGATGACAAATGTTCTGGAGCATTGTGATGACAAGCGCATGGAGCATTGTGATTACAGGGGCCATGGAGCATTGTGATGACAACGGCATGGAGCATTGTGATGACAGTGGTCATTGAGCATTGTGATTACAAAGACCATGAGGCATTGTGATGACAGGGACTTTGGAGCATTGTAATGACAAGGGTCATCAAGCATTGTGATGACAGGGGTCATAGAGCATTGTGATGAGAAAGACCATGGAGCATGGTGATGACAGAGGCCATGGAACATTGTGATGACAAGGCCATGTACCATTGTGATGACAAGGGCAGGGAACCTTGTGGTGACCGGGGTCATGGAGCATTTTGATGACAACTTTCATGGAACATTGTGATGACAGGGGTCATGGAGCAGTGTGTTGAAAAGGAACATGGAGCAGTGTGATTACAGGGTCCATGGAACATTGTGAATACATAGGCCATGGAACAATGTGATGACAGGGGTCATGTAGCATTGTGATGACAGGGTCATGGAGCATTGGGATTACAGGGCTTATGGGGCACTGTGATGACAGGGGGCATGGAGCATTGTGATGAAAATTGTCCTGGAGCATTATGATGACAGCCGTCACAGAGGATTGGGATGAAAGGTATCATGCAGCATTTTGATGACAACGGTCATGGATCATTTTGATGACAGGGGTCATGGAACATTGTGATAAGAATGTTCATAAAGCATTTTGATGACAGGGGTCATGAAGCATTGTGTTGACACGGGCATGGAGCATTGTAATGATAGGATATCTGGAGCATTGTGATGAAAAGGGGATGGAGCATTTTGATGACAGGGTCCAAGGAGCATTGTGCTGACAATGGCATGGAGCATTGTGATGAAAAGGGTACTGGAGCACTGTGAGGAAAGGAATCATGGATCATTGTGATGACAGGGGTCATGGAGCTTTGTGATGACAAGGGTCATGGAGCATTGTGATGACACGGTCAAGGAACATTGCGATGACAAGAATTATGGAGCATTGTGATGAAAGGACATGGAGCATTGTGATGAAAGGTGACAAGGAGCATTGTGATGATATGGGCAGAGAACTTTGTGATGACAGGGGTCATGGAGCATTGTGATGAAAAGTGTCATCGAACATTGTACTGACAGGGATCATGGAGCTTTTTGGTAAGAGAGGCCTTGGAGATTTGTGGTGGCAGGCGTCATGGGGCATTGTAATGACAGCGGTCTTGGATCATTGTGATGAAAGGGGTCATGGAGCACTGGGATTACAGGGGCCATGGAGCATTGTGAATACAAAGGCTATGGAGCATTGAGGTGACAGTTTTCATGGAGCATTGTGATGAAAGTGATCATGGATCATTGTGATGACAAGAGTCCTGGAACCTTGTGATGACAAATTTCATGGAGCATTGTGATGACAAGGACCATGGCGAATTGTTATGACATCTGTCATGGGGCATTGTGATGAGAGTGGTCATCTAGAATTGTGATGAAAGGTATAATGGAGCACTGTGATGACAGGGGCCATGGAACATTGTGATGACAAAGGCCATGGAGCATTGTGATGACAAGTGTCATGGGGCATTTTGATGACATTGGCATGGAGCATTATGATGACAAGAGTTCTGGAGCATTTTGATGAAAAGGGCATGGAGCATTGTGATGACAGGGGCCATGGAAAATTGTGATGGCATAAGCCATGGAGCATTGTGATGACAAGTGTCATGGGACATTTTGATGACATTGGCATGGAGCATTATGATGACAAGAGTTCTGGAGCCCTTTGATGACAAGGGCATGGAGCATTGTGATCACAGGGCCCATGGGGCATTGTGATGAAAAGAGCCATGGAGCATTGAGATGACAGGCGTCTTGAGGTATGGTGATGACAGTGGTCATGGAGCATTGTGATGAAAGAGATCATGGAGCAATATGATAACAGGGGCCATGGAGCATTGTGATGACAGGTGTATTGGAGCATTGTGATGAAAATAGTCATGGATCATTGTGATGACATGTGTCCTGGAACACTGTGATGACACGGTTCATCGAGTATTGTGATGACAAGGGTCATAGCGAATTGTGATGACAGGTGTCATTGGGCATTGTGATGACATTGATCATCTAGGAATTGTGATGAAAGGTATCATGGAGCACTGTGATGACTGGGGGCATGAAGCATTGTTATGAAAATTGTCCTGGATTATTGTGATGACAGCAGTCATGGAGAATTGTGATGACAGGGATTATGCAGCATTGTGTTGACAAGGCTATGGACTATTGTGATGACAATGGTCATGGAGCAATGTGATGAAAGTTTTCTTGGAACATCGTGAGGAAAAGTGCCTGGGAGCATTGTGACGATAAAGGCCATGGAGCATTGTGATGACAAGTGTCACGGAGCATTGTAATGAAAGCTTTCATTATGCACTGTGATGACAAGGGGGATGGAGTATTGTGATGAAACTTGTCCTGGCGCATTGTGATAACAAAAGCCATGGAGTATTGTGATGACAGGTATCATGGAGCATGGTGAAGAAAGGGGCCATGGGGAATTGTAATGACAATAGAGAAATGTGATGAAAATGGTCAGCGAGCATAGTGATTAAAGTGGTCATTGAGAATTGTGATGAATAGTGACATAGAGCATTGCGATGACAAAGGTCATGGAGAACTGTGATGACCAGGGTCATGTAGCTTTGTGATGACACGTCCATGGAACATTGTGATGACAAGAATTCTGGAGCATTGTGATGACAAGGGCCGTGGAGCATTGTGATGCCACGGTCATGGAACATTGTGATGACAAAATTCTGGAGCATTGTGAGGAAAAAGGCTTGGAGCATTGTGATTATAGGGGACATGGAGCATTGTGATGACATGGGCAGGGAACACTGTGATGACAGTCGTTATGGAGCAATGTGATGACAAGTGTCATGGAGCATTGTGATGAGAGGGGCCTTGGAAAATTGTGATGACAGGCGTCATGAGGCATTGAGATGGCAGTGGTCATGGAGCATTATGATGAAAGGTGTTATGGAGCACTGTGATTACAGGGGCCATGGAGCATTGTGAATACAAAGGCCATGGGGCATTGAGATGACAGTGGTCATGGAGCATTGTGAGGAAAGTGGTAATGGATCATTGTGATGACAAGTGTCCTGGGACCCTGTGATGACATGGTTCATGGAGCATTGTGATGACAATGGTCATGGCGAATTGTGATGACAATGTCATGGGGCATTGTGATGGCACTGGTCATCTAGAAATGTGATTCAAGTTATTATGGAGCCCAGTAATGAGAGGGGCCATGGAGAATTGTGATGACAAGTGTCATGGAGCATTGTGATGACAGGTGTCTTGGAGCATCGTGATGACAAATGCCATGGAGAATTGTGATGAGAGGTGGCATTGGGCATTGTGATGAAAGGGGTCATGGAGTACTGGGATTACAGGGGGCATGGAGCATTGTGAAAACAAGTGACATGGTGAATAGTGATGACAGGCTTCATATAGCATTGTGATGACAAGTGCCATTTAGCATTTTGATGTCAGGGTTCATCAGGCATTGTGTTGACGGGGGTCACGTGTCATTGTGATGACAAAGGCCATAGAGCATTGTGATCACAGGGGTCATGGAGCATTGTGATGACATGGGCCATGGAGCATTGTGAAGACAAGATTCATGGAGCATTGTGATGACACTGGCATGAAGCATGGTGATGACAACAGAACTGGAGCATTGTGATGACAAGGGCATGGAGCATTGTGATTACAGGAGACATGGAGCATTGTGATGACATTGGCAGGGATCATTGTGATGACAGGGATCATGGAGCATTGTGATGACAAAGACCAAGGAACATTTTGATGACAAGTGTCATTGAGCAATGTGATGACACGGGAATGGAGCATTATGATGACAAAAGTTCTGGAGCATTGTGATGACAAGCGCATGGAGCATTGTGATTACAGGGGCCATGGAGCATTGTGATGACAACGGCATGGAGCATTGTGATGACATTGGTCATTGAGCATTGTGATTACAAAGACCATGAGGCATTGTGATGACAGGGACCTTGGAGCATTGTGATGACAATGGTCATCAAGCATTGTGATGACGGGGGTCATAGAGCATTGTGATGAGAAAGACCATGGAGCATGGTGATGACAGAGGCCATGGAACATTGTGATGACAAGGCCATGTACCATTGTGATGACAAGGGCAGGGAACCTTGTGGTGACCCGGGTCATGGAGGATTTTGATGACAACTTTCATGGAACATTGTGATGACAGGGGTTATGGAGCATTGTGTTGAAAAGGAACATGGAGCAGTGTGATTACAGGGTCCATGGAACATTGTGAATACATAGGCCATGGAACAATGTGATGACAGGGGTCATGTAGCATTGTGATGACAGGGTCATGGAGCATTGGGATTACAGGGCTTATGGGGCACTGTGATGACAGGGGGCATGGAGCATTGTGATGAAAATTGTCCTGGAGCATTATGATGACAGCAGTCACAGAGGATTGGGATGAAAGGTATCATGCAGCATTGTGATGACAACGGTCATGGATCATTTTGATGACAGGGGTCATGGAACATTGTGATAAGAATGTTCATAAAGCATTTTGATGACAGGGGTCATGAAGCATTGTGTTGACACGGGCATGGAGCATTGTAATGATAGGATATCTGGAGCATTGTGATGAAAAGGGGATGGAGCATTTTTATGACAGGGTCCAAGGAGCATTGCGCTGACAATGGCATGGAGCATTGTGATGAAAAGGGTACTGGAGCACTGTGAGGATAAGAATCATGGATCATTGTGATGACAGGGGTCATGGAGCTTTGTGATGACAAGGGTCATGGAGCATTGTGATGACACGGTCAAGGAACATTGCGATGACAAGAATTATGGAGCATTGTGATGAAAGGACATGGAGCATTGTGATGAAAGGTGACAAGGAGCATTGTGATGATATGGGCAGAGAACTTTGTGGTGACAGGGGTCATGGAGCATTGTGATGAAAAGTGTCATCGAACATTGTACTGACAGGGATCATGGAGCTTTTTGGTAAGAGAGGCCTTGGAGATTTGTGGTGGCAGGCGTCATGGGGCATTGTAATGACAGCGGTCTTGGATCATTGTGATGAAAGGGGTCATGGAGCACTGTGATTACAGGGGCCATGGAGCATTGTGAATACAAAGGCTATGGAGCATTGAGGTGACAGGTTTCATGGAGCATTGTGATGAAAGTGATCATGGATCATTGTGATGACAAGAGTCCTGGAACCTTGTGATGACAAGGTTCATGGAGCATTGTGATGACAAGGACCATGGTGAATTGTTATGACATCTGTCATGGGGCATGGTGATGACAGTGGTCATCTAGAATTGTGATGAAAGGTATAATGGAGCACTGTGATGACAGGCGCCATGGAACATTGTGATGAGAAAGGCCATGGAGCATTGTGATGACAAGTGTCATGGGGCATTTTGATGACATTGGCATGGAGCATTATGATGACAAGAGTTCTGGAGCGTTTTGATGAAAAGGGCATGGAGCATTGTGATGACAGGGGCCATGGAAAATTGTGATGGCATAAGCCATGGAGCATTGTGATGACAAGTGTCATGGGACATTTTGATGACATTGGCATGGAGCATTATGATGACAAGAGTTCTGGAGCACTTTGATGACAAGGGCATGGAGCATTGTGATCACAGGGCCCATGGGGCTTTGTGATGAAAATAGCCATGGAGCATTGAGATGACAGGCGTCTTGAGGTATGGTGATGACAGTGGTCATGGAGCAATGTGATGAAAGAGATCATGGAGCAATATGATAACAGGGGCCATGGAGCATTGTGATGACAGGTGTATTGGAGCATTGTGATGAAAATAGTCATGGATCATTGTGAAGATATGTGTCCTGGAACACTGTGATGACACGGTTCATCGAGTATTGTGATGACAAGGGTCATAGCGAATTGTGATGACAGGTGTCATTGGGCATTGTGATGACATTGATCATCTAGGAATTGTGATGAAAGGTATCATGGAGCACTGTGATGACTGGGGGCATGAAGCATTGTTATGAAAATTGTCCTGGATTATTGTGATGACAGCAGTCATGGAGAATTGTGATGACAGGGATTATGCAGCATTGTGTTGACAAGGCTATGGACTATTGTGATGACAATGGTCATGGAGCAATGTGATGAAAGTTTTCATGGAACATCGTGATGAAAAGTGCCTTTGGAGCATTGTGACGATAAAGGCCATGGAGCATTGTGATGACAAGTGTCACGGAGCATTGTAATGAAAGCTTTCATTATGCACTGTGATGACAAGGGGGATGGAGTATTGTGATGAAACTGGTCCTGGCGCATTGTGATAACAAAAGCCATGGAGCATTGTGATGACAGGCATCATGGAGCATGGTGAAGAAAGGGGCCATGGGGAATTGTAATGACAATAGAGAAATGTGATGAAAATGGTCAGCGAGCATAGTGATTAAAGTGGTCATTGAGAATTGTGATGAATAGTGACATAGAGCATTGTGATGCCAAAGGTCATGGAGAACTGTGATGACCAGGGTCATGTAGCTTTGTGATGAAACGTCCATGGAACATTGTGATGACAAGAATTCTGGAGCATTGTGATGACAAGGGCCGTGGAGCATTGTGATGCCACGGTCATGGAACATTGTGATGACAAATTTCTGGAGCATTGTGAGGAAAAAGGCTTGGAGCATTGTGATTATAGGGGACATGGAGCATTGTGATGACATGGGCAGGGAACACTGTGATGACACTTGTTATGGAGCAATGTGATGACAAGTGTCATGGAGCATTGTGATGAGAGGGGCCTTGGAGAATTGTGATGACAGGCGTCATGAGGCATTGAGATGGCAGTGGTCATGGAGCATTATGATGAAAGATGTTATGGGGCACTGTGATTACAGGGGCCATGGAGCATTGTGAATACAAAGGCCATGGGGCATTGAGATGACAGTGGTCATGGAGCATTGTGATGAAAGTGGTAATGGATCATTGTGATAAGTGTCCTGGGACCCTGTGATGACATGGTTCATGGAGCATTGTGATGACAATGGTCATGGCGAATTGTGATGACAATGTCATGGGGCATTGTGATGGCACTGGTCATCTAGAAATGTGATTCAAGTTATTATGGAGCACAGTAATGAGAGGGGCCATGGAGCATTGTGATGACAAGTGTCATGGAGCCTTGTGATGACAGGTGTCATGGAGCATCGTGATGACAAATGCCATGGAGAATTGTGATGAGAGGTGGCATTGGGCATTGTGATGAAAGGGGTCATGGAGTACTGGGATTACAGGGGGCATGGAGCATTGTGAAAACAAGTGATATGGTGAATAGTGATGACAGGCTTCATATAGCATTGTGATGACAAGTGCCATTTAGCATTTTAATGTCAGGGTTCATCAGGCATTGTGTTGACGGGGGTCACGTGTCATTGTGATGACAAAGGCCATAGAGCATTGTGATCACAGGGGTCATGGAGCATTGTGATGACATGGGCCATGGAGCATTGTGAAGACAAGTTTCATGGAGCATTGTGATGACACTGGCATGAAGCATGGTGATGACAACAGAACTGGAGCATTGTGATGACAAGGGCATGGAGCATTGTGATTACAGGAGACATGGAGCATTGTGATGACATTGGCAGGGATCATTGTGATGACAGGGATCATGGAGCATTGTGATGACAAAGACCAAGGAACATTTTGATGACAAGTGTCATTGAGCAATGTGATGACACGGGAATGGAGCATTATGATGACAAATGTTCTGGAGCATTGTGATGAAAAGCGCATGGAGCATTGTGATTACAGGGGCCATGGAGCATTTTGATGACAACGGAATGGAGCATTGGGATGACAGCGCTCATTGAGCATTGTGATTACAAAGACCATGAGGCATTGTGATGACAGGGACCTTGGAGCATTGTAATGACAATGGTCATCAAGCATTGTGATGACAGGGGTCATAGAGCATTGTGATGAGAAAGACCATGGAGCATGGTGATGACAGAGGCCATGGAACATTGTGATGACAAGGCCATGTACCATTGTGATGACAAGGGCAGGGAACCTTGTGGTGACCGGGGTCATGGAGCATTTTGATGACAACTTTCATGGAACATTGTGATGACAGGGGTCATTGAACAGTGTGTTGAAAAGGAACATGGAGCAGTGTGATTACAGGGTCCATGGAACATTGTGAATACATAGGCCATGGAACAATGTGATGACAGGGGTCATGTAGCATTGTGATGACAGGGTCATGGAGCATTGGGATTACAGGGCTTATGGGGCACTGTGATGACAGGGGGCATGGAGCATTGTGATGAAAATTGTCCTGGAGCATTATGATGACAGCCGTCACAGAGGATTGGGATGAAAGGTATCATGCAGCATTGTGATGACAACGGTCATGGATCATTTTGATGACAGGGGTCATGGAACATTGTGATAAGAATGTTCATAAAGCATTTTGATGACAGGGGTCATGAAGCATTGTGTTGACACGGGCATGGAGCATTGTAATGATAGGATATCTGGAGCATTGTGATGAAAAGGGGATGGAGCATTTTGATGACAGGGTCCAAGGAGCATTGTGCTGACAATGGCATGGAGCATTGTGATGAAAAGGGTACTGGAGCACTGTGAGGAAAGGAATCATGGATCATTGTGATGACAGGGGTCATGGAGCTTTGTGATGACAAGGGTCATGGAGCATTGTGATGACACGTTCAAGGAACATTGCGATGACAAGAATTATGGAGCATTGTGATGAAAGGACATGGAGCATTGTGATGAAAGGTGACAAGGAGCATTGTGATGATATGGGCAGAGAACTTTGTGATGACAGGGGTCATGGAGCATTGTGATGAAAAGTGTCATCGAACATTGTACTGACAGGGATCATGGAGCTTTTTGGTAAGAGAGGCCTTGGAGGTTTGTGGTGGCAGGCGTCATGGGGCATTGTAATGACAGCGGTCTTGGATCATTGTGATGAAAGGGGTCATGGAGCACTGTGATTACAGGGGCCATGGAGCATTGTGAATACAAAGGCTATGGAGCATTGAGGTGACAGGTTTCATGGAGCATTGTGATGAAAGTGATCATGGATCATGGTGATGACAAGAGTCCTGGAACCTTGTGATGACAAGGTTCATGGAGCATTGTGATGACAAGGACCACGGCGAATTGTTATGACATCTGTCATGGGGCATGGTGATGACAGTGGTCATCTAGAATTGTGATGAATGGTATAATGGAGCACTGTGATGACAGGGGACATGGAACATTGTGATGACAAAGGTCATGGAGCATTGTGATGAAAAGTGTCATGGGGCATTTTGATGACATTGGCATGGAGCATTATGATGACAAGAGTTCTGGAGCATTTTGATAAAAAGGGCATGGAGCATTGTGATGACAGGGGCCATGGAAAATTGTGATGGCATAAGCCATGGAGCATTGTGATGACAAGTGTCATGGGACATTTTGATGACATTGGCATGGAGCATTATGATGACAAGAGTTCTGGAGCACTTTGATGACAAGGGCATGGAGCATTGTGATCACAGGTCCCATGGGGCATTGTGATGAAAAGAGCCATGGAGCATTGAGATGACAGGCGTCCTGAGGTATGGTGATGACAGTGGTCATGGAGCATTGTGATGAAAGAGATCATGGAGCAATATGATAACAGGGGCCATGGAGCATTGTGATGACAGGTGTATTGGAGCATTGTGATGAAAATAGTAATGGATCATTGTGATGACATGTGTCCTGGAACACTGTGATGACACGGTTCATCGAGTATTGTGATGACAAGGGTCATAGCGAATTGTGATGACAGGTGTCATTGGGCATTGTGGTGACATTGATCATCTAGGAATTGTGATGAAAGGTATCATGGAGCACTGTGATGACTGGGGGCATGAAGCATTGTTATGAAAATTGTCCTGGATTATTGTGATGACAGCAGTCATGGAGAATTGTGATGACAGGGATTATGCAGCATTGTGTTGACAAGGCTATGGACTATTGTGATGACAATGGTCATGGAGCAATGTGATGAAAGTTTTCATGGAACATCGTGATGAAAAGTGCCTGGGAGCATTGTGACGATAAAGGCCATGGAGCATTGTGATGACAAGTGTCATGGAGCATTGTAATGAAAGCTTTCATTATGCACTGTGATGACAAGGGGGATGGAGTATTGTGATGAAACTGGTCGTGGCGCATTGTGATAACAGAAGCCATGGAGCATTGTGATGACAGGCATCATGGAGCATGGTGAAGAAAGGGGCCATGGGGAATTGTAATGACAATAGAGAAATGTGATGAAAATGGCCAGCGAGCATAGTGATTAAAGTGGTCATTGAGAATTGTGATGAATAGTGACATAGAGCATTGTGATGACAAAGGTCATGGAGAACTGTGATGACCAGGGTCATGTAGCTTTGTGATGACACGTCCATGGAACATTGTGATGACAAGAATTCTGGAGCATTGTGATGACAAGGGCCGTGGAGCATTGTGATGCCACGGTCATGGAACATTGTGATGACAAAATTCTGGAGCATTGTGAGGAAAAAGGCTTGGAGCATTGTGATTATAGGGGACATGGAGCATTGTGATGACATGGGCAGGGAACACTGTGATGACACTTGTTATGGAGCAATGTGATGACACGTGTCATGGAGCATTGTGATGAGAGGGGCCTTGGAGAATTGTGATGACAGGCGTCATGAGGCATTGAGATGGCAGTGGTCATGGAGCATTATGATGAAAGGTGTTATGGAGCACTGTGATTACAGGGGCCATGGAGCATTGTGAATACAAAGGCCATGGGGCATTGAGATGACAGTGGTCATGGAGCATTGTGATGAAAGTGGTAATGGATCATTGTGATGACAAGTGTCCTGGGACACTGTGATGACATGGTTCATGGAGCATTGTGATGACAATGGTCATGGCGAATTGTGATGACAATGTCATGGGGCATTGTGATGGCACTGGTCATCTAGAAATGTGATTCAAGTTATTATGGAGCACAGTAATGAGAGGGGCCATGGAGCATTGTGATGACAAGTGTCATGGAGCATTGTGATGACAGGTGTCATGGAGCATCGTGATGACAAATGCCATGGAGAATTGTGATGAGAGGTGGCATTGGGCATTGTGATGAAAGGGGTCATGGAGTACTGGGATTACAGGGGCCATGGAGCATTGTGAAAACAGGTGACATGGTGAATAGTGATGACAGGCTTCATATAGCATTGTGATGACAAGTGCCATTTAGCATTTTGATGTCAGGGTTCATCAGGCATTGTGTTGACGGGGGTCACGTGTCATTGTGATGACAAAGGCCATAGAGCATTGTGATCACAGGGGTCATGGAGCATTGTGACGACATGGGCCATGGAGCATTGTGAAGACAAGATTCATGGAGCATTGTGATGACACTGGCATGAAGCATGATGATGACAACAGAACTGGAGCATTGTGATGACAAGGGCATGGAGCATTGTGATTACAGGAGACATGGAGCATTGTGATGACATTGGCAGGGATCATTGTGATGACAGGGATCATGGAGCATTGTGATGACAAAGACCAAGGAACATTTTGATGACAAGTGTCATTGAGCAATGTGATGACACGGGAATGGAGCATTATGATGACAAATGTTCTGGAGCATTGTGATGACAAGCGCATGGAGCATTGTGATTACAGGGACCATGGAGCATTGTGATGACAACGGCATGGAGCATTGTGATGACAGTGGTCATTGAGCATTGTAATTACAAAGACCATGAGGCATTGTGATGACAGGGACCTTGGAGCATTGTGATGACAATGGTCATCAAGCATTGTGATGACAGGGGTCATAGAGCATTGTGATGAGAAAGACCATGGAGCATGGTGATGACAGAGGCCATGGAACATTGTGATGACAAGGCCATGTACCATTGTGATGACAAGGGCAGGGAACCTTGTGGTGACCGGAGTCATGGAGCATTTTGATGACAACTTTCATGGAACATTGTGATGACAGGGGTCATTGAACAGTGTGTTGAAAAGGAACATGGAGCAGTGTGATTACAGGGTCCATGGAACATTGTGAATACATAGGCCATGGAACAATGTGATGACAGGGGTCATGTAGCATTGTGATGACAGGGTCATGGAGCATTGGGATTACAGGGCTTATGGGGCACTGTGATGACAGGGGGCATGGAGCATTGTGATGAAAATTGTCCTGGAGCATTATGATGACAGCCGTCACAGAGGATTGGGATGAAAGGTATCATGCAGCATTGTGATGACAACGGTCATGGATCATTTTGATGACAGGGGTCATGGAACATTGTGATAAGAATGTTCATAAAGCATTTTGATGACAGGGGTCATGAAGCATTGTGTTGACACGGGCATGGAGCATTGTAATGATAGGATATCTGGAGCATTGTGATGAAAAGGGGATGGAGCATTTTGATGACAGGGTCCAAGGAGCATTGTGCTGACAATGGCATGGAGCATTGTGATGAAATGGGTACTGGAGCACTGTGAGGAAAGGAATCATGGATCATTGTGATGACAGGGGTCATGGAGCTTTGTGATGACAAGGGTCATGGAGCATTGTGATGACACGTTCAAGGAACATTGCGATGACAAGAATTATGGAGCATTGTGATGAAAGGACATGGAGCATTGTGATGAAAGGTGACAAGGAGCATTGTGATGATATGGGCAGAGAACTTTGTGATGACAGTGGTCATGGAGCATTGTGATGAAAAGTGTCATCGAACATTGTACTGACAGGGATCATGGAGCTTTTTGGTAAGAGAGGCCTTGGAGATTTGTGGTGGCAGGCGTCATGGGGCATTGTAATGACAGCGGTCTTGGATCATTGTGATGAAAGGGGTCATGGAGCACTGTGATTACAGGGGCCATGGAGCATTGTGAATACAAAGGCTATGGAGCATTGAGGTGACAGGTTTCAGGGAGCATTGTGATGAATGTGATCATGGATCATTGTGATGACAAGAGTCCTGGAACCTTGTGATGACAAGGTTCATGGAGCATTGTGATGACAAGGACCATGGCGAATTGTTATGACATCTGTCATGGGGCATGGTGATGACAGTGGTCATCTAGAATTGTGATGAATGGTATAATGGAGCACTGTGATGACAGGGGACATGGAACATTGTGATGACAAAGGTCATGGAGCATTGTGATGAAAAGTGTCATGGGGCATTTTGATGACATTGGCATGGAGCATTATGATGACAAGAGTTCTGGAGCATTTTGATGAAAAGGGCATGGAGCATTGTGATGACAGGGGCCATGGAAAATTGTGATGGCATAAGCCATGGAGCATTGTGATGACAAGTGTCATGGAGCATTGTAATGAAAGCTTTCATTATGCACTGTGATGACAAGGGGGATGGAGTATTGTGATGAAACTGGTCCTGGCGCATTGTGATAACAAAAGCCATGGAGCATTGTGATGACAGGCATCATGGAGCATGGTGAAGAAAGGGGCCATGGGGAATTGTAATGACAATAGAGAAATGTGATGAAAATGGTCAGCGAGCATAGTGATTAAAGTGGTCATTGAGAATTGTGATGAATAGTGACATAGAGCATTGTGATGACAAAGGTCATGGAGAACTGTGATGACCAGGGTCATGTAGCTTTGTGATGACACGTCCATGGAACATTGTGATGACAAGAATTCTGGAGCATTGTGAGGAAAAAGGCTTGGAGCATTGTGATTATAGGGGACATGGAGCATTGTGATGACATGGGCAGGGAACACTGTGATGACAGTTGTTATGGAGCAATGTGATGACAAGTGTCATGGAGCATTGTGATGAGAGGGGCCTTGGAGAATTGTGATGACAGGCGTCATGAGGCATTGAGATGGCAGTGGTCATGGAGCATTATGATGAAAGGTGTTATGGAGCACTGTGATTACAGGGGCCATGGAGCATTGTGAATACAAAGGCCATGGGGCATTGAGATGACAGTGGTCAAGGAGCATTGTGATGAAAGTGGTAATGGATCATTGTGATGACAAGTGTCCTGGGACCCTGTGATGACATGGTTCATGGAGCATTGTGATGACAATGGTCATGGCGAATTGTGATGACAATGTCATGGGGCATTGTGATGGCACTGGTCATCTAGAAATGTGATTCAAGTTATTATGGAGCACAGTAATGAGAGGGGCCATGGAGCATTGTGATGACAAGTGTCATGGAGCATTGTGATGACAGGTGTCATGGAGCATCGTGATGACAAATGCCATGGAGAATTGTGATGAGAGGTGGCATTGGGCATTGTGATGAAAGGGGTCATGGAGTACTGGGATTACAGGGGCCATGGAGCATTGTGAAAACAGGTGACATGGTGAATAGTGATGACAGGCTTCATATAGCATTGTGATGACAAGTGCCATTTAGCATTTTGATGTCAGGGTTCATCAGGCATTGTGTTGACGGGGGTCACGTGTCATTGTGATGACAAAGGCCATAGAGCATTGTGATCACAGGGGTCATGGAGCATTGTGACGACATGGGCCATGGAGCATTGTGAAGACAAGATTCATGGAGCATTGTGATGACACTGGCATGAAGCATGGTGATGACAACAGAACTGGAGCATTGTGATGACAAGGGCATGGAGCATTGTGATTACAGGAGACATGGAGCATTGTGATGACAAAGACCAAGGAACATTTTGATGACAAGTGTCATTGTGCAATGTGATGACACCGGAATGGAGCATTATGATGACAAATGTTCTGGAGCATTGTGATGACAAGCGCATGGAGCATTGTGATTACAGGGACCATGGAGCATTGTGATGACAACGGCATGGAGCATTGTGATGACAGTGGTCATTGAGCATTGTGATTACAAAGACCATGAGGCATTGTGATGACAGGGACCTTGGAGCATTGTGATGACAATGGTCATCAAGCATTGTGATGACAGGGGTCATAGAGCATTGTGATGAGAAAGACCATGGAGCATGGTGATGACAGAGGCCATGGAACATTGTGATGACAAGGCCATGTACCATTGTGATGACAAGGGCAGGGAACCTCGTGGTGACCGGGGTCATGGAGCATTTTGATGACAACTTTCATGGAACATTGTGATGACAGGGGTCATGGAGCATTGTGTTGAAAAGGAACATGGAGCAGTGTGATTACAGGGTCCATGGAACATTGTGAATACATAGGCCATGGAACAATGTGATGACAGGGGTCATGTAGCATTGTGATGACAGGGTCATGGAGCATTGGGATTACAGGGCTTATGGGGCACTGTGATGACAGGGGGCATGGAGCATTGTGATGAAAATTGTCCTGGAGCATTATGATGACAGCAGTCACAGAGGATTGGGATGAAAGGTATCATGCAGCATTGTGATGACAACAGTCATGGATCATTTTGATGACAGGGGTCATGGAACATTGTGATAAGAATGTTCATAAAGCATTTTGATGACAGGGGTCATGAAGCATTGTGTTGACACGGGCATGGAGCATTGTAATGATAGGATATCTGGAGCATTGTGATGAAAAGGGGATGGAGCATTTTGATGACAGGGTCCAAGGAGCATTGTGCTGACAATGGCATGGAGCATTGTGATGAAAAGGGTACTGGAGCACTGTGAGGAAAGGAATCATGGATCATTGTGATGACAGGGGTCATGGAGCTTTGTGATGACAAGGGTCATGGAGCATTGTGATGACACGGTCAAGGAACATTGCGATGACAAGAATTATGGAGCATTGTGATGAAAGGACATGGAGCATTGTGATGAAAGGTGACAAGGAGCATTGTGATGATATGGGCAGAGAACTTTGTGATGACAGGGGTCATGGAGCATTGTGATGAAAAGTGTCATCGAACATTGTACTGACAGGGAACATGGAGCTTTTTGGTAAGAGAGGCCTTGGAGATTTGTGGTGGCAGGCGTCATGGGGCATTGTAATGACAGCGGTCTTGGATCATTGTGATGAAAGGGGTCATGGAGCACTGGGATTACAGGGGCCATGGAGCATTGTGAATACAAAGGCTATGGAGCATTGAGGTGACAGGTTTCACGGAGCATTGTGATGAAAGTGATCATGGATCATTGTGATGACAAGAGTCCTGGAACCTTGTGATGACAAGGTTCATGGAGCATTGTGATGACAAGGACCATGGCGAATTGTTATGACATCTGTCATGGGGCATGGTGATGACAGTGGTCATCTAGAATTGTGATGAAAGGTATAATGGAGCACTGTGATGACAGGGGCCATGGAACATTGTGCTGACAAAGGCCATGGAGCATTGTGATGACAAGTGTCATGGGGCATTTTGATGACATTGGCATGGAGCATTATGATGACCAGAGTTCTGGAGCATTTTGATGAAAAGGGCATGGAGCATTGTGATCACAGGGCCCATGGGGCATTGTGATGAAAAGAGCCATGGAGCATTGAGATGACAGGGGCCATGGAAAATTGTGATGGCATAAGCCATGGAGCATTGTGATGACAAGTGTCATGGGACATTTTGATGACATTGGCATGGAGCATTATGATGACAAGAGTTCTGGAGCACTTTGATGACAAGGGCATGGAGCATTGTGATCACAGGGCCCATCGGGCATTGTGATGAAAAGAGCCATGGAGCATTGAGATGACAGGCGTCTTGAAGTATGGTGATGACAGTGGTCATGGAGCATTGTGATGAAAGAGATCAGGGAGCAATATGATAACAGGGGCCATGGAGCATTGTGATGACAGGTGTATTGGAGCATTGTGATGAAAATAGTCATGGATCATTGTGATGACATGTGTCCTGGAACACTGTGATGAAACGGTTCATCGAGTATTGTGATGACAAGGGTCATAGGGAATTGTGATGACAGGTGTCATTGGGCATTGTGGTGACATTGATCATCTAGGAATTGTGATGAAAGGTATCATGGAGCACTGTGATGACTGGGGGCATGAAGCATTGTTATGAAAATTGTCCTGGATTATTGTGATGACAGCAGTCATGGAGAATTGTGATGACAGGGATTATGCAGCATTGTGTTGACAAGGCTATGGACTATTGTGATGACAATGGTCATGGAGCAATGTGATGAAAGTTTTCATGGAACATCGTGATGAAAAGTGCCTGGGAGCATTGTGACGATAAAGGCCATGGAGCATTGTGATGACAAGTGTCACGGAGTATTGTAATGAAAGCTTTCATTATGCACTGTGATGACAAGGGGGATGGAGTATTGTGATGAAAATGGTTCTGGCGCATTGTGATAACAAAAGCCATGGAGCATTGTGATGACAGGCATCATGGAGCATGGTGAAGAAAGGGGCCAAGGGGAATTGTAATGACAATAGAGAAATGTGATGAAAATGGTCAGCGAGCATAGTGATGAAAGTGGTCATTGAGAATTGTGATGAATAGTGACATAGAGCATTGTGATGACAAAGGTCATGGAGAACTGTGATGACCAGGGTCATGTAGCTTTGTGATGACACGTCCATGGAACATTGTGATGACAAGAATTCTGGAGCATTGTGATGACAAGGGCCGTGGAGCATTGTGATGCCACGGTCATGGAACATTGTGATGACAAAATTCTGGAGCATTGTGAGGAAAAAGGCTTGGAGCATTGTGATTATAGGGGACATGGAGCATTGTGATGACATGGGCAGGGAACACTGTGATGACAGTTGTTATGGAGCAATGTGATGACAAGTGTCATGGAGCATTGTGATGAGAGGGGCCTTGGAGAATTGTGATGACAGGCGTCATGAGGCATTGAGATGGCAGTGGTCATGGAGCATTATGATGAAAGGTGTTATGGAGCACTGTGATTACAGAGGCCATGGAGCATTGTGAATACAAAGGCCATGGGGCATTGAGATGACAGTGGTAATGGAGCATTGTGATGAAAGTGGTAATGGATCATTGTGATGACAAGTGTCCTGGGACCCTGTGATGACATGGTTCATGGAGCATTGTGATGACAATGGTCATGGCGAATTGTGATGACAATGTCATGGGGCATTGTGATGGCACTGGTCATCTAGAAATGTGATTAAAGTTATTATGGAGCACAGTAATCAGAGGGGCCATGGAGCATTGTGATGACAAGTGTCATGGAGCATTGTGATGACAGGTGTCATGGAGCATCGTAATGACAAATGCCATGGAGAATTGTGATGAGAGGTGGCATTGGGCATTGTGATGAAAGGGGTCATGGAGTACTGGGATTACAGGGGCATGGAGCATTGTGAAAACAAGTGACATGGTGAATAGTGATGACAGGCTTCATATAGCATTGTGATGACAAGTGCCATTTAGCATTTTGATGTCAGGGTTCATCAGGCATTGTGTTGACGGGGGTCACGTGTCATTGTGATGACAAAGGCCATAGAGCATTGTGATCACAGGGGTCATGGAGCATTGTGACGACATGGGCCATGGAGCATTGTGAAGACAAGATTCATGGAGCCTTGTGATGACACTGGCATGAAGCATGGTGATGACAACAGAACTGGAGCATTGTGATGACAAGGGCATGGAGCATTGTGATTACAGGAGACATGGAGCATTGTGATGACATTGGCAGGGATCATTGTGATGACAGGGATCATGGAGCATTGTGATGACAAAGACCAAGGAACATTTTGATGACAAGTGTCATTGAGCAATGTGATGACACGGGAATGGAGCATTATGATGACAAATGTTCTGGAGCATTGTGATGCCAAGCACATGGAGCATTGTGATTACAGGGGCCATGGAGCATTGTGATGACAACGGCATGGAGCATTGTGATGACAGTGGTCATTGAGCATTGTGATTACAAAGACCATGAGGCATTGTGATGACAGGGACCTTGGAGCATTGTAATGACAAGGGTCATCAAGCATTGTGATGACAGGGTTCATAGAGCATTGTGATGAGAAAGACCATGGAGCATGGTGATGACAGAGGCCATGGAACATTGTGATGACAAGGCCATGTACCATTGTGATGACAAGGGCAGGGAACCTTGTGGTGACCGGGGTCATGGAGCATTTTGATGACAACTTTCATGGAACATTGTGATGACAGGGGTCATGGAGCATTGTGTTGAAAAGGAACATGGAGCAGTGTGATTACAGGGTCCATGGAACATTGTGAATACATAGGCCATGGAACAATGTGATGACAGGGGTCATGTAGCATTGTGATGACAGGGTCATGGAGCATTGGGATTACAGGGCTTATGGGGCACTGTGATGACAGGGGGCATGGAGCATTGTGATGAAAATTGTCCTGGAGCATTATGATGACAGCCGTCACAGAGGATTGGGATGAAAGTTATCATGCAGCATTGTGATGACAACGGTCATGGATCATTTTGATGACAGGGGTCATGGAACATTGTGATAAGAATGTTCATAAAGCATTTTGATGACAGGGGTCATGAAGCATTGTGTTGACACGGGCATGGAGCATTGTAATGATAGGATATCTGGAGCATTGTGATGAAAAGGGGATGGAGCATTTTGATGACAGGGTCCAAGGAGCATTGTGCTGACAATGGCATGGAGCATTGTGATGAAAAGGGTACTGGAGCACTGTGAGGAAAGGAATCATGGATCATTGTGATGACAGGGGTCATGGAGCTTTGTGATGACAAGGGTCATGGAGCATTGTGATGACACGGTCAAGGAACATTGCGATGACAAGAATTATGGAGCATTGTGATGAAAGGACATGGAGCATTGTGATGAAAGGTGACAAGGAGCATTGTGATGATATGGGCAGAGAACTTTGTGATGACAGGGGTCATGGAGCATTGTGATGAAAAGTGTCATCGAACATTGTACTGACAGGGATCATGGAGCTTTTTGGTAAGAGAGGCCTTGGAGATTTGTGGTGGCAGGCGTCATGGGGCATTGTAATGACAGCGGTCTTGGATCATTGTGATGAAAGGGGTCATGGAGCACTGTGATTACAGGGGCCATGGAGCATTGTGAATACAAAGGCTATGGAGCATTGAGGTGACAGGTTTCATGGAGCATTGTGATGAAAGTGATCATGGATCATTGTGATGACAAGAGTCCTGGAACCTTGTGATGACAAGGTTCATGGAGCATTGTGATGACAAGGACCATGGCGAATTGTTATGACATCTGTCATGGGGCATGGTGATGACAGTGGTCATCTAGAATTGTGATGAAAGGTATAATGGAGCACTGTGATGACAGGGGCCATGGAACATTGTGATGACAAAGGCCATGGAGCATTGTGATGACAAGTGTCATGGGGTATTTTGATGACATTGGCATGGAGCATTATGATGACAAGAGTTCTGGAGCATTTTGATGAAAAGGGCATGGAGCATTGTGATGACAGGGGCCATGGAAAATTGTGATGGCATAAGCCATGGAGCATTGTGATGACAAGTGTCATGGGACATTTTGATGACATTGGCATGGAGCATTATGATGACAAGAGTTCTGGAGCCCTTTGATGACAAGGGCATGGAGCATTGTGATCACAGGGCCCATGGGGCATTGTGATGAAAAGAGCCATGGAGCATTGAGATGACAGGCGTCTTGAGGTATGGTGATGACAGTGGTCATGGAGCATTGTGATGAAAGAGATCATGGAGCAATATGATAACAGGGGCCATGGAGCATTGTGATGACAGGTGTATTGGAGCATTGTGATGAAAATAGTCATGGATCATTGTGATGACATATGTCCTGGAACACTGTGATGAAACGGTTCATCGAGTATTGTGATGACAAGGGTCATAGCGAATTGTGATGACAGGTGTCATTGGGCATTGTGATGACATTGATCATCTAGGAATTGTGATGAAAGGTATCATGGAGCACTGTGATGACTGGGGGCATGAAGCATTGTTATGAAAATTGTCCTGGATTATTGTGATGACAGCAGTCATGGCGAATTGTGATGACAAGGATTATGCAGCATTGTGTTGACAAGGCTATGGACTATTGTGATGACAATGGTCATGGAGCAATGTGATGAAAGTTTTCATGGAACATCGTGATGAAAAGTGCCTGGGAGCATTGTGACGATAAAGGCCATGGAGCATTGTGATGACAAGTGTCACGGAGTATTGTAATGAAAGCTTTCATTATGCACTGTGATGACAAGGGGGATGGAGTATTGTGATGAAAATGGTTCTGGCGCATTGTGATAACAAAAGCCATGGAGCATTGTGATGACAGGCATCATGGAGCATGGTGAAGAAAGGGGCCAAGGGGAATTGTAATGACAATAGAGAAATGTGATGAAAATGGTCAGCGAGCATAGAGATGAAAGTGGTCATTGAGAATTGTGATGAATAGTGACATAGAGCATTGTGATGACAAAGGTCATGGAGAACTGTGATGACTAGGGTCATGTAGCTTTGTGATGACACGTCCATGGAACATTGTGATGACAAGAATTCTGGAGCATTGTGATGACAAGGGCCGTGGAGTATTGTGATGCCACGGTCATGGAACATTGTGATGACAAAATTCTGGAGCATTGTGAGGAAAAAGGCTTGGAGCATTGTGATTATAGGGGACATGGAGCATTGTGATGACATGGGCAGGGAACACTGTGATGACAGTTGTTATGGAGCAATGTGATGACAAGTGTCATGGAGCATTGTGATGAGAGGGGCCTTGGAGAATCGTGATGACAGGCATCATGAGGCATTGAGATAGCAGTGGTCATGGAGCATTATGATGAAAGGTGTTATGGAGCACTGTGATTACAGAGGCCATGGAGCATTGTGAATACAAAGGAAATGGGGCATTGAGATGACAGTGGTCATGGAGCATTGTGATGAAAGTGGTAATGGATCATTGTGATGACAAGTGTCCTGGGACCCTGTGATGACATGGTTCATGGAGCATTGTGATGACAATGGTCATGGCGAATTGTGATAACAATGTCATGGGGCATTGTGATGGCACTGGTCATCTAGAAATGTGATTAAAGTTATTATGGAGCACAGTAATGAGAGGGGCCATGGAGCATTGTGATGACAAGTGTCATGGAGCATTGTGATGACAGGTGTCATGGAGCATCGTAATAACAAATGCCATGGAGAATTGTGATGAGAGGTGGCATTGGGCATTGTGATGAAAGGGGTCATGGAGTACTGGGATTACAGGGGGCATGGAGCATTGTGAAAACAAGTGACATGGTGAATAGTGATGACAGGCTTCATATAGCATTGTGATGACAAGTGCCATTTAGCATTTTGATGTCAGGGTTCATCAGGCATTGTGTTGACGGGGGTCACGTGTCATTGTGATGACAAAGGCCATAGAGCATTGTGATCACAGGGGTCATGGAGCATTGTGACGACATGGGCCATGGAGCATTGTGAAGACAAGATTCATGGAGCATTGTGATGACACTGGCATGAAGCATGGTGATGAAAACAGAACTGGAGCATTGTGATGACAAGGGCATGGAGCATTGTGATTACAGGAGACATGGAGCATTGTGATGACATTGGCAGGGATCACTGTGATGACAGGGATCATGGAGCATTGTGATGACAAAGACCAAGGAACATTTTGATGACAAGTGTCATTGAGCAATGTGATGACACGGGAATGGAGCATTTTGATGACAAATGTTCTGGAGCATTGTGATGACAAGCGCATGGAGCGTTGTGATTACAGGGGCCATGGAGCATTGTGATGACAACGGCATGGAGCATTGTGATGACAGTGGTCATTGAGCATTGTGATTACAAAGACCATGAGGCATTGTGATGACAGGGACCTTGGAGCATTGTAATGACAAGGGTCATCAAGCATTGTGATGACAGGGGTCATAGAGCATTGTGATGAGAAAGACCATGGAGCATGGTGATGACAGAGGCCATGGAACATTGTGATGACAAGGCCATGTACCATTGTGATGACAAGGGCAGGGAACCTTGTGGTGACCGGGGTCATGGAGCATTTTGATGACAACTTTCATGGAACATTGTGATGACAGGGGTCATGGAGCAGTGTGTTGAAAAGGAACATGGAGCAGTGTGATTACACGGTCCATGGAACATTGTGAATACATAGGCCATGGAACAATGTGATGACAGGGGTCATGTAGCATTGTGATGACAGGGTCATGGAGCATTGGGATTACAGGGCTTATGGGGCACTGTGATGACAGGGGGCATGGAGCATTGTGATGAAAATTGTCCTGGAGCATTATGATGACAGCCGTCACAGAGGATTGGGATGAAAGGTATCATGCAGCATTGTGATGACAACGGTCATGGATCATTTTGATGACAGGGGTCATGGAACATTGTGATAAGAATGTTCATAAAGCATTTTCATGACAGGGGTCATGAAGCATTGTGTTGACAAGGGCATGGAGCATTGTAATGATAGGATATCTGGAGCATTGTGATGAAAAGGGGATGGAGCATTTTGATGACAGGGTCCAAGGAGCATTGTGCTGACAATGGCATGGAGCATTGTGATGAAAAGGGTACTGGAGCACTGTGAGGAAAGGAATCATGGATCATTGTGATGACAGGGGTCATGGAGCTTTGTGATGACAAGGGTCATGGAGCATTGTGATGACACGGTCAAGGAACATTGCGATGACAAGAATTATGGAGCATTGTGATGAAAGGACATGGAGCATTGTGATGAAAGGTGACAAGGAGCATTGTGATGATATGGGCAGAGAACTTTGTGATGACAGGGGTCATGGAGCATTGTGATGAAAAGTGTCATCGAACATTGTACTGACAGGGATCATGGAGCTTTTTGGTAAGAGAGGCCTTGGAGATTTGTGGTGGCAGGCGTCATGGGGCATTGTAATGACAGCGGTCTTGGATCATTGTGATGAAAGGGGTCATGGAGCACTGTGATTACAGGGGCCATGGAGCATTGTGAATACAAAGGCTATGGAGCATTGAGGTGACAGGTTTCATGGAGCATTGTGATGAAAGTGATCATGGATCATTGTGATGACAAGAGTCCTGGAACCTTGTGATGACAAGGTTCATGGAGCATTGTGATGACAAGGACCATGGCGAATTGTTATGACATCTGTCATGGGGCATGGTGATGACAGTGGTCATCTAGAATTGTGATGAAAGGTATAATGGAGCACTGTGATGACAGGGGCCATGGAACATTGTGATGACAAAGGCCATGGAGCATTGTGATGACAAGTGTCATGGGGTATTTTGATGACATTGGCATGGAGCATTATGATGACAAGAGTTCTGGAGCATTTTGATGAAAAGGGCATGGAGCATTGTGATGACAGGGGCCATGGAAAATTGTGATGGCATAAGCCATGGAGCATTGTGATGACAAGTGTCATGGGACATTTTGATGACATTGGCATGGAGCATTATGATGACAAGAGTTCTGGAGCCCTTTGATGACAAGGGCATGGAGCATTGTGATCACAGGGCCCATGGGGCATTGTGATGAAAAGAGCCATGGAGCATTGAGATGACAGGCGTCTTGAGGTATGGTGATGACAGTGGTCATGGAGCATTGTGATGAAAGAGATCATGGAGCAATATGATAACAGGGGCCATGGAGCATTGTGATGACAGGTGTATTGGAGCATTGTGATGAAAATAGTCATGGATCATTGTGATGACATATGTCCTGGAACACTGTGATGAAACGGTTCATCGAGTATTGTGATGACAAGGGTCATAGCGAATTGTGATGACAGGTGTCATTGGGCATTGTGATGACATTGATCATCTAGGAATTGTGATGAAAGGTATCATGGAGCACTGTGATGACTGGGGGCATGAAGCATTGTTATGAAAATTGTCCTGGATTATTGTGATGACAGCAGTCATGGAGAATTGTGATGACAAGGATTATGCAGCATTGTGTTGACAAGGCTATGGACTATTGTGATGACAATGGTCATGGAGCAATGTGATGAAAGTTTTCATGGAACATCGTGATGAAAAGTGCCTGGGAGCATTGTGACGATAAAGGCCATGGAGCATTGTGATGACAAGTGTCACGGAGTATTGTAATGAAAGCTTTCATTATGCACTGTGATGACAAGGGGGATGGAGTATTGTGATGAAAATGGTTCTGGCGCATTGTGATAACAAAAGCCATGGAGCATTGTGATGACAGGCATCATGGAGCATGGTGAAGAAAGGGGCCAAGGGGAATTGTAATGACAATAGAGAAATGTGATGAAAATGGTCAGCGAGCATAGAGATGAAAGTGGTCATTGAGAATTGTGATGAATAGTGACATAGAGCATTGTGATGCCAAAGGTCATGGAGAACTGTGATGACCAGGGTCATGTAGCTTTGTGATGACACGTCCATGGAACATTGTGATGACAAGAATTCTGGAGCATTGTGATGACAAGGGCCGTGGAGTATTGTGATGCCACGGTCATGGAACATTGTGATGACAAAATTCTGGAGCATTGTGAGGAAAAAGGCTTGGAGCATTGTGATTATAGGGGACATGGAGCATTGTGATGACATGGGCAGGGAACACTGTGATGACAGTTGTTATGGAGCAATGTGATGACAAGTGTCATGGAGCATTGTGATGAGAGGGGCCTTGGAGAATCGTGATGACAGGCATCATGAAGCATTGAGATGGCAGTGGTCATGGAGCATTATGATGAAAGGTGTTATGGAGCACTGTGATTACAGAGGCCATGGAGCATTGTGAATACAAAGGAAATGGGGCATTGAGATGACAGTGGTCATGGAGCATTGTGATGAAAGTGGTAATGGATCATTGTGATGACAAGTGTCCTGGGACCCTGTGATGACATGGTTCATGGAGCATTGTGATGACAATGGTCATGGCGAATTGTGATGACAATGTCATGGGGCATTGTGATGGCACTGGTCATCTAGAAATGTGATTAAAGTTATTATGGAGCACAGTAATGAGAGGGGCCATGGAGCATTGTGATGACAAGTGTCATGGAGCATTGTGATGACAGGTGTCATGGAGCATCGTAATAACAAATGCCATGGAGAATTGTGATGAGAGGTGGCATTGGGCATTGTGATGAAAGGGGTCATGGAGTACTGGGATTACAGGGGGCATGGAGCATTGTGAAAACAAGTGACATGGTGAATAGTGATGACAGGCTTCATATAGCATTGTGATGACAAGTGCCATTTAGCATTTTGATGTCAGGGTTCATCAGGCATTGTGTTGACGGGGGTCACGTGTCATTGTGATGACAAAGGCCATAGAGCATTGTGATCACAGGGGTCATGGAGCATTGTGACGACATGGGCCATGGAGCATTGTGAAGACAAGATTCATGGAGCATTGTGATGACACTGGCATGAAGCATGGTGATGACAACAGAACTGGAGCATTGTGATGACAAGGGCATGGAGCATTGTGATTACAGGAGACATGGAGCATTGTGATGACATTGGCAGGGATCACTGTGATGACAGGGGTCATGGAGCATTGTGATGACAAAGACCAAGGAACATTTTGATGACAAGTGTCATTGAGCAATGTGATGACACGGGAATGGAGCATTTTGATGACAAATGTTCTGGAGCATTGTGATGACAAGCGCATGGAGCGTTGTGATTACAGGGGCCATGGAGCATTGTGATGACAACGGCATGGAGCATTGTGATGACAGTGGTCATTGAGCATTGTGATTACAAAGACCATGAGGCATTGTGATGACAGGGACCTTGGAGCATTGTAATGACAAGGGTCATCAAGCATTGTGATGACAGGGGTCATAGAGCATTGTGATGAGAAAGACCATGGAGCATGGTGATGACAGAGGCCATGGAACATTGTGATGACAAGGCCATGTACCATTGTGATGACAAGGGCAGGGAACCTTGTGGTGACCGGGGTCATGGAGCATTTTGATGACAACTTTCATGGAACATTGTGATGACAGGGGTCATGGAGCAGTGTGTTGAAAAGGAACATGGAGCAGTGTGATTACACGGTCCATGGAACATTGTGAATACATAGGCCATGGAACAATGTGATGACAGGGGTCATGTAGCATTGTGATGACAGGGTCATGGAGCATTGGGATTACAGGGCTTATGGGGCACTGTGATGACAGGGGGCATGGAGCATTGTGATGAAAATTGTCCTGGAGCATTATGATGACAGCCGTCACAGAGGATTGGGATGAAAGGTATCATGCAGCATTGTGATGACAACGGTCATGGATCATTTTGATGACAGGGGTCATGGAACATTGTGATAAGAATGTTCATAAAGCATTTTGATGACAGGGGTCATGAAGCATTGTGTTGACACGGGCATGGAGCATTGTAATGATAGGATATCTGGAGCATTGTGATGAAAAGGGGATGGAGCATTTTGATGACAGGGTCCAAGGAGCATTGTGCTGACAATGGCATGGAGCATTGTGATGAAAAGGGTACTGGAGCACTGTGAGGAAAGGAATCATGGATCATTGTGATGACAGGGGTCATGGAGCTTTGTGATGACAAGGGTCATGGAGCATTGTGATGACACGGTCAAGGAACATTGCGATGACAAGAATTATGGAGCATTGTGATGAAAGGACATGGAGCATTGTGATGAAAGGTGACAAGGAGCATTGTGATGATATGGGCAGAGAACTTTGTGATGACAGGGGTCATGGAGCATTGTGATGAAAAGTGTCATCGAACATTGTACTGACAGGGAACATGGAGCTTTTTGGTAAGAGAGGCCTTGGAGATTTGTGGTGGCAGGCGTCATGGGGCATTGTAATGACAGCGGTCTTGGATCATTGTGATGAAAGGGGTCATGGAGCACTGTGATTACAGGGGCCATGGAGCATTGTGAATACAAAGGCTATGGAGCATTGAGGTGACAGGTTTCATGGAGCATTGTGATGAAAGTGATCATGGATCATTGTGATGACAAGAGTCCTGGAACCTTGTGATGACAAGGTTCATGGAGCATTGTGATGACAAGGACCATGGCGAATTGTTATGACATCTGTCATGGGGCATTGTGATGACAGTGGTCATCTAGAATTGTGATGAAAGGTATAATGGAGCACTGTGATGACAGGGGCCATGGAACATTGTGATGACAAAGGCCATGGAGCATTGTGATGACAAGTGTCATGGGGTATTTTGATGACATTGGCATGGAGCATTATGATGACAAGAGTTCTGGAGCATTTTGATGAAAAGGGCATGGAGCATTGTGATGACAGGGGCCATGGAAAATTGTGATGGCATAAGCCATGGAGCATTGTGATGACAAGTGTCATGGGACATTTTGATGACATTGGCATGGAGCATTATGATGACAAGAGTTCTGGAGCCCTTTGATGACAAGGGCATGGAGCATTGTGATCTCAGGGCCCATGGGGCATTGTGATGAAAAGAGCCATGGAGCATTGAGATGACAGGCGTCTTGAGGTATGGTGATGACAGTGGTCATGGAGCATTGTGATGAAAGAGATCATGGAGCAATATGATAACAGGGGCCATGGAGCATTGTGATGACAGGTGTATTGGAGCATTGTGATGAAAATAGTCATGGATCATTGTGATGACATGTGTCCTGGAACACTGTGATGAAACGGTTCATCGAGTATTGTGATGACAAGGGTCATAGCGAATTGTGATGACAGGTGTCATTGGGCATTGTGATGACATTGATCATCTAGGAATTGTGATGAAAGGTATCATGGAGCACTGTGATGACTGGGGGCATGAAGCATTGTTATGAAAATTGTCCTGGATTATTGTGATGACAGCAGTCATGGAGAATTGTGATGACAGGGATTATGCAGCATTGTGTTGACAAGGCTATGGACTATTGTGATGACAATGGTCATGGAGCAATGTGATGAAAGTTTTCATGGAACATCGTGATGAAAAGTGCCTGGGAGCATTGTGACGATAAAGGCCATGGAGCATTGTGATGACAAGTGTCACGGAGTATTGTAATGAAAGCTTTCATTATGCACTGTGATGACAAGGGGGATGGAGTATTGTGATGAAAATGTTTCTGGCGCATTGTGATAACAAAAGCCATGGAGCATTGTGATGACAGGCATCATGGAGCATGGTGAAGAAAGGGGCCAAGGGGAATTGTAATGACAATAGAGAAATGTGATGAAAATGGTCAGCGAGCATAGAGATGAAAGTGGTCATTGAGAATTGTGATGAATAGTGACATAGAGCATTGTGATGACAAAGGTCATGGAGAACTGTGATGACCAGGGTCATGTAGCTTTGTGATGACACGTCCATGGAACATTGTGATGACAAGAATTCTGGAGCATTGTGATGACAAGGGCCGTGGAGTATTGTGATGCCACGGTCATGGAACATTGTGATGACAAAATTCTGGAGCATTGTGAGGAAAAAGGCTTGGAGCATTGTGATTATAGGGGACATGGAGCAGTGTGATGACATGGGCAGGGAACACTGTGATGACAGTTGTTATGGAGCAATGTGATGACAAGTGTCATGGAGCATTGTGATGAGAGGGGCCTTGGAGAATTGTGATGACAGGCGTCATGAGGCATTGAGATGGTAGTGGTCATGGAGCATTATGATGAAAGGTGTTATGGAGCACTGTGATTACAGAGGCCATGGAGCATTGTGAATACAAAGGAAATGGGGCATTGAGATGACAGTGGTCATGGAGCATTGTGATGAAAGTGGTAATGGATCATTGTGATGACAAGTGTCCTGGGACCCTGTGATGACATGGTTCATGGAGCATTGTGATGACAATGGTCATGGCGAATTGTGATGACAATGTCATGGGGCATTGTGATGGCACTGGTCATCTAGAAATGTGATTAAAGTTATTATGGAGCACAGTAATGAGAGGGGCCATGGAGCATTGTGATGACAAGTGTCATGGAGCATTGTGATGACAGGTGTCATGGAGCATCGTAATAACCAATGCCATGGAGAATTGTGATGAGAGGTGGCATTGGGCATTGTGATGAAAGGGGTCATGGAGTACTGGGATTACAGGGGGCATGGAGCATTGTGAAAACAAGTGACATGGTGAATAGTGATGACAGGCTTCATATAGCATTGTGATGACAAGTGCCATTTAGCATTTTGATGTCAGGGTTCATCAGGCATTGTGTTGACGGGGGTCACGTGTCATTGTGATGACAAAGGCCATAGAGCATTGTGATCACAGGGGTCATGGAGCATTGTGATGACATGGGCCATGGAGCATTGTGAAGACAAGATTCATGGAGCATTGTGATGACACTGGCATGAAGCATGGTGATGACAACAGAACTGGAGCATTGTGATGACAAGGGCATGGAGCATTGTGATTACAGGAGACATGGAGCATTGTGATGACATTGGCAGGGATCATTGTGATGACAGGGATCATGGAGCATTGTGATGACAAAGACCAAGGAACATTTTGATGACAAGTGTCATTGAGCAATGTGATGACACGGGAATGGAGCATTTTGATTACAAATGTTCTGGAGCATTGTGATGACAAGCGCATGGAGCGTTGTGATTACAGGGGCCATGGAGCATTGTGATGACAACGGCATGGAGCATTGTGATGACAGTGGTCATTGAGCATTGTGATTACAAAGACCATGAGGCATTGTGATGACAGGGACCTTGGAGCATTGTAATGACAAGGGTCATCAAGCATTGTGATGACAGGGGTCATAGAGCATTGTGATGAGGAAGACCATGGAGCATGGTGATGACAGAGGCCATGGAAAATTGTGATGACAAGGCCATGTACCATTGTGATGACAAGGGCAGGGAACCTTGTGGTGACCGGGGTCATGGAGCATTTTGATGACAACTTTCATGGAACATTGTGATGACAGGGGTCATGGAGCAGTGTGTTGAAAAGGAACATGGAGCAGTGTGATTACAGGGTCCATGGAACATTGTGAATACATAGGCCATGGAACAATGTGATGACAGGGGTCATGTAGCATTGTGATGACAGGGTCATGGAGCATTGGGATTACAGGGCTTATGGGGCACTGTGATGACAGGGGGCATGGAGCATTGTGATGAAAATTGTCCTGGAGCATTATGATGACAGCCGTCACAGAGGATTGGGATGAAAGTTATCATGCAGCATTGTGATGACAATGGTCATGGATCATTTTGATGACAGGGGTCATGGAACATTGTGATAAGAATGTTCATAAAGCATTTGATGACAGGGGTCATGAAGCATTGTGTTGACACGGGCATGGAGCATTGTAATGATAGGATATCTGGAGCATTGTGATGAAAAGGGGATGGAGCATTTTGATGACAGGGTCCAAGGAGCATTGTGCTGACAATGGCATGGAGCATTGTGATGAAAAGGGTACTGGAGCACTGTGAGGAAAGGAATCATGGATCATTGTGATGACAGGGGTCATGGAGCTTTGTGATGACAAGGGTCATGGAGCATTGTGATGACACGGTCAAGGAACATTGCGATGACAGGAATTATGGAGCATTGTGATGAAAGGACATGGAGCATTGTGATGAAAGGTGACAAGGAGCATTGTGATGATATGGGCAGAGAACTTTGTGATGACAGGGGTCATGGAGCATTGTGATGAAAAGTGTCATCGAACATTGTACTGACAGGGATCATGGAGCTTTTTGGTAAGAGAGGCCTTGGAGATTTGTGGTGGCAGGCGTCATGGGGCATTGTAATGACAGCGGTCTTGGATCATTGTGATGAAAGGGGTCATGGAGCACTGTGATTACAGGGGCCATGGAGCATTGTGAATACAAAGGCTATGGAGCATTGAGGTGACAGGTTTCATGGAGCATTGTGATGAAAGTGATCATGGATCATTGTGATGACAAGAGTCCTGGAACCTTGTGATGACAAGGTTCATGGAGCATTGTGATGACAAGGACCATGGCGAATTGTTATGACATCTGTCATGGGGCATGGTGATGACAGTGGTCATCTAGAATTGTGATGAAAGGTATAATGGAGCACTGTGATGACAGGGGCCATGGAACATTGTGATGACAAAGGCCATGGAGCATTGTGATGACAAGTGTCATGGGGTATTTTGATGACATTGGCATGGAGCATTATGATGACAAGAGTTCTGGAGCATTTTGATGAAAAGGGCATGGAGCATTGTGATGACAGGGGCCATGGAAAATTGTGATGGCATAAGCCATGGAGCATTGTGATGACAAGTGTCATGGGACATTTTGATGACATTGGCATGGAGCATTATGATGACAAGAGTTCTGGAGCCCTTTGATGACAAGGGCATGGAGCATTGTGATCACAGGGCCCATGGGGCATTGTGATGAAAAGAGCCATGGAGCATTGAGATGACAGGCGTCTTGAGGTATGGTGATGACAGTGGTCATGGAGCATTGTGATGAAAGAGATCATGGAGCAATATGATAACAGGGGCCATGGAGCATTGTGATGACAGGTGTATTGGAGCATTGTGATGAAAATAGTCATGGATCATTGTGATGACATATGTCCTGGAACACTGTGATGAAACGGTTCATCGAGTATTGTGATGACAAGGGTCATAGCGAATTGTGATAACAGGTGTCATTGGGCATTGTGATGACATTGATCATCTAGGAATTGTGATGAAAGGTATCATGGAGCACTGTGATGACTGGGGGCATGAAGCATTGTTATGAAAATTGTCCTGGATTATTGTGATGACAGCAGTCATGGAGAATTGTGATGACAAGGATTATGCAGCATTGTGTTGACAAGGCTATGGACTATTGTGATGACAATGGTCATGGAGCAATGTGATGAAAGTTTTCATGGAACATCGTGATGAAAAGTGCCTGGGAGCATTGTGACGATAAAGGCCATGGAGCATTGTGATGACAAGTGTCACGGAGTATTGTAATGAAAGCTTTCATTATGCACTGTGATGACAAGGGGGATGGAGTATTGTGATGAAAATGGTTCTGGCGCATTGTGATAACAAAAGCCATGGAGCATTGTGATGACAGGCATCATGGAGCATGGTGAAGAAAGGGGCCAAGGGGAATTGTAATGACAATAGAGAAATGTGATGAAAATGGTCAGCGAGCATAGAGATGAAAGTGGTCATTGAGAATTGTGATGAATAGTGACATAGAGCATTGTGATGACAAAGGTCATGGAGAACTGTGATGACTAGGGTCATGTAGCTTTGTGATGACACGTCCATGGAACATTGTGATGACAAGAATTCTGGAGCATTGTGATGACAAGGGCCGTGGAGTATTGTGATGCCACGGTCATGGAACATTGTGATGACAAAATTCTGGAGCATTGTGAGGAAAAAGGCTTGGAGCATTGTGATTATAGGGGACATGGAGCATTGTGATGACATGGGCAGGGAACACTGTGATGACAGTTGTTATGGAGCAATGTGATGACAAGTGTCATGGAGCATTGTGATGAGAGGGGCCTTGGAGAATCGTGATGACAGGCATCATGAGGCATTGAGATAGCAGTGGTCATGGAGCATTATGATGAAAGGTGTTATGGAGCACTGTGATTACAGAGGCCATGGAGCATTGTGAATACAAAGGAAATGGGGCATTGAGATGACAGTGGTCATGGAGCATTGTGATGAAAGTGGTAATGGATCATTGTGATGACAAGTGTCCTGGGACCCTGTGATGACATGGTTCATGGAGCATTGTGATGACAATGGTCATGGCGAATTGTGATAACAATGTCATGGGGCATTGTGATGGCACTGGTCATCTAGAAATGTGATTAAAGTTATTATGGAGCACAGTAATGAGAGGGGCCATGGAGCATTGTGATGACAAGTGTCATGGAGCATTGTGATGACAGGTGTCATGGAGCATCGTAATAACAAATGCCATGGAGAATTGTGATGAGAGGTGGCATTGGGCATTGTGATGAAAGGGGTCATGGAGTACTGGGATTACAGGGGGCATGGAGCATTGTGAAAACAAGTGACATGGTGAATAGTGATGACTGGCTTCATATAGCATTGTGATGACAAGTGCCATTTAGCATTTTGATGTCAGGGTTCATCAGGCATTGTGTTGACGGGGGTCACGTGTCATTGTGATGACAAAGGCCATAGAGCATTGTGATCACAGGGGTCATGGAGCATTGTGACGACATGGGCCATGGAGCATTGTGAAGACAAGATTCATGGAGCATTGTGATGACACTGGCATGAAGCATGGTGATGAAAACAGAACTGGAGCATTGTGATGACAAGGGCATGGAGCATTGTGATTACAGGAGACATGGAGCATTGTGATGACATTGGCAGGGATCACTGTGATGACAGGGATCATGGAGCATTGTGATGACAAAGATCAAGGAACATTTTGATGACAAGTGTCATTGAGCAATGTGATGACACGGGAATGGAGCATTTTGATGACAAATGTTCTGGAGCATTGTGATGACAAGCGCATGGAGCGTTGTGATTACAGGGGCCATGGAGCATTGTGATGACAACGGCATGGAGCATTGTGATGACAGTGGTCATTGAGCATTGTGATTACAAAGACCATGAGGCATTGTGATGACAGGGACCTTGGAGCATTGTAATGACAAGGGTCATCAAGCATTGTGATGACAGGGGTCATAGAGCATTGTGATGAGAAAGACCATGGAGCATGGTGATGACAGAGGCCATGGAACATTGTGATGACAAGGCCATGTACCATTGTGATGACAAGGGCAGGGAACCTTGTGGTGACCGGGGTCATGGAGCATTTTGATGACAACTTTCATGGAACATTGTGATGACAGGGGTCATGGAGCAGTGTGTTGAAAAGGAACATGGAGCAGTGTGATTACACGGTCCATGGAACATTGTGAATACATAGGCCATGGAACAATGTGATGACAGGGGTCATGTAGCATTGTGATGACAGGGTCATGGAGCATTGGGATTACAGGGCTTATGGGGCACTGTGATGACAGGGGGCATGGAGCATTGTGATGAAAATTGTCCTGGAGCATTATGATGACAGCCGTCACAGAGGATTGGGATGAAAGGTATCATGCAGCATTGTGATGACAACGGTCATGGATCATTTTGATGACAGGGGTCATGGAACATTGTGATAAGAATGTTCATAAAGCATTTTCATGACAGGGGTCATGAAGCATTGTGTTGACAAGGGCATGGAGCATTGTAATGATAGGATATCTGGAGAATTGTGATGAAAAGGGGATGGAGCATTTTGATGACAGGGTCCAAGGAGCATTGTGCTGACAATGGCATGGAGCATTGTGATGAAAAGGGTACTGGAGCACTGTGAGGAAAGGAATCATGGATCATTGTGATGACAGGGGTCATGGAGCTTTGTGATGACAAGGGTCATGGAGCATTGTGATGACACGGTCAAGGAACATTGCGATGACAAGAATTATGGAGCATTGTGATGAAAGGACATGGAGCATTGTGATGAAAGGTGACAAGGAGCATTGTGATGATATGGGCAGAGAACTTTGTGATGACAGGGGTCATGGAGCATTGTGATGAAAAGTGTCATCGAACATTGTACTGACAGGGATCATGGAGCTTTTTGGTAAGAGAGGCCTTGGAGATTTGTGGTGGCAGGCGTCATGGGGCATTGTAATGACAGCGGTCTTGGATCATTGTGATGAAAGGGGTCATGGAGCACTGTGATTACAGGGGCCATGGAGCATTGTGAATACAAAGGCTATGGAGCATTGAGGTGACAGGTTTCATGGAGCATTGTGATGAAAGTGATCATGGATCATTGTGATGACAAGAGTCCTGGAACCTTGTGATGACAAGGTTCATGGAGCATTGTGATGACAAGGACCATGGCGAATTGTTATGACATCTGTCATGGGGCATGGTGATGACAGTGGTCATCTAGAATTGTGATGAAAGGTATAATGGAGCACTGTGATGACAGGGGCCATGGAACATTGTGATGACAAAGGCCATGGAGCATTGTGATGACAAGTGTCATGGGGTATTTTGATGACATTGGCATGGAGCATTATGATGACAAGAGTTCTGGAGCATTTTGATGAAAAGGGCATGGAGCATTGTGATGACAGGGGCCATGGAAAATTGTGATGGCATAAGCCATGGAGCATTGTGATGACAAGTGTCATGGGACATTTTGATGACATTGGCATGGAGCATTATGATGACAAGAGTTCTGGAGCCCTTTGATGACAAGGGCATGGAGCATTGTGATCACAGGGCCCATGGGGCATTGTGATGAAAAGAGCCATGGAGCATTGAGATGACAGGCGTCTTGAGGTATGGTGATGACAGTGGTCATGGAGCATTGTGATGAAAGAGATCATGGAGCAATATGATAACAGGGGCCATGGAGCATTGTGATGACAGGTGTATTGGAGCATTGTGATGAAAATAGTCATGGATCATTGTGATGACATATGTCCTGGAACACTGTGATGAAACGGTTCATCGAGTATTGTGATGACAAGGGTCATAGCGAATTGTGATGACAGGTGTCATTGGGCATTGTGATGACATTGATCATCTAGGAATTGTGATGAAAGGTATCATGGAGCACTGTGATGACTGGGGGCATGAAGCATTGTTATGAAAATTGTCCTGGATTATTGTGATGACAGCAGTCATGGAGAATTGTGATGACAAGGATTATGCAGCATTGTGTTGACAAGGCTATGGACTATTGTGATGACAATGGTCATGGAGCAATGTGATGAAAGTTTTCATGGAACATCGTGATGAAAAGTGCCTGGGAGCATTGTGACGATAAAGGCCATGGAGCATTGTGATGACAAGTGTCACGGAGTATTGTAATGAAAGCTTTCATTATGCACTGTGATGACAAGGGGGATGGAGTATTGTGATGAAAATGGTTCTGGCGCATTGTGATAACAAAAGCCATGGAGCATTGTGATGACAGGCATCATGGAGCATGGTGAAGAAAGGGGCCAAGGGGAATTGTAATGACAATAGAGAAATGTGATGAAAATGGTCAGCGAGCATAGAGATGAAAGTGGTCATTGAGAATTGTGATGAATAGTGACATAGAGCATTGTGATGCCAAAGGTCATGGAGAACTGTGATGACCAGGGTCATGTAGCTTTGTGATGACACGTCCATGGAACATTGTGATGACAAGAATTCTGGAGCATTGTGATGACAAGGGCCGTGGAGTATTGTGATGCCACGGTCATGGAACATTGTGATGACAAAATTCTGGAGCATTGTGAGGAAAAAGGCTTGGAGCATTGTGATTATAGGGGACATGGAGCATTGTGATGACATGGGCAGGGAACACTGTGATGACAGTTGTTATGGAGCAATGTGATGACAAGTGTCATGGAGCATTGTGATGAGAGGGGCCTTGGAGAATCGTGATGACAGGCATCATGAGGCATTGAGATGGCAGTGGTCATGGAGCATTATGATGAAAGGTGTTATGGAGCACTGTGATTACAGAGGCCATGGAGCATTGTGAATACAAAGGAAATGGGGCATTGAGATGACAGTGGTCATGGAGCATTGTGATGAAAGTGGTAATGGATCATTGTGATGACAAGTGTCCTGGGACCCTGTGATGACATGGTTCATGGAGCATTGTGATGACAATGGTCATGGCGAATTGTGATGACAATGTCATGGGGCATTGTGATGGCACTGGTCATCTAGAAATGTGATTAAAGTTATTATGGAGCACAGTAATGAGAGGGGCCATGGAGCATTGTGATGACAAGTGTCATGGAGCATTGTGATGACAGGTGTCATGGAGCATCGTAATAACAAATGCCATGGAGAATTGTGATGAGAGGTGGCATTGGGCATTGTGATGAAAGGGGTCATGGAGTACTGGGATTACAGGGGGCATGGAGCATTGTGAAAACAAGTGACATGGTGAATAGTGATGACAGGCTTCATATAGCATTGTGATGACAAGTGCCATTTAGCATTTTGATGTCAGGGTTCATCAGGCATTGTGTTGACGGGGGTCACGTGTCATTGTGATGACAAAGGCCATAGAGCATTGTGATCACAGGGGTCATGGAGCATTGTGACGACATGGGCCATGGAGCATTGTGAAGACAAGATTCATGGAGCATTGTGATGACACTGGCATGAAGCATGGTGATGACAACAGAACTGGAGCATTGTGATGACAAGGGCATGGAGCATTGTGATTACAGGAGACATGGAGCATTGTGATGACATTGGCAGGGATCACTGTGATGACAGGGATCATGGAGCATTGTGATGACAAAGACCAAGGAACATTTTGATGACAAGTGTCATTGAGCAATGTGATGACACGGGAATGGAGCATTTTGATGAAAAATGTTCTGGAGCATTGTGATGACAAGCGCATGGAGCGTTGTGATTACAGGGGCCATGGAGCATTGTGATGACAACGGCATGGAGCATTGTGATGACAGTGGTCATTGAGCATTGTGATTACAAAGACCATGAGGCATTGTGATGACAGGGACCTTGGAGCATTGTAATGACAAGGGTCATCAAGCATTGTGATGACAGGGGTCATAGAGCATTGTGATGAGAAAGACCATGGAGCATGGTGATGACAGAGGCCATGGAACATTGTGATGACAAGGCCATGTACCATTGTGATGACAAGGGCAGGGAACCTTGTGGTGACCGGGGTCATGGAGCATTTTGATGACAACTTTCATGGAACATTGTGATGACAGGGGTCATGGAGCAGTGTGTTGAAAAGGAACATGGAGCAGTGTGATTACACGGTCCATGGAACATTGTGAATACATAGGCCATGGAACAATGTGATGACAGGGGTCATGTAGCATTGTGATGACAGGGTCATGGAGCATTGGGATTACAGGGCTTATGGGGCACTGTGATGACAGGGGGCATGGAGCATTGAGATGAAAATTGTCCTGGAGCATTATGATGACAGCCGTCACAGAGGATTGGGATGAAAGGTATCATGCAGCATTGTGATGACAACGGTCATGGATCATTTTGATGACAGGGGTCATGGAACATTGTGATAAGAATGTTCATAAAGCATTTTCATGACAGGGGTCATGAAGCCTTGTGTTGACAAGGGCATGGAGCATTGTAATGATAGGATATCTGGAGCATTGTGATGAAAAGGGGATGGAGCATTTTGATGACAGGGTCCAAGGAGCATTGTGCTGACAATGGCATGGAGCATTGTGATGAAAAGGGTACTGGAGCACTGTGAGGAAAGGAATCATGGATCATTGTGATGACAGGGGTCATGGAGCTTTGTGATGACAAGGGTCATGGAGCATTGTGATGACACGGTCAAGGAACATTGCGATGACAAGAATTATGGAGCATTGTGATGAAAGGACATGGAGCATTGTGATGAAAGGTGACAAGGAGCATTGTGATGATATGGGCAGAGAACTTTGTGATGACAGGGGTCATGGAGCATTGTGATGAAAAGTGTCATCGAACATTGTACTGACAGGGAACATGGAGCTTTTTGGTAAGAGAGGCCTTGGAGATTTGTGGTGGCAGGCGTCATGGGGCATTGTAATGACAGCGGTCTTGGATCATTGTGATGAAAGGGGTCATGGAGCACTGTGATTACAGGGGCCATGGAGCATTGTGAATACAAAGGCTATGGAGCATTGAGGTGACAGGTTTCATGGATCATTGTGATGAAAGTGATCATGGATCATTGTGATGACAAGAGTCCTGGAACCTTGTGATGACAAGGTTCATGGAGCATTGTGATGACAAGGACCATGGCGAATTGTTATGACATCTGTCATGGGGCATTGTGATGACAGTGGTCATCTAGAATTGTGATGAAAGGTATAATGGAGCACTGTGATGACAGGGGCCATGGAACATTGTGATGACAAAGGCCATGGAGCATTGTGATGACAAGTGTCATGGGGTATTTTGATGACATTGGCATGGAGCATTATGATGACAAGAGTTCTGGAGCATTTTGATGAAAAGGGCATGGAGCATTGTGATGACAGGGGCCATGGAAAATTGTGATGGCATAAGCCATGGAGCATTGTGATGACAAGTGTCATGGGACATTTTGATGACATTGGCATGGAGCATTATGATGACAAGAGTTCTGGAGCCCTTTGATGACAAGGGCATGGAGCATTGTGATCTCAGGGCCCATGGGGCATTGTGATGAAAAGAGCCATGGAGCATTGAGATGACAGGCGTCTTGAGGTATGGTGATGACAGTGGTCATGGAGCATTGTGATGAAAGAGATCATGGAGCAATATGATAACAGGGGCCATGGAGCATTGTGATGACAGGTGTATTGGAGCATTGTGATGAAAATAGTCATGGATCATTGTGATGACATGTGTCCTGGAACACTGTGATGAAACGGTTCATCGAGTATTGTGATGACAAGGGTCATAGCGAATTGTGATGACAGGTGTCATTGGGCATTGTGATGACATTGATCATCTAGGAATTGTGATGAAAGGTATCATGGAGCACTGTGATGACTGGGGGCATGAAGCATTGTTATGAAAATTGTCCTGGATTATTGTGATGACAGCAGTCATGGAGAATTGTGATGACAGGGATTATGCAGCATTGTGTTGACAAGGCTATGGACTATTGTGATGACAATGGTCATGGAGCAATGTGATGAAAGTTTTCATGGAACATCGTGATGAAAAGTGCCTGGGAGCATTGTGACGATAAAGGCCATGGAGCATTGTGATGACAAGTGTCACGGAGTATTGTAATGAAAGCTTTCATTATGCACTGTGATGACAAGGGGGATGGAGTATTGTGATGAAAATGGTTCTGGCGCATTGTGATAACAAAAGCCATGGAGCATTGTGATGACAGGCATCATGGAGCATGGTGAAGAAAGGGGCCAAGGGGAATTGTAATGACAATAGAGAAATGTGATGAAAATGGTCAGCGAGCATAGAGATGAAAGTGGTCATTGAGAATTGTGATGAATAGTGACATAGAGCATTGTGATGACAAAGGTCATGGAGAACTGTGATGACCAGGGTCATGTAGCTTTGTGATGACACGTCCATGGAACATTGTGATGACAAGAATTCTGGAGCATTGTGATGACAAGCGCATGGAGCGTTGTGATTACAGGGGCCATGGAGCATTGTGATGACAACGGCATGGAGCATTGTGATGACAGTGGTCATTGAGCATTGTGATTACAAAGACCATGAGGCATTGTGATGACAGGGACCTTGGAGCATTGTAATGACAAGGGTCATCAAGCATTGTGATGACAGGGGTCATAGAGCATTGTGATGAGAAAGACCATGGAGCATGGTGATGACAGAGGCCATGGAACATTGTGATGACAAGGCCATGTACCATTGTGATGACAAGGGCAGGGAACCTTGTGGTGACCGGGGTCATGGAGCATTTTGATGACAACTTTCATGGAACATTGTGATGACAGGGGTCATGGAGCAGTGTGTTGAAAAGGAACATGGAGCAGTGTGATTACACGGTCCATGGAACATTGTGAATACATAGGCCATGGAACAATGTGATGACAGGGGTCATGTAGCATTGTGATGACAGGGTCATGGAGCATTGGGATTACAGGGCTTATGGGGCACTGTGATGACAGGGGGCATGGAGCATTGAGATGAAAATTGTCCTGGAGCATTATGATGACAGCCGTCACAGAGGATTGGGATGAAAGGTATCATGCAGCATTGTGATGACAACGGTCATGGATCATTTTGATGACAGGGGTCATGGAACATTGTGATAAGAATGTTCATAAAGCATTTTCATGACAGGGGTCATGAAGCCTTGTGTTGACAAGGGCATGGAGCATTGTAATGATAGGATATCTGGAGCATTGTGATGAAAAGGGGATGGAGCATTTTGATGACAGGGTCCAAGGAGCATTGTGCTGACAATGGCATGGAGCATTGTGATGAAAAGGGTACTGGAGCACTGTGAGGAAAGGAATCATGGATCATTGTGATGACAGGGGTCATGGAGCTTTGTGATGACAAGGGTCATGGAGCATTGTGATGACACGGTCAAGGAACATTGCGATGACAAGAATTATGGAGCATTGTGATGAAAGGACATGGAGCATTGTGATGAAAGGTGACAAGGAGCATTGTGATGATATGGGCAGAGAACTTTGTGATGACAGGGGTCATGGAGCATTGTGATGAAAAGTGTCATCGAACATTGTACTGACAGGGAACATGGAGCTTTTTGGTAAGAGAGGCCTTGGAGATTTGTGGTGGCAGGCGTCATGGGGCATTGTAATGACAGCGGTCTTGGATCATTGTGATGAAAGGGGTCATGGAGCACTGTGATTACAGGGGCCATGGAGCATTGTGAATACAAAGGCTATGGAGCATTGAGGTGACAGGTTTCATGGATCATTGTGATGAAAGTGATCATGGATCATTGTGATGACAAGAGTCCTGGAACCTTGTGATGACAAGGTTCATGGAGCATTGTGATGACAAGGACCATGGCGAATTGTTATGACATCTGTCATGGGGCATTGTGATGACAGTGGTCATCTAGAATTGTGATGAAAGGTATAATGGAGCACTGTGATGACAGGGGCCATGGAACATTGTGATGACAAAGGCCATGGAGCATTGTGATGACAAGTGTCATGGGGTATTTTGATGACATTGGCATGGAGCATTATGATGACAAGAGTTCTGGAGCATTTTGATGAAAAGGGCATGGAGCATTGTGATGACAGGGGCCATGGAAAATTGTGATGGCATAAGCCATGGAGCATTGTGATGACAAGTGTCATGGGACATTTTGATGACATTGGCATGGAGCATTATGATGACAAGAGTTCTGGAGCCCTTTGATGACAAGGGCATGGAGCATTGTGATCTCAGGGCCCATGGGGCATTGTGATGAAAAGAGCCATGGAGCATTGAGATGACAGGCGTCTTGAGGTATGGTGATGACAGTGGTCATGGAGCATTGTGATGAAAGAGATCATGGAGCAATATGATAACAGGGGCCATGGAGCATTGTGATGACAGGTGTATTGGAGCATTGTGATGAAAATAGTCATGGATCATTGTGATGACATGTGTCCTGGAACACTGTGATGAAACGGTTCATCGAGTATTGTGATGACAAGGGTCATAGCGAATTGTGATGACAGGTGTCATTGGGCATTGTGATGACATTGATCATCTAGGAATTGTGATGAAAGGTATCATGGAGCACTGTGATGACTGGGGGCATGAAGCATTGTTATGAAAATTGTCCTGGATTATTGTGATGACAGCAGTCATGGAGAATTGTGATGACAGGGATTATGCAGCATTGTGTTGACAAGGCTATGGACTATTGTGATGACAATGGTCATGGAGCAATGTGATGAAAGTTTTCATGGAACATCGTGATGAAAAGTGCCTGGGAGCATTGTGACGATAAAGGCCATGGAGCATTGTGATGACAAGTGTCACGGAGTATTGTAATGAAAGCTTTCATTATGCACTGTGATGACAAGGGGGATGGAGTATTGTGATGAAAATGGTTCTGGCGCATTGTGATAACAAAAGCCATGGAGCATTGTGATGACAGGCATCATGGAGCATGGTGAAGAAAGGGGCCAAGGGGAATTGTAATGACAATAGAGAAATGTGATGAAAATGGTCAGCGAGCATAGAGATGAAAGTGGTCATTGAGAATTGTGATGAATAGTGACATAGAGCATTGTGATGACAAAGGTCATGGAGAACTGTGATGACCAGGGTCATGTAGCTTTGTGATGACACGTCCATGGAACATTGTGATGACAAGAATTCTGGAGCATTGTGATGACAAGGGCCGTGGAGTATTGTGATGCCACGGTCATGGAACATTGTGATGACAAAATTCTGGAGCATTGTGAGGAAAAAGGCTTGGAGCATTGTGATTATAGGGGACATGGAGCAGTGTGATGACATGGGCAGGGAACACTGTGATGACAGTTGTTATGGAGCAATGTGATGACAAGTGTCATGGAGCATTGTGATGAGAGGGGCCTTGGAGAATTGTGATGACAGGCGTCATGAGGCATTGAGATGGTAGTGGTCATGGAGCATTATGATGAAAGGTGTTATGGAGCACTGTGATTACAGAGGCCATGGAGCATTGTGAATACAAAGGAAATGGGGCATTGAGATGACAGTGGTCATGGAGCATTGTGATGAAAGTGGTAATGGATCATTGTGATGACAAGTGTCCTGGGACCCTGTGATGACATGGTTCATGGAGCATTGTGATGACAATGGTCATGGCGAATTGTGATGACAATGTCATGGGGCATTGTGATGGCACTGGTCATCTAGAAATGTGATTAAAGTTATTATGGAGCACAGTAATGAGAGGGGCCATGGAGCATTGTGATGACAAGTGTCATGGAGCATTGTGATGACAGGTGTCATGGAGCATCGTAATAACAAATGCCATGGAGAATTGTGATGAGAGGTGGCATTGGGCATTGTGATGAAAGGGGTCATGGAGTACTGGGATTACAGGGGGCATGGAGCATTGTGAAAATAAGTGACATGGTGAATAGTGATGACAGGCTTCATATAGCATTGTGATGACAAGTGCCATTTAGCATTTTGATGTCAGGGTTCATCAGGCATTGTGTTGACGGGGGTCACGTGTCATTGTGATGACAAAGGCCATAGAGCATTGTGATCACAGGGGTCATGGAGCATTGTGATGACATGGGCCATGGAGCATTGTGAAGACAAGATTCATGGAGCATTGTGATGACACTGGCATGAAGCATGGTGATGACAACAGAACTGGAGCATTGTGATGACAAGGGCATGGAGCATTGTGATTACAGGAGACATGGAGCATTGTGATGACATTGGCAGGGATCATTGTGATGACAGGGATCATGGAGCATTGTGATGACAAAGACCAAGGAACATTTTGATGACAAGTGTCATTGAGCAATGTGATGACACGGGAATGGAGCATTTTGATGACAAATGTTCTGGAGCATTGTGATGACAAGCGCATGGAGCGTTGTGATTACAGGGGCCATGGAGCATTGTGATGACAACGGCATGGAGCATTGTGATGACAGTGGTCATTGAGCATTGTGATTACAAAGACCATGAGGCATTGTGATGACAGGGACCTTGGAGCATTGTAATGACAAGGGTCATCAAGCATTGTGATGACAGGGGTCATAGAGCATTGTGATGAGAAAGACCATGGAGCATGGTGATGACAGAGGCCATGGAAAATTGTGATGACAAGGCCATGTACCATTGTGATGACAAGGGCAGGGAACCTTGTGGTGACCGGGGTCATGGAGCATTTTGATGACAACTTTCATGGAACATTGTGATGACAGGGGTCATGGAGCAGTGTGTTGAAAAGGAACATGGAGCAGTGTGATTACAGGGTCCATGGAACATTGTGAATACATAGGCCATGGAACAATGTGATGACAGGGGTCATGTAGCATTGTGATGACAGGGTCATGGAGCATTGGGATTACAGGGCTTATGGGGCACTGTGATGACAGGGGGCATGTAGCATTGTGATGAAAATTGTCCTGGAGCATTATGATGACAGCAATCACAGAGGATTGGGATGAAAGGTATCATGCAGCATTGTGATGACAACGGTCATGGATCATTTTGATGACAGGGGTCATGGAACATTGTGATAAGAATGTTCATAAAGCATTTTGATGACAGGGGTCATGAAGCATTGTGTTGACACGGGCATGGAGCATTGTAATGATAGGATATCTGGAGCATTGTGATGAAAAGGGGATGGAGCATTTTGATGACAGGGTCCAAGGAGCATTGTGCTGACAATGGCATGGAGCATTGTGATGAAAAGGGTACTGGAGCACTGTGAGGAAAGGAATCATGGATCATTGTGATGACAGGGGTCATGGAGCTTTGTGATGACAAGGGTCATGGAGCATTGTGATGACACGGTCAAGGAACATTGCGATGACAAGAATTATGGAGCATTGTGATGAAAGGACATGGAGCATTGTGATGAAAGGTGACAAGGAGCATTGTGATGATATGGGCAGAGAACTTTGTGATGACAGGGGTCATGGAGCATTGTGATGAAAAGTGTCATCGAACATTGTACTGACAGGGAACATGGAGCTTTTTGGTAAGAGAGGCCTTGGAGATTTGTGGTGGCAGGCGTCATGGGGCATTGTAATGACAGCGGTCTTGGATCATTGTGATGAAAGGGGTCATGGAGCACTGTGATTACAGGGGCCATGGAGCATTGTGAATACAAAGGCTATGGAGCATTGAGGTGACAGGTTTCATGGATCATTGTGATGAAAGTGATCATGGATCATTGTGATGACAAGAGTCCTGGAACCTTGTGATGACAAGGTTCATGGAGCATTGTGATGACAAGGACCATGGCGAATTGTTATGACATCTGTCATGGGGCATTGTGATGACAGTGGTCATCTAGAATTGTGATGAAAGGTATAATGGAGCACTGTGATGACAGGGGCCATGGAACATTGTGATGACAAAGGCCATGGAGCATTGTGATGACAAGTGTCATGGGGTATTTTGATGACATTGGCATGGAGCATTATGATGACAAGAGTTCTGGAGCATTTTGATGAAAAGGGCATGGAGCATTGTGATGACAGGGGCCATGGAAAATTGCGATGGCATAAGCCATGGAGCATTGTGATGACAAGTGTCATGGGACATTTTGATGACATTGGCATGGAGCATTATGATGACAAGAGTTCTGGAGCCCTTTGATGACAAGGGCATGGAGCATTGTGATCACAGGGCCCATGGGGCATTGTGATGAAAAGAGCCATGGAGCATTGAGATGACAGGCGTCTTGAGGTATGGTGATGACAGTGGTCATGGAGCATTGTGATGAAAGAGATCATGGAGCAATATGATAACAGGGGCCATGGAGCATTGTGATGACAGGTGTATTGGAGCATTGTGATGAAAATAGTCATGGATCATTGTGATGACATGTGTCCTGGAACACTGTGATGAAACGGTTCATCGAGTATTGTGATGACAAGGGTCATAGCGAATTGTGATGACAGGTGTCATTGGGCATTGTGATGACATTGATCATCTAGGAATTGTGATGAAAGGTATCATGGAGCACTGTGATGACTGGGGGCATGAAGCATTGTTATGAAAATTGTCCTGGGTTATTGTGATGACAGCAGTCATGGAGAATTGTGATGACAGGGATTATGCAGCATTGTGTTGACAAGGCTATGGACTATTGTGATGACAATGGTCATGGAGCAATGTGATGAAAGTTTTCATGGAACATCGTGATGAAAAGTGCCTGGGAGCATTGTGACGATAAAGGCCATGGAGCATTGTGATGACAAGTGTCACGGAGTATTGTAATGAAAGCTTTCATTATGCACTGTGATGACAAGGGGGATGGAGTATTGTGATGAAAATGGTTCTGGCGCATTGTGATAACAAAAGCCATGGAGCATTGTGATGACAGGCATCATGGAGCATGGTGAAGAAAGGGGCCAAGGGGAATTGTAATGACAATAGAGAAATGTGATGAAAATGGTCAGCGAGCATAGAGATGAAAGTGGTCATTGAGAATTGTGATGAATAGTGACATAGAGCATTGTGATGACAAAGGTCATGGAGAACTGTGATGACCAGGGTCATGTAGCTTTGTGATGACACGTCCATGGAACATTGTGATGACAAGAATTCTGGAGCATTGTAATGACAAGGGCCGTGGAGTATTGTGATGCCACGGTCATGGAACATTGTGATGACAAAATTCTGGAGCATTGTGAGGAAAAAGGCTTGGAGCATTGTGATTATAGGGGACATGGAGCATTGTGATGACATGGGCAGGGAACACTGTGATGACAGTTGTTATGGAGCAATGTGATGACAAGTGTCATGGAGCATTGTGATGAGAGGGGCCTTGGAGAATCGTGATGACAGGCATCATGAGGCATTGAGATGGCAGTGGTCATGGAGCATTATGATGAAAGGTGTTATGGAGCACTGTGATTACAGAGGCCATGGAGCATTGTGAATACAAAGGAAATGGGGCATTGAGATGACAGTGGTCATGGAGCATTGTGATGAAAGTGGTAATGGATCATTGTGATGACAAGTGTCCTGGGACCCTGTGATGACATGGTTCATGGAGCATTGTGATGACAATGGTCATGGCGAATTGTGATGACAATGTCATGGGGCATTGTGATGGCACTGGTCATCTAGAAATGTGATTAAAGTTATTATGGAGCACAGTAATGAGAGGGGCCATGGAGCATTGTGATGACAAGTGTCATGGAGCATTGTGATGACAGGTGTCATGGAGCATCGTAATAACAAATGCCATGGAGAATTGTGATGAGAGGTGGCATTGGGCATTGTGATGAAAGGGGTCATGGAGTACTGGGATTACAGGGGGCATGGAGCATTGTGAAAACAAGTGACATGGTGAATAGTGATGACAGGCTTCATATAGCATTGTGATGACAAGTGCCATTTAGCATTTTGATGTCAGGGTTCATCAGGCATTGTGTTGACGGGGGTCACGTGTCATTGTGATGACAAAGGCCATAGAGCATTGTGATCACAGGGGTCATGGAGCATTGTGACGACATGGGCCATGGAGCATTGTGAAGACAAGATTCATGGAGCATTGTGATGACACTGGCATGAAGCATGGTGATGACAACAGAACTGGAGCATTGTGATGACAAGGGCATGGAGCATTGTGATTACAGGAGACATGGAGCATTGTGATGACATTGGCAGGGATCACTGTGATGACAGGGATCATGGAGCATTGTGATGACAAAGACCAAGGAACATTTTGATGACAAGTGTCATTGAGCAATGTGATGACACGGGAATGGAGCATTTTGATGACAAATGTTCTGGAGCATTGTGATGACAAGCGCATGGAGCGTTGTGATTACAGGGGCCATGGAGCATTGTGATGACAACGGCATGGAGCATTGTGATGACAGTGGTCATTGAGCATTGTGATTACAAAGACCATGAGGCATTGTGATGACAGGGACCTTGGAGCATTGTAATGACAAGGGTCATCAAGCATTGTGATGACAGGGGTCATAGAGCATTGTGATGAGAAAGACCATGGAGCATGGTGATGACAGAGGCCATGGAACATTGTGATGACAAGGCCATGTACCATTGTGATGACAAGGGCAGGGAACCTTGTGGTGACCGGGGTCATGGAGCATTTTGATGACAACTTTCATGGAACATTGTGATGACAGGGGTCATGGAGCAGTGTGTTGAAAAGGAACATGGAGCAGTGTGATTACACGGTCCATGGAACATTGTGAATACATAGGCCATGGAACAATGTGATGACAGGGGTCATGTAGCATTGTGATGACAGGGTCATGGAGCATTGGGATTACAGGGCTTATGGGGCACTGTGATGACAGGGGGCATGGAGCATTGTGATGAAAATTGTCCTGGAGCATTATGATGACAGCCATCACAGAGGATTGGGATGAAAGGTATCATGCAGCATTGTGATGACAACGGTCATGGATCATTTTGATGACAGGGGTCATGGAACATTGTGATAAGAATGTTCATAAAGCATTTTCATGACAGGGCTCATGAAGCATTGTGTTGACAAGGGCATGGAGCATTGTAATGATAGGATATCTGGAGCATTGTGATGAAAAGGGGATGGAGCATTTTGATGACAGGGTCCAAGGAGCATTGTGCTGACAATGGCATGGAGCATTGTGATGAAAAGGGTACTGGAGCACTGTGAGGAAAGGAATCATGGATCATTGTGATGACAGGGGTCATGGAGCTTTGTGATGACAAGGGTCATGGAGCATTGTGATGACACGGTCAAGGAACATTGCGATGACAAGAATTATGGAGCATTGTGATGAAAGGACATGGAGCATTGTGATGAAAGGTGACAAGGAGCATTGTGATGATATGGGCAGAGAACTTTGTGATGACAGGGGTCATGGAGCATTGTGATGAAAAGTGTCATCGAACATTGTACTGACAGGGAACATGGAGCTTTTTGGTAAGAGAGGCCTTGGAGATTTGTGGTGGCAGGCGTCATGGGGCATTGTAATGACAGCGGTCTTGGATCATTGTGATGAAAGGGGTCATGGAGCACTGTGATTACAGGGGCCATGGAGCATTGTGAATACAAAGGCTATGGAGCATTGAGGTGACAGGTTTCATGGATCATTGTGATGAAAGTGATCATGGATCATTGTGATGACAAGAGTCCTGGAACCTTGTGATGACAAGGTTCATGGAGCATTGTGATGACAAGGACCATGGCGAATTGTTATGACATCTGTCATGGGGCATTGTGATGACAGTGGTCATCTAGAATTGTGATGAAAGGTATAATGGAGCACTGTGATGACAGGGGCCATGGAACATTGTGATGACAAAGGCCATGGAGCATTGTGATGACAAGTGTCATGGGGTATTTTGATGACATTGGCATGGAGCATTATGATGACAAGAGTTCTGGAGCATTTTGATGAAAAGGGCATGGAGCATTGTGATGACAGGGGCCATGGAAAATTGTGATGGCATAAGCCATGGAGCATTGTGATGACAAGTGTCATGGGACATTTTGATGACATTGGCATGGAGCATTATGATGACAAGAGTTCTGGAGCCCTTTGATGACAAGGGCATGGAGCATTGTGATCTCAGGGCCCATGGGGCATTGTGATGAAAAGAGCCATGGAGCATTGAGATGACAGGCGTCTTGAGGTATGGTGATGACAGTGGTCATGGAGCATTGTGATGAAAGAGATCATGGAGCAATATGATAACAGGGGCCATGGAGCATTGTGATGACAGGTGTATTGGAGCATTGTGATGAAAATAGTCATGGATCATTGTGATGACATGTGTCCTGGAACACTGTGATGAAACGGTTCATCGAGTATTGTGATGACAAGGGTCATAGCGAATTGTGATGACAGGTGTCATTGGGCATTGTGATGACATTGATCATCTAGGAATTGTGATGAAAGGTATCATGGAGCACTGTGATGACTGGGGGCATGAAGCATTGTTATGAAAATTGTCCTGGATTATTGTGATGACAGCAGTCATGGAGAATTGTGATGACAGGGATTATGCAGCATTGTGTTGACAAGGCTATGGACTATTGTGATGACAATGGTCATGGAGCAATGTGATGAAAGTTTTCATGGAACATCGTGATGAAAAGTGCCTGGGAGCATTGTGACGATAAAGGCCATGGAGCATTGTGATGACAAGTGTCACGGAGTATTGTAATGAAAGCTTTCATTATGCACTGTGATGACAAGGGGGATGGAGTATTGTGATGAAAATGGTTCTGGCGCATTGTGATAACAAAAGCCATGGAGCATTGTGATGACAGGCATCATGGAGCATGGTGAAGAAAGGGGCCAAGGGGAATTGTAATGACAATAGAGAAATGTGATGAAAATGGTCAGCGAGCATAGAGATGAAAGTGGTCATTGAGAATTGTGATGAATAGTGACATAGAGCATTGTGATGACAAAGGTCATGGAGAACTGTGATGACCAGGGTCATGTAGATTTGTGATGACGCGTCCATGGAACATTGTGATGACAAGAATTCTGGAGCATTGTGATGACAAGGGCCGTGGAGTATTGTGATGCCACGGTCATGGAACATTGTGATGACAAAATTCTGGAGCATTGTGAGGAAAAAGGCTTGGAGCATTGTGATTATAGGGGACATGGAGCAGTGTGATGACATGGGCAGGGAACACTGTGATGACAGTTGTTATGGAGCAATGTGATGACAAGTGTCATGGAGCATTGTGATGAGAGGGGCCTTGGAGAATTGTGATGACAGGCGTCATGAGGCATTGAGATGGTAGTGGTCATGGAGCATTATGATGAAAGGTGTTATGGAGCACTGTGATTACAGAGGCCATGGAGCATTGTGAATACAAAGGAAATGGGGCATTGAGATGACAGTGGTCATGGAGCATTGTGATGAAAGTGGTAATGGATCATTGTGATGACAAGTGTCCTGGGACCCTGTGATGACATGGTTCATGGAGCATTGTGATGACAATGGTCATGGCGAATTGTGATGACAATGTCATGGGGCATTGTGATGGCACTGGTCATCTAGAAATGTGATTAAAGTTATTATGGAGCACAGTAATGAGAGGGGCCATGGAGCATTGTGATGACAAGTGTCATGGAGCATTGTGATGACAGGTGTCATGGAGCATCGTAATAACAAATGCCATGGAGAATTGTGATGAGAGGTGGCATTGGGCATTGTGATGAAAGGGGTCATGGAGTACTGGGATTACAGGGGGCATGGAGCATTGTGAAAACAAGTGACATGGTGAATAGTGATGACAGGCTTCATATAGCATTGTGATGACAAGTGCCATTTAGAATTTTGATGTCAGGGTTCATCAGGCATTGTGTTGACGGGGGTCACGTGTCATTGTGATGACAAAGGCCATAGAGCATTGTGATCACAGGGGTCATGGAGCATTGTGATGACATGGGCCATGGAGCATTGTGAAGACAAGATTCATGGAGCATTGTGATGACACTGGCATGAAGCATGGTGATGACAACAGAACTGGAGCATTGTGATGACAAGGGCATGGAGCATTGTGATTACAGGAGACATGGAGCATTGTGATGACATTGGCAGGGATCATTGTGATGACAGGGATCATGGAGCATTGTGATGACAAAGACCAAGGAACATTTTGATGACAAGTGTCATTGAGCAATGTGATGACACGGGAATGGAGCATTTTAATGACAAATGTTCTGGAGCATTGTGATGACAAGCGCATGGAGCGTTGTGATTACAGGGGCCATGGAGCATTGTGATGACAACGGCATGGAGCATTGTGATGACAGTGGTCATTGAGCATTGTGATTACAAAGACCATGAGGCATTGTGATGACAGGGACCTTGGAGCATTGTAATGACAAGGGTCATCAAGCATTGTGATGACAGGGGTCATAGAGCATTGTGATGAGAAAGACCATGGAGCATGGTGATGACAGAGGCCATGGAACATTGTGATGACAAGGCCATGTACCATTGTGATGACAAGGGCAGGGAACCTTGTGGTGACCGGGGTCATGGAGCATTTTGATGACAACTTTCTTGGAACATTGTGATGACAGGGGTCATGGAGCAGTGTGTTGAAAAGGAACATGGAGCAGTGTGATTACACGGTCCATGGAACATTGTGAATACATAGGCCATGGAACAATGTGATGACAGGGGTCATGTAGCATTGTGATGACAGGGTCATGGAGCATTGGGATTACAGGGCTTATGGGGCACTGTGATGACAGGGGGCATGGAGCATTGTGATGAAAATTGTCCTGGAGCATTATGATGACAGCCGTCACAGAGGATTGGGATGAAAGGTATCATGCAGCATTGTGATGACAACGGTCATGGATCATTTTGATGACAGGGGTCATGGAACATTGTGATAAGAATGTTCATAAAGCCTTTTCATGACAGGGGTCATGAAGCATTGTGTTGACACGGGCATGGAGCATTGCAATGATAGGATATCTGGAGCATTGTGATGAAAAGGGGATGGAGCATTTTGATGACAGGGTCCAAGGAGCATTGTGCTGACAATGGCATGGAGCATTGTGATGAAAAGGGTACTGGAGCACTGTGAGGAAAGGAATCATGGATCATTGTGATGACAGGGGTCATGGAGCTTTGTGATGACAAGGGTCATGGAGCATTGTGATGACACGGTCAAGGAACATTGCGATGACAAGAATTATGGAGCATTGTGATGAAAGGACATGGAGCATTGTGATGAAAGGTGACAAGGAGCATTGTGATGATATGGGCAGAGAACTTTGTGATGACAGGGGTCATGGAGCATTGTGATGAAAAGTGTCATCGAACATTGTACTGACAGGGAACATGGAGCTTTTTGGTAAGAGAGGCCTTGGAGATTTGTGGTGGCAGGCGTCATGGGGCATTGTAATGACAGTGGTCTTGGATCATTGTGATGAAAGGGGTCATGGAGCACTGTGATTACAGGGGCCATGGAGCATTGTGAATACAAAGGCTATGGAGCATTGAGGTGACAGGTTTCATGGATCATTGTGATGAAAGTGATCATGGATCATTGTGATGACAAGAGTCCTGGAACCTTGTGATGACAAGGTTCATGGAGCATTGTGATGACAAGGACCATGGCGAATTGTTATGACATCTGTCATGGGGCATTGTGATGACAGTGGTCATCTAGAATTGTGATGAAAGGTATAATGGAGCACTGTGATGACAGGGGCCATGGAACATTGTGATGACAAAGGCCATGGAGCATTGTGATGACAAGTGTCATGGGGTATTTTGATGACATTGGCATGGAGCATTATGATGACAAGAGTTCTGGAGCATTTTGATGAAAAGGGCATGGAGCATTGTGATGACAGGGGCCATGGAAAATTGTGATGGCATAAGCCATGGAGCATTGTGATGACAAGTGTCATGGGACATTTTGATGACATTGGCATGGAGCATTATGATGACAAGAGTTCTGGAGCCCTTTGATGACAAGGGCATGGAGCATTGTGATCTCAGGGCCCATGGGGCATTGTGATGAAAAGAGCCATGGAGCATTGAGATGACAGGCGTCTTGAGGTATGGTGATGACAGTGGTCATGGAGCATTGTGATGAAAGAGATCATGGAGCAATATGATAACAGGGGCCATGGAGCATTGTGATGACAGGTGTATTGGAGCATTGTGATGAAAATAGTCATGGATCATTGTGATGACATGTGTCCTGGAACACTGTGATGAAACGGTTCATCGAGTATTGTGATGACAAGGGTCATAGCGAATTGTGATGACAGGTGTCATTGGGCATTGTGATGACATTGATCATCTAGGAATTGTGATGAAAGGTATCATGGAGCACTGTGATGACTGGGGGCATGAAGCATTGTTATGAAAATTGTCCTGGATTATTGTGATGACAGCAGTCATGGAGAATTGTGATGACAGGGATTATGCAGCATTGTGTTGACAAGGCTATGGACTATTGTGATGACAATGGTCATGGAGCAATGTGATGAAAGTTTTCATGGAACATCGTGATGAAAAGTGCCTGGGAGCATTGTGACGATAAAGGCCATGGAGCATTGTGATGACAAGTGTCACGGAGTATTGTAATGAAAGCTTTCATTATGCACTGTGATGACAAGGGGGATGGAGTATTGTGATGAAAATGGTTCTGGCGCATTGTGATAACAAAAGCCATGGAGCATTGTGATGACAGGCATCATGGAGCATGGTGAAGAAAGGGGCCAAGGGGAATTGTAATGACAATAGAGAAATGTGATGAAAATGGTCAGCGAGCATAGAGATGAAAGTGGTCATTGAGAATTGTGATGAATAGTGACATAGAGCATTGTGATGACAAAGGTCATGGAGAACTGTGATGACCAGGGTCATGTAGCTTTGTGATGACACGTCCATGGAACATTGTGATGACAAGAATTCTGGAGCATTGTGATGACAAGGGCCGTGGAGTATTGTGATGCCACGGTCATGGAACATTGTGATGACAAAATTCTGGAGCATTGTGAGGAAAAAGGCTTGGAGCATTGTGATTATAGGGGACATGGAGCAGTGTGATGACATGGGCAGGGAACACTGTGATGACAGTTGTTATGGAGCAATGTGATGACAAGTGTCATGGAGCATTGTGATGAGAGGGGCCTTGGAGAATTGTGATGACAGGCGTCATGAGGCATTGAGATGGTAGTGTTCATGGAGCATTATGATTGAAGGTGTTATGGAGCACTGTGATTACAGAGGCCATGGAGCATTGTGAATACAAAGGAAATGGGGCATTGAGATGACAGTGGTCATGGAGCATTGTGATGAAAGTGGTAATGGATCATTGTGATGACAAGTGTCCTGGGACCCTGTGATGACATGGTTCATGGAGCATTGTGATGACAATGGTCATGGCGAATTGTGATGACAATGTCATGGGGCATTGTGATGGCACTGGTCATCTAGAAATGTGATTAAAGTTATTATGGAGCACAGTAATGAGAGGGGCCATGGAGCATTGTGATGACAAGTGTCATGGAGCATTGTGATGACAGGTGTCATGGAGCATCGTAATAACAAATGCCATGGAGAATTGTGATGAGAGGTGGCATTGGGCATTGTGATGAAAGGGGTCATGGAGTACTGGGATTACAGGGGGCATGGAGCATTGTGAAAATAAGTGACATGGTGAATAGTGATGACAGGCTTCATATAGCATTGTGATGACAAGTGCCATTTAGCATTTTGATGTCAGGGTTCATCAGGCATTGTGTTGACGGGGGTCACGTGTCATTGTGATGACAAAGGCCATAGAGCATTGTGATCACAGGGGTCATGGAGCATTGTGATGACATGGGCCATGGAGCATTGTGAAGACAAGATTCATGGAGCATTGTGATGACACTGGCATGAAGCATGGTGATGACAACAGAACTGGAGCATTGTGATGACAAGGGCATGGAGCATTGTGATTACAGGAGACATGGAGCATTGTGATGACATTGGCAGGGATCATTGTGATGACAGGGATCATGGAGCATTGTGATGACAAAGACCAAGGAACATTTTGATGACAAGTGTCATTGAGCAATGTGATGACACGGGAATGGAGCATTTTGATGACAAATGTTCTGGAGCATTGTGATGACAAGCGCATGGAGCGTTGTGATTACAGGGGCCATGGAGCATTGTGATGACAACGGCATGGAGCATTGTGATGACAGTGGTCATTGAGCATTGTGATTACAAAGACCATGAGGCATTGTGATGACAGGGACCTTGGAGCATTGTAATGACAAGGGTCATCAAGCATTGTGATGACAGGGGTCATAGAGCATTGTGATGAGAAAGACCATGGAGCATGGTGATGACAGAGGCCATGGAAAATTGTGATGACAAGGCCATGTACCATTGTGATGACAAGGGCAGGGAACCTTGTGGTGACCGGGGTCATGGAGCATTTTGATGACAACTTTCATGGAACATTGTGATGACAGGGGTCATGGAGCAGTGTGTTGAAAAGGAACATGGAGCAGTGTGATTACAGGGTCCATGGAACATTGTGAATACATAGGCCATGGAACAATGTGATGACAGGGGTCATGTAGCATTGTGATGACAGGGTCATGGAGCATTGGGATTACAGGGCTTATGGGGCACTGTGATGACAGGGGGCATGTAGCATTGTGATGAAAATTGTCCTGGAGCATTATGATGACAGCAATCACAGAGGATTGGGATGAAAGGTATCATGCAGCATTGTGATGACAACGGTCATGGATCATTTTGATGACAGGGGTCATGGAACATTGTGATAAGAATGTTCATAAAGCATTTTGATGACAGGGGTCATGAAGCATTGTGTTGACACGGGCATGGAGCATTGTAATGATAGGATATCTGGAGCATTGTGATGAAAAGGGGATGGAGCATTTTGATGACAGGGTCCAAGGAGCATTGTGCTGACAATGGCATGGAGCATTGTGATGAAAAGGGTACTGGAGCACTGTGAGGAAAGGAATCATGGATCATTGTGATGACAGGGGTCATGGAGCTTTGTGATGACAAGGGTCATGGAGCATTGTGATGACACGGTCAAGGAACATTGCGATGACAAGAATTATGGAGCATTGTGATGAAAGGACATGGAGCATTGTGATGAAAGGTGACAAGGAGCATTGTGATGATATGGGCAGAGAACTTTGTGATGACAGGGGTCATGGAGCATTGTGATGAAAAGTGTCATCGAACATTGTACTGACAGGGAACATGGAGCTTTTTGGTAAGAGAGGCCTTGGAGATTTGTGGTGGCAGGCGTCATGGGGCATTGTAATGACAGCGGTCTTGGATCATTGTGATGAAAGGGGTCATGGAGCACTGTGATTACAGGGGCCATGGAGCATTGTGAATACAAAGGCTATGGAGCATTGAGGTGACAGGTTTCATGGATCATTGTGATGAAAGTGATCATGGATCATTGTGATGACAAGAGTCCTGGAACCTTGTGATGACAAGGTTCATGGAGCATTGTGATGACAAGGACCATGGCGAATTGTTATGACATCTGTCATGGGGCATTGTGATGACAGTGGTCATCTAGAATTGTGATGAAAGGTATAATGGAGCACTGTGATGACAGGGGCCATGGAACATTGTGATGACAAAGGCCATGGAGCATTGTGATGACAAGTGTCATGGGGTATTTTGATGACATTGGCATGGAGCATTATGATGACAAGAGCTCTGGCCACTTTGATGACAAGGGCATGGAGCATTGTGATGACAGGGGCCATGGAAAATTGTGATGGCATAAGCCATGGAGCATTGTGATGACAAGTGTCATGGGACATTTTGATGACATTGGCATGGAGCATTATGATGACAAGAGTTCTGGAGCCCTTTGATGACAAGGGCATGGAGCATTGTGATCACAGGGCCCATGGGGCATTGTGATGAAAAGAGCCATGGAGCATTGAGATGACAGGCGTCTTGAGGTATGGTGATGACAGTGGTCATGGAGCATTGTGATGAAAGAGATCATGGAGCAATATGATAACAGGGGCCATGGAGCATTGTGATGACAGGTGTATTGGAGCATTGTGATGAAAATAGTCATGGATCATTGTGATGACATGTGTCCTGGAACACTGTGATGAAACGGTTCATCGAGTATTGTGATGACAAGGGTCATAGCGAATTGTGATGACAGGTGTCATTGGGCATTGTGATGACATTGATCATCTAGGAATTGTGATGAAAGGTATCATGGAGCACTGTGATGACTGGGGGCATGAAGCATTGTTATGAAAATTGTCCTGGGTTATTGTGATGACAGCAGTCATGGAGAATTGTGATGACAGGGATTATGCAGCATTGTGTTGACAAGGCTATGGACTATTGTGATGACAATGGTCATGGAGCAATGTGATGAAAGTTTTCATGGAACATCGTGATGAAAAGTGCCTGGGAGCATTGTGACGATAAAGGCCATGGAGCATTGTGATGACAAGTGTCACGGAGTATTGTAATGAAAGCTTTCATTATGCACTGTGATGACAAGGGGGATGGAGTATTGTGATGAAAATGGTTCTGGCGCATTGTGATAACAAAAGCCATGGAGCATTGTGATGACAGGCATCATGGAGCATGGTGAAGAAAGGGGCCAAGGGGAATTGTAATGACAATAGAGAAATGTGATGAAAATGGTCAGCGAGCATAGAGATGAAAGTGGTCATTGAGAATTGTGATGAATAGTGACATAGAGCATTGTGATGACAAAGGTCATGGAGAACTGTGATGACCAGGGTCATGTAGCTTTGTGATGACACGTCCATGGAACATTGTGATGACAAGAATTCTGGAGCATTGTAATGACAAGGGCCGTGGAGTATTGTGATGCCACGGTCATGGAACATTGTGATGACAAAATTCTGGAGCATTGTGAGGAAAAAGGCTTGGAGCATTGTGATTATAGGGGACATGGAGCATTGTGATGACATGGGCAGGGAACACTGTGATGACAGTTGTTATGGAGCAATGTGATGACAAGTGTCATGGAGCATTGTGATGAGAGGGGCCTTGGAGAATCGTGATGACAGGCATCATGAGGCATTGAGATGGCAGTGGTCATGGAGCATTATGATGAAAGGTGTTATGGAGCACTGTGATTACAGAGGCCATGGAGCATTGTGAATACAAAGGAAATGGGGCATTGAGATGACAGTGGTCATGGAGCATTGTGATGAAAGTGGTAATGGATCATTGTGATGACAAGTGTCCTGGGACCCTGTGATGACATGGTTCATGGAGCATTGTGATGACAATGGTCATGGCGAATTGTGATGACAATGTCATGGGGCATTGTGATGGCACTGGTCATCTAGAAATGTGATTAAAGTTATTATGGAGCACAGTAATGAGAGGGGCCATGGAGCATTGTGATGACAAGTGTCATGGAGCATTGTGATGACAGGTGTCATGGAGCATCGTAATAACAAATGCCATGGAGAATTGTGATGAGAGGTGGCATTGGGCATTGTGATGAAAGGGGTCATGGAGTACTGGGATTACAGGGGGCATGGAGCATTGTGAAAACAAGTGACATGGTGAATAGTGATGACAGGCTTCATATAGCATTGTGATGACAAGTGCCATTTAGCATTTTGATGTCAGGGTTCATCAGGCATTGTGTTGACGGGGGTCACGTGTCATTGTGATGACAAAGGCCATAGAGCATTGTGATCACAGGGGTCATGGAGCATTGTGACGACATGGGCCATGGAGCATTGTGAAGACAAGATTCATGGAGCATTGTGATGACACTGGCATGAAGCATGGTGATGACAACAGAACTGGAGCATTGTGATGACAAGGGCATGGAGCATTGTGATTACAGGAGACATGGAGCATTGTGATGACATTGGCAGGGATCACTGTGATGACAGGGATCATGGAGCATTGTGATGACAAAGACCAAGGAACATTTTGATGACAAGTGTCATTGAGCAATGTGATGACACGGGAATGGAGCATTTTGATGACAAATGTTCTGGAGCATTGTGATGACAAGCGCATGGAGCGTTGTGATTACAGGGGCCATGGAGCATTGTGATGACAACGGCATGGAGCATTGTGATGACAGTGGTCATTGAGCATTGTGATTACAAAGACCATGAGGCATTGTGATGACAGGGACCTTGGAGCATTGTAATGACAAGGGTCATCAAGCATTGTGATGACAGGGGTCATAGAGCATTGTGATGAGAAAGACCATGGAGCATGGTGATGACAGAGGCCATGGAACATTGTGATGACAAGGCCATGTACCATTGTGATGACAAGGGCAGGGAACCTTGTGGTGACCGGGGTCATGGAGCATTTTGATGACAACTTTCATGGAACATTGTGATGACAGGGGTCATGGAGCAGTGTGTTGAAAAGGAACATGGAGCAGTGTGATTACACGGTCCATGGAACATTGTGAATACATAGGCCATGGAACAATGTGATGACAGGGGTCATGTAGCATTGTGATGACAGGGTCATGGAGCATTGGGATTACAGGGCTTATGGGGCACTGTGATGACAGGGGGCATGGAGCATTGTGATGAAAATTGTCCTGGAGCATTATGATGACAGCCATCACAGAGGATTGGGATGAAAGGTATCATGCAGCATTGTGATGACAACGGTCATGGATCATTTTGATGACAGGGGTCATGGAACATTGTGATAAGAATGTTCATAAAGCATTTTCATGACAGGGGTCATGAAGCATTGTGTTGACAAGGGCATGGAGCATTGTAATGATAGGATATCTGGAGCATTGTGATGAAAAGGGGATGGAGCATTTTGATGACAGGGTCCAAGGAGCATTGTGCTGACAATGGCATGGAGCATTGTGATGAAAAGGGTACTGGAGCACTGTGAGGAAAGGAATCATGGATCATTGTGATGACAGGGGTCATGGAGCTTTGTGATGACAAGGGTCATGGAGCATTGTGATGACACGGTCAAGGAACATTGCGATGACAAGAATTATGGAGCATTGTGATGAAAGGACATGGAGCATTGTGATGAAAGGTGACAAGGAGCATTGTGATGATATGGGCAGAGAACTTTGTGATGACAGGGGTCATGGAGCATTGTGATGAAAAGTGTCATCGAACATTGTACTGACAGGGAACATGGAGCTTTTTGGTAAGAGAGGCCTTGGAGATTTGTGGTGGCAGGCGTCATGGGGCATTGTAATGACAGCGGTCTTGGATCATTGTGATGAAAGGGGTCATGGAGCACTGTGATTACAGGGGCCATGGAGCATTGTGAATACAAAGGCTATGGAGCATTGAGGTGACAGGTTTCATGGATCATTGTGATGAAAGTGATCATGGATCATTGTGATGACAAGAGTCCTGGAACCTTGTGATGACAAGGTTCATGGAGCATTGTGATGACAAGGACCATGGCGAATTGTTATGACATCTGTCATGGGGCATTGTGATGACAGTGGTCATCTAGAATTGTGATGAAAGGTATAATGGAGCACTGTGATGACAGGGGCCATGGAACATTGTGATGACAAAGGCCATGGAGCATTGTGATGACAAGTGTCATGGGGTATTTTGATGACATTGGCATGGAGCATTATGATGACAAGAGTTCTGGAGCATTTTGATGAAAAGGGCATGGAGCATTGTGATGACAGGGGCCATGGAAAATTGTGATGGCATAAGCCATGGAGCATTGTGATGACAAGTGTCATGGGACATTTTGATGACATTGGCATGGAGCATTATGATGACAAGAGTTCTGGAGCCCTTTGATGACAAGGGCATGGAGCATTGTGATCTCAGGGCCCATGGGGCATTGTGATGAAAAGAGCCATGGAGCATTGAGATGACAGGCGTCTTGAGGTATGGTGATGACAGTGGTCATGGAGCATTGTGATGAAAGAGATCATGGAGCAATATGATAACAGGGGCCATGGAGCATTGTGATGACAGGTGTATTGGAGCATTGTGATGAAAATAGTCATGGATCATTGTGATGACATGTGTCCTGGAACACTGTGATGAAACGGTTCATCGAGTATTGTGATGACAAGGGTCATAGCGAATTGTGATGACAGGTGTCATTGGGCATTGTGATGACATTGATCATCTAGGAATTGTGATGAAAGGTATCATGGAGCACTGTGATGACTGGGGGCATGAAGCATTGTTATGAAAATTGTCCTGGATTATTGTGATGACAGCAGTCATGGAGAATTGTGATGACAGGGATTATGCAGCATTGTGTTGACAAGGCTATGGACTATTGTGATGACAATGGTCATGGAGCAATGTGATGAAAGTTTTCATGGAACATCGTGATGAAAAGTGCCTGGGAGCATTGTGACGATAAAGGCCATGGAGCATTGTGATGACAAGTGTCACGGAGTATTGTAATGAAAGCTTTCATTATGCACTGTGATGACAAGGGGGATGGAGTATTGTGATGAAAATGGTTCTGGCGCATTGTGATAACAAAAGCCATGGAGCATTGTGATGACAGGCATCATGGAGCATGGTGAAGAAAGGGGCCAAGGGGAATTGTAATGACAATAGAGAAATGTGATGAAAATGGTCAGCGAGCATAGAGATGAAAGTGGTCATTGAGAATTGTGATGAATAGTGACATAGAGCATTGTGATGACAAAGGTCATGGAGAACTGTGATGACCAGGGTCATGTAGCTTTGTGATGACACGTCCATGGAACATTGTGATGACAAGAATTCTGGAGCATTGTGATGACAAGGGCCGTGGAGTATTGTGATGCCACGGTCATGGAACATTGTGATGACAAAATTCTGGAGCATTGTGAGGAAAAAGGCTTGGAGCATTGTGATTATAGGGGACATGGAGCAGTGTGATGACATGGGCAGGGAACACTGTGATGACAGTTGTTATGGAGCAATGTGATGACAAGTGTCATGGAGCATTGTGATGAGAGGGGCCTTGGAGAATTGTGATGACAGGCGTCATGAGGCATTGAGATGGTAGTGGTCATGGAGCATTATGATGAAAGGTGTTATGGAGCACTGTGATTACAGAGGCCATGGAGCATTGTGAATACAAAGGAAATGGGGCATTGAGATGACAGTGGTCATGGAGCATTGTGATGAAAGTGGTAATGGATCATTGTGATGACAAGTGTCCTGGGACCCTGTGATGACATGGTTCATGGAGCATTGTGATGACAATGGTCATGGCGAATTGTGATGACAATGTCATGGGGCATTGTGATGGCACTGGTCATCTAGAAATGTGATTAAAGTTATTATGGAGCACAGTAATGAGAGGGGCCATGGAGCATTGTGATGACAAGTGTCATGGAGCATTGTGATGACAGGTGTCATGGAGCATCGTAATGACAAATGCCATGGAGAATTGTGATGAGAGGTGGCATTGGGCATTGTGATGAAAGGGGTCATGGAGTACTGGGATTACAGGGGGCATGGAGCATTGTGAAAACAAGTGACATGGTGAATAGTGATGACAGGCTTCATATAGCATTGTGATGACAAGTGCCATTTAGAATTTTGATGTCAGGGTTCATCAGGCATTGTGTTGACGGGGGTCACGTGTCATTGTGATGACAAAGGCCATAGAGCATTGTGATCACAGGGGTCATGGAGCATTGTGATGACATGGGCCATGGAGCATTGTGAAGACAAGATTCATGGAGCATTGTGATGACACTGGCATGAAGCATGGTGATGACAACAGAACTGGAGCATTGTGATGACAAGGGCATGGAGCATTGTGATTACAGGAGACATGGAGCATTGTGATGACATTGGCAGGGATCACTGTGATGACAGGGATCATGGAGCATTGTGATGACAAAGACCAAGGAACATTTTGATGACAAGTGTCATTGAGCAATGTGATGACACGGGAATGGAGCATTTTAATGACAAATGTTCTGGAGCATTGTGATGACAAGCGCATGGAGCGTTGTGATTACAGGGGCCATGGAGCATTGTGATGACAACGGCATGGAGCATTGTGATGACAGTGGTCATTGAGCATTGTGATTACAAAGACCATGAGGCATTGTGATGACAGGGACCTTGGAGCATTGTAATGACAAGGGTCATCAAGCATTGTGATGACAGGGGTCATAGAGCATTGTGATGAGAAAGACCATGGAGCATGGTGATGACAGAGGCCATGGAACATTGTGATGACAAGGCCATGTACCATTGTGATGACAAGGGCAGGGAACCTTGTGGTGACCGGGGTCATGGAGCATTTTGATGACAACTTTCTTGGAACATTGTGATGACAGGGGTCATGGAGCAGTGTGTTGAAAAGGAACATGGAGCAGTGTGATTACACGGTCCATGGAACATTGTGAATACATAGGCCATGGAACAATGTGATGACAGGGGTCATGTAGCATTGTGATGACAGGGTCATGGAGCATTGGGATTACAGGGCTTATGGGGCACTGTGATGACAGGGGGCATGGAGCATTGTGATGAAAATTGTCCTGGAGCATTATGATGACAGCCGTCACAGAGGATTGGGATGAAAGGTATCATGCAGCATTGTGATGACAACGGTCATGGATCATTTTGATGACAGGGGTCATGGAACATTGTGATAAGAATGTTCATAAAGCCTTTTCATGACAGGGGTCATGAAGCATTGTGTTGACACGGGCATGGAGCATTGCAATGATAGGATATCTGGAGCATTGTGATGAAAAGGGGATGGAGCATTTTGATGACAGGGTCCAAGGAGCATTGTGCTGACAATGGCATGGAGCATTGTGATGAAAAGGGTACTGGAGCACTGTGAGGAAAGGAATCATGGATCATTGTGATGACAGGGGTCATGGAGCTTTGTGATGACAAGGGTCATGGAGCATTGTGATGACACGGTCAAGGAACATTGCGATGACAAGAATTATGGAGCATTGTGATGAAAGGACATGGAGCATTGTGATGAAAGGTGACAAGGAGCATTGTGATGATATGGGCAGAGAACTTTGTGATGACAGGGGTCATGGAGCATTGTGATGAAAAGTGTCATCGAACATTGTACTGACAGGGAACATGGAGCTTTTTGGTAAGAGAGGCCTTGGAGATTTGTGGTGGCAGGCGTCATGGGGCATTGTAATGACAGCGGTCTTGGATCATTGTGATGAAAGGGGTCATGGAGCACTGTGATTACAGGGGCCATGGAGCATTGTGAATACAAAGGCTATGGAGCATTGAGGTGACAGGTTTCATGGATCATTGTGATGAAAGTGATCATGGATCATTGTGATGACAAGAGTCCTGGAACCTTGTGATGACAAGGTTCATGGAGCATTGTGATGACAAGGACCATGGCGAATTGTTATGACATCTGTCATGGGGCATTGTGATGACAGTGGTCATCTAGAATTGTGATGAAAGGTATAATGGAGCACTGTGATGACAGGGGCCATGGAACATTGTGATGACAAAGGCCATGGAGCATTGTGATGACAAGTGTCATGGGGTATTTTGATGACATTGGCATGGAGCATTATGATGACAAGAGTTCTGGAGCATTTTGATGAAAAGGGCATGGAGCATTGTGATGACAGGGGCCATGGAAAATTGTGATGGCATAAGCCATGGAGCATTGTGATGACAAGTGTCATGGGACATTTTGATGACATTGGCATGGAGCATTATGATGACAAGAGTTCTGGAGCCCTTTGATGACAAGGGCATGGAGCATTGTGATCTCAGGGCCCATGGGGCATTGTGATGAAAAGAGCCATGGAGCATTGAGATGACAGGCGTCTTGAGGTATGGTGATGACAGTGGTCATGGAGCATTGTGATGAAAGAGATCATGGAGCAATATGATAACAGGGGCCATGGAGCATTGTGATGACAGGTGTATTGGAGCATTGTGATGAAAATAGTCATGGATCATTGTGATGACATGTGTCCTGGAACACTGTGATGAAACGGTTCATCGAGTATTGTGATGACAAGGGTCATAGCGAATTGTGATGACAGGTGTCATTGGGCATTGTGATGACATTGATCATCTAGGAATTGTGATGAAAGGTATCATGGAGCACTGTGATGACTGGGGGCATGAAGCATTGTTATGAAAATTGTCCTGGATTATTGTGATGACAGCAGTCATGGAGAATTGTGATGACAGGGATTATGCAGCATTGTGTTGACAAGGCTATGGACTATTGTGATGACAATGGTCATGGAGCAATGTGATGAAAGTTTTCATGGAACATCGTGATGAAAAGTGCCTGGGAGCATTGTGACGATAAAGGCCATGGAGCATTGTGATGACAAGTGTCACGGAGTATTGTAATGAAAGCTTTCATTATGCACTGTGATGACAAGGGGGATGGAGTATTGTGATGAAAATGGTTCTGGCGCATTGTGATAACAAAAGCCATGGAGCATTGTGATGACAGGCATCATGGAGCATGGTGAAGAAAGGGGCCAAGGGGAATTGTAATGACAATAGAGAAATGTGATGAAAATGGTCAGCGAGCATAGAGATGAAAGTGGTCATTGAGAATTGTGATGAATAGTGACATAGAGCATTGTGATGACAAAGGTCATGGAGAACTGTGATGACCAGGGTCATGTAGATTTGTGATGACGCGTCCATGGAACATTGTGATGACAAGAATTCTGGAGCATTGTGATGACAAGGGCCGTGGAGTATTGTGATGCCACGGTCATGGAACATTGTGATGACAAAATTCTGGAGCATTGTGAGGAAAAAGGCTTGGAGCATTGTGATTATAGGGGACATGGAGCAGTGTGATGACATGGGCAGGGAACACTGTGATGACAGTTGTTATGGAGCAATGTGATGACAAGTGTCATGGAGCATTGTGATGAGAGGGGCCTTGGAGAATTGTGATGACAGGCGTCATGAGGCATTGAGATGGTAGTGGTCATGGAGCATTATGATGAAAGGTGTTATGGAGCACTGTGATTACAGAGGCCATGGAGCATTGTGAATACAAAGGAAATGGGGCATTGAGATGACAGTGGTCATGGAGCATTGTGATGAAAGTGGTAATGGATCATTGTGATGACAAGTGTCCTGGGACCCTGTGATGACTTGGTTCATGGAGCATTGTGATGACAATGGTCATGGCGAATTGTGATGACAATGTCATGGGGCATTGTGATGGCACTGGTCATCTAGAAATGTGATTAAAGTTATTATGGAGCACAGTAATGAGAGGGGCCATGGAGCATTGTGATGACAAGTGTCATGGAGCATTGTGATGACAGGTGTCATGGAGCATCGTAATAACAAATGCCATGGAGAATTGTGATGAGAGGTGGCATTGGGCATTGTGATGAAAGGGGTCATGGAGTACTGGGATTACAGGGGGCATGGAGCATTGTGAAAACAAGTGACATGGTGAATAGTGATGACAGGCTTCATATAGCATTGTGATGACAAGTGCCATTTAGAATTTTGATGTCAGGGTTCATCAGGCATTGTGTTGACGGGGGTCACGTGTCATTGTGATGACAAAGGCCATAGAGCATTGTGATCACAGGGGTCATGGAGCATTGTGATGACATGGGCCATGGAGCATTGTGAAGACAAGATTCATGGAGCATTGTGATGACACTGGCATGAAGCATGGTGATGACAACAGAACTGGAGCATTGTGATGACAAGGGCATGGAGCATTGTGATTACAGGAGACATGGAGCATTGTGATGACATTGGCAGGGATCATTGTGATGACAGGGATCATGGAGCATTGTGATGACAAAGACCAAGGAACATTTTGATGACAAGTGTCATTGAGCAATGTGATGACACGGGAATGGAGCATTTTAATGACAAATGTTCTGGAGCATTGTGATGACAAGCGCATGGAGCGTTGTGATTACAGGGGCCATGGAGCATTGTGATGACAACGGCATGGAGCATTGTGATGACAGTGGTCATTGAGCATTGTGATTACAAAGACCATGAGGCATTGTGATGACAGGGACCTTGGAGCATTGTAATGACAAGGGTCATCAAGCATTGTGATGACAGGGGTCATAGAGCATTGTGATGAGAAAGACCATGGAGCATGGTGATGACAGAGGCCATGGAACATTGTGATGACAAGGCCATGTACCATTGTGATGACAAGGGCAGGGAACCTTGTGGTGACCGGGGTCATGGAGCATTTTGATGACAACTTTCTTGGAACATTGTGATGACAGGGGTCATGGAGCAGTGTGTTGAAAAGGAACATGGAGCAGTGTGATTACACGGTCCATGGAACATTGTGAATACATAGGCCATGGAACAATGTGATGACAGGGGTCATGTAGCATTGTGATGACAGGGTCATGGAGCATTGGGATTACAGGGCTTATGGGGCACTGTGATGACAGGGGGCATGGAGCATTGTGATGAAAATTGTCCTGGAGCATTATGATGACAGCCGTCACAGAGGATTGGGATGAAAGGTATCATGCAGCATTGTGATGACAACGGTCATGGATCATTTTGATGACAGGGGTCATGGAACATTGTGATAAGAATGTTCATAAAGCATTTTCATGACAGGGGTCATGAAGCATTGTGTTGACACGGGCATGGAGCATTGCAATGATAGGATATCTGGAGCATTGTGATGAAAAGGGGATGGAGCATTTTGATGACAGGGTCCAAGGAGCATTGTGCTGACAATGGCATGGAGCATTGTGATGAAAAGGGTACTGGAGCACTGTGAGGAAAGGAAGCATGGATCATTGTGATGACAGGGGTCATGGAGCTTTGTGATGACAAGGGTCATGGAGCATTGTGATGACACGGTCAAGGAACATTGCGATGACAAGAATTATGGAGCATTGTGATGAAAGGACATGGAGCATTGTGATGAAAGGTGACAAGGAGCATTGTGATGATATGGGCAGAGAACTTTGTGATGACAGGGGTCATGGAGCATTGTGATGAAAAGTGTCATCGAACATTGTACTGACAGGGAACATGGAGCTTTTTGGTAAGAGAGGCCTTGGAGATTTGTGGTGGCAGGCGTCATGGGGCATTGTAATGACAGTGGTCTTGGATCATTGTGATGAAAGGGGTCATGGAGCACTGTGATTACAGGGGCCATGGAGCATTGTGAATACAAAGGCTATGGAGCATTGAGGTGACAGGTTTCATGGATCATTGTGATGAAAGTGATCATGGATCATTGTGATGACAAGAGTCCTGGAACCTTGTGATGACAAGGTTCATGGAGCATTGTGATGACAAGGACCATGGCGAATTGTTATGACATCTGTCATGGGGCATTGTGATGACAGTGGTCATCTAGAATTGTGATGAAAGGTATAATGGAGCACTGTGATGACAGGGGCCATGGAACATTGTGATGACAAAGGCCATGGAGCATTGTGATGACAAGTGTCATGGGGTATTTTGATGACATTGGCATGGAGCATTATGATGACAAGAGTTCTGGAGCATTTTGATGAAAAGGGCATGGAGCATTGTGATGACAGGGGCCATGGAAAATTGTGATGGCATAAGCCATGGAGCATTGTGATGACAAGTGTCATGGGACATTTTGATGACATTGGCATGGAGCATTATGATGACAAGAGTTCTGGAGCCCTTTGATGACAAGGGCATGGAGCATTGTGATCTCAGGGCCCATGGGGCATTGTGATGAAAAGAGCCATGGAGCATTGAGATGACAGGCGTCTTGAGGTATGGTGATGACAGTGGTCATGGAGCATTGTGATGAAAGAGATCATGGAGCAATATGATAACAGGGGCCATGGAGCATTGTGATGACAGGTGTATTGGAGCATTGTGATGAAAATAGTCATGGATCATTGTGATGACATGTGTCCTGGAACACTGTGATGAAACGGTTCATCGAGTATTGTGATGACAAGGGTCATAGCGAATTGTGATGACAGGTGTCATTGGGCATTGTGATGACATTGATCATCTAGGAATTGTGATGAAAGGTATCATGGAGCACTGTGATGACTGGGGGCATGAAGCATTGTTATGAAAATTGTCCTGGATTATTGTGATGACAGCAGTCATGGAGAATTGTGATGACAGGGATTATGCAGCATTGTGTTGACAAGGCTATGGACTATTGTGATGACAATGGTCATGGAGCAATGTGATGAAAGTTTTCATGGAACATCGTGATGAAAAGTGCCTGGGAGCATTGTGACGATAAAGGCCATGGAGCATTGTGATGACAAGTGTCACGGAGTATTGTAATGAAAGCTTTCATTATGCACTGTGATGACAAGGGGGATGGAGTATTGTGATGAAAATGGTTCTGGCGCATTGTGATAACAAAAGCCATGGAGCATTGTGATGACAGGCATCATGGAGCATGGTGAAGAAAGGGGCCAAGGGGAATTGTAATGACAATAGAGAAATGTGATGAAAATGGTCAGCGAGCATAGAGATGAAAGTGGTCATTGAGAATTGTGATGAATAGTGACATAGAGCATTGTGATGACAAAGGTCATGGAGAACTGTGATGACCAGGGTCATGTAGCTTTGTGATGACACGTCCATGGAACATTGTGATGACAAGAATTCTGGAGCATTGTGATGACAAGGGCCGTGGAGTATTGTGATGCCACGGTCATGGAACATTGTGATGACAAAATTCTGGAGCATTGTGAGGAAAAAGGCTTGGAGCATTGTGATTATAGGGGACATGGAGCAGTGTGATGACATGGGCAGGGAACACTGTGATGACAGTTGTTATGGAGCAATGTGATGACAAGTGTCATGGAGCATTGTGATGAGAGGGGCCTTGGAGAATTGTGATGACAGGCGTCATGAGGCATTGAGATGGTAGTGTTCATGGAGCATTATGATTGAAGGTGTTATGGAGCACTGTGATTACAGAGGCCATGGAGCATTGTGAATACAAAGGAAATGGGGCATTGAGATGACAGTGGTCATGGAGCATTGTGATGAAAGTGGTAATGGATCATTGTGATGACAAGTGTCCTGGGACCCTGTGATGACATGGTTCATGGAGCATTGTGATGACAATGGTCATGGCGAATTGTGATGACAATGTCATGGGGCATTGTGATGGCACTGGTCATCTAGAAATGTGATTAAAGTTATTATGGAGCACAGTAATGAGAGGGGCCATGGAGCATTGTGATGACAAGTGTCATGGAGCATTGTGATGACAGGTGTCATGGAGCATCGTAATAACAAATGCCATGGAGAATTGTGATGAGAGGTGGCATTGGGCATTGTGATGAAAGGGGTCATGGAGTACTGGGATTACAGGGGGCATGGAGCATTGTGAAAACAAGTGACATGGTGAATAGTGATGACAGGCTTCATATAGCATTGTGATGACAAGTGCCATTTAGCATTTTGATGTCAGGGTTCATCAGGCATTGTGTTGACGGGGGTCACGTGTCATTGTGATGACAAAGGCCATAGAGCATTGTGATCACAGGGGTCATGGAGCATTGTGACGACATGGGCCATGGAGCATTGTGAAGACAAGATTCATGGAGCATTGTGATGACACTGGCATGAAGCATGGTGATGACAACAGAACTGGAGCATTGTGATGACAAGGGCATGGAGCATTGTGATTACAGGAGACATGGAGCATTGTGATGACATTGGCAGGGATCACTGTGATGACAGGGATCATGGAGCATTGTGATGACAAAGACCAAGGAACATTTTGATGACAAGTGTCATTGAGCAATGTGATGACACGGGAATGGAGCATTTTGATGACAAATGTTCTGGAGCATTGTGATGACAAGCGCATGGAGCGTTGTGATTACAGGGGCCATGGAGCATTGTGATGACAACGGCATGGAGCATTGTGATGACAGTGGTCATTGAGCATTGTGATTACAAAGACCATGAGGCATTGTGATGACAGGGACCTTGGAGCATTGTAATGACAAGGGTCATCAAGCATTGTGATGACAGGGGTCATAGAGCATTGTGATGAGAAAGACCATGGAGCATGGTGATGACAGAGGCCATGGAACATTGTGATGACAAGGCCATGTACCATTGTGATGACAAGGGCAGGGAACCTTGTGGTGACCGGGGTCATGGAGCATTTTGATGACAACTTTCATGGAACATTGTGATGACAGGGGTCATGGAGCAGTGTGTTGAAAAGGAACATGGAGCAGTGTGATTACACGGTCCATGGAACATTGTGAATACATAGGCCATGGAACAATGTGATGACAGGGGTCATGTAGCATTGTGATGACAGGGTCATGGAGCATTGGGATTACAGGGCTTATGGGGCACTGTGATGACAGGGGGCATGGAGCATTGTGATGAAAATTGTCCTGGAGCATTATGATGACAGCCATCACAGAGGATTGGGATGAAAGGTATCATGCAGCATTGTGATGACAACGGTCATGGATCATTTTGATGACAGGGGTCATGGAACATTGTGATAAGAATGTTCATAAAGCATTTTCATGACAGGGGTCATGAAGCATTGTGTTGACAAGGGCATGGAGCATTGTAATGATAGGATATCTGGAGCATTGTGATGAAAAGGGGATGGAGCATTTTGATGACAGGGTCCAAGGAGCATTGTGCTGACAATGGCATGGAGCATTGTGATGAAAAGGGTACTGGAGCACTGTGAGGAAAGGAATCATGGATCATTGTGATGACAGGGGTCATGGAGCTTTGTGATGACAAGGGTCATGGAGCATTGTGATGACACGGTCAAGGAACATTGCGATGACAAGAATTATGGAGCATTGTGATGAAAGGACATGGAGCATTGTGATGAAAGGTGACAAGGAGCATTGTGATGATATGGGCAGAGAACTTTGTGATGACAGGGGTCATGGAGCATTGTGATGAAAAGTGTCATCGAACATTGTACTGACAGGGAACATGGAGCTTTTTGGTAAGAGAGGCCTTGGAGATTTGTGGTGGCAGGCGTCATGGGGCATTGTAATGACAGCGGTCTTGGATCATTGTGATGAAAGGGGTCATGGAGCACTGTGATTACAGGGGCCATGGAGCATTGTGAATACAAAGGCTATGGAGCATTGAGGTGACAGGTTTCATGGATCATTGTGATGAAAGTGATCATGGATCATTGTGATGACAAGAGTCCTGGAACCTTGTGATGACAAGGTTCATGGAGCATTGTGATGACAAGGACCATGGCGAATTGTTATGACATCTGTCATGGGGCATTGTGATGACAGTGGTCATCTAGAATTGTGATGAAAGGTATAATGGAGCACTGTGATGACAGGGGCCATGGAACATTGTGATGACAAAGGCCATGGAGCATTGTGATGACAAGTGTCATGGGGTATTTTGATGACATTGGCATGGAGCATTATGATGACAAGAGTTCTGGAGCATTTTGATGAAAAGGGCATGGAGCATTGTGATGACAGGGGCCATGGAAAATTGTGATGGCATAAGCCATGGAGCATTGTGATGACAAGTGTCATGGGACATTTTGATGACATTGGCATGGAGCATTATGATGACAAGAGTTCTGGAGCCCTTTGATGACAAGGGCATGGAGCATTGTGATCTCAGGGCCCATGGGGCATTGTGATGAAAAGAGCCATGGAGCATTGAGATGACAGGCGTCTTGAGGTATGGTGATGACAGTGGTCATGGAGCATTGTGATGAAAGAGATCATGGAGCAATATGATAACAGGGGCCATGGAGCATTGTGATGACAGGTGTATTGGAGCATTGTGATGAAAATAGTCATGGATCATTGTGATGACATGTGTCCTGGAACACTGTGATGAAACGGTTCATCGAGTATTGTGATGACAAGGGTCATAGCGAATTGTGATGACAGGTGTCATTGGGCATTGTGATGACATTGATCATCTAGGAATTGTGATGAAAGGTATCATGGAGCACTGTGATGACTGGGGGCATGAAGCATTGTTATGAAAATTGTCCTGGATTATTGTGATGACAGCAGTCATGGAGAATTGTGATGACAGGGATTATGCAGCATTGTGTTGACAAGGCTATGGACTATTGTGATGACAATGGTCATGGAGCAATGTGATGAAAGTTTTCATGGAACATCGTGATGAAAAGTGCCTGGGAGCATTGTGACGATAAAGGCCATGGAGCATTGTGATGACAAGTGTCACGGAGTATTGTAATGAAAGCTTTCATTATGCACTGTGATGACAAGGGGGATGGAGTATTGTGATGAAAATGGTTCTGGCGCATTGTGATAACAAAAGCCATGGAGCATTGTGATGACAGGCATCATGGAGCATGGTGAAGAAAGGGGCCAAGGGGAATTGTAATGACAATAGAGAAATGTGATGAAAATGGTCAGCGAGCATAGAGATGAAAGTGGTCATTGAGAATTGTGATGAATAGTGACATAGAGCATTGTGATGACAAAGGTCATGGAGAACTGTGATGACCAGGGTCATGTAGCTTTGTGATGACACGTCCATGGAACATTGTGATGACAAGAATTCTGGAGCATTGTGATGACAAGGGCCGTGGAGTATTGTGATGCCACGGTCATGGAACATTGTGATGACAAAATTCTGGAGCATTGTGAGGAAAAAGGCTTGGAGCATTGTGATTATAGGGGACATGGAGCATTGTGATGACATGGGCAGGGAACACTGTGATGACAGTTGTTATGGAGCAATGTGATGACAAGTGTCATGGAGCATTGTGATGAGAGGGGCCTTGGAGAATCGTGATGACAGGCATCATGAGGCATTGAGATGGCAGTGGTCATGGAGCATTATGATGAAAGGTGTTATGGAGCACTGTGATTACAGAGGCCATGGAGCATTGTGAATACAAAGGAAATGGGGCATTGAGATGACAGTGGTCATGGAGCATTGTGATGAAAGTGGTAATGGATCATTGTGATGACAAGTGTCCTGGGACCCTGTGATGACATGGTTCATGGAGCATTGTGATGACAATGGTCATGGCGAATTGTGATGACAATGTCATGGGGCATTGTGATGGCACTGGTCATCTAGAAATGTGATTAAAGTTATTATGGAGCACAGTAATGAGAGGGGCCATGGAGCATTGTGATGACAAGTGTCATGGAGCATTGTGATGACAGGTGTCATGGAGCATCGTAATAACAAATGCCATGGAGAATTGTGATGAGAGGTGGCATTGGGCATTGTGATGAAAGGGGTCATGGAGTACTGGGATTACAGGGGGCATGGAGCATTGTGAAAACAAGTGACATGGTGAATAGTGATGACAGGCTTCATATAGCATTGTGATGACAAGTGCCATTTAGCATTTTGATGTCAGGGTTCATCAGGCATTGTGTTGACGGGGGTCACGTGTCATTGTGATGACAAAGGCCATAGAGCATTGTGATCACAGGGGTCATGGAGCATTGTGACGACATGGGCCATGGAGCATTGTGAAGACAAGATTCATGGAGCATTGTGATGACACTGGCATGAAGCATGGTGATGACAACAGAACTGGAGCATTGTGATGACAAGGGCATGGAGCATTGTGATTACAGGAGACATGGAGCATTGTGATGACATTGGCAGGGATCACTGTGATGACAGGGATCATGGAGCATTGTGATGACAAAGACCAAGGAACATTTTGATGACAAGTGTCATTGAGCAATGTGATGACACGGGAATGGAGCATTTTGATGACAAATGTTCTGGAGCATTGTGATGACAAGCGCATGGAGCGTTGTGATTACAGGGGCCATGGAGCATTGTGATGACAACGGCATGGAGCATTGTGATGACAGTGGTCATTGAGCATTGTGATTACAAAGACCATGAGGCATTGTGATGACAGGGACCTTGGAGCATTGTAATGACAAGGGTCATCAAGCATTGTGATGACAGGGGTCATAGAGCATTGTGATGAGAAAGACCATGGAGCATGGTGATGACAGAGGCCATGGAACATTGTGATGACAAGGCCATGTACCATTGTGATGACAAGGGCAGGGAACCTTGTGGTGACCGGGGTCATGGAGCATTTTGATGACAACTTTCATGGAACATTGTGATGACAGGGGTCATGGAGCAGTGTGTTGAAAAGGAACATGGAGCAGTGTGATTACACGGTCCATGGAACATTGTGAATACATAGGCCATGGAACAATGTGATGACAGGGGTCATGTAGCATTGTGATGACAGGGTCATGGAGCATTGGGATTACAGGGCTTATGGGGCACTGTGATGACAGGGGGCATGGAGCATTGTGATGAAAATTGTCCTGGAGCATTATGATGACAGCCATCACAGAGGATTGGGATGAAAGGTATCATGCAGCATTGTGATGACAACGGTCATGGATCATTTTGATGACAGGGGTCATGGAACATTGTGATAAGAATGTTCATAAAGCATTTTCATGACAGGGCTCATGAAGCATTGTGTTGACAAGGGCATGGAGCATTGTAATGATAGGATATCTGGAGCATTGTGATGAAAAGGGGATGGAGCATTTTGATGACAGGGTCCAAGGAGCATTGTGCTGACAATGGCATGGAGCATTGTGATGAAAAGGGTACTGGAGCACTGTGAGGAAAGGAATCATGGATCATTGTGATGACAGGGGTCATGGAGCTTTGTGATGACAAGGGTCATGGAGCATTGTGATGACACGGTCAAGGAACATTGCGATGACAAGAATTATGGAGCATTGTGATGAAAGGACATGGAGCATTGTGATGAAAGGTGACAAGGAGCATTGTGATGATATGGGCAGAGAACTTTGTGATGACAGGGGTCATGGAGCATTGTGATGAAAAGTGTCATCGAACATTGTACTGACAGGGAACATGGAGCTTTTTGGTAAGAGAGGCCTTGGAGATTTGTGGTGGCAGGCGTCATGGGGCATTGTAATGACAGCGGTCTTGGATCATTGTGATGAAAGGGGTCATGGAGCACTGTGATTACAGGGGCCATGGAGCATTGTGAATACAAAGGCTATGGAGCATTGAGGTGACAGGTTTCATGGATCATTGTGATGAAAGTGATCATGGATCATTGTGATGACAAGAGTCCTGGAACCTTGTGATGACAAGGTTCATGGAGCATTGTGATGACAAGGACCATGGCGAATTGTTATGACATCTGTCATGGGGCATTGTGATGACAGTGGTCATCTAGAATTGTGATGAAAGGTATAATGGAGCACTGTGATGACAGGGGCCATGGAACATTGTGATGACAAAGGCCATGGAGCATTGTGATGACAAGTGTCATGGGGTATTTTGATGACATTGGCATGGAGCATTATGATGACAAGAGTTCTGGAGCATTTTGATGAAAAGGGCATGGAGCATTGTGATGACAGGGGCCATGGAAAATTGTGATGGCATAAGCCATGGAGCATTGTGATGACAAGTGTCATGGGACATTTTGATGACATTGGCATGGAGCATTATGATGACAAGAGTTCTGGAGCCCTTTGATGACAAGGGCATGGAGCATTGTGATCTCAGGGCCCATGGGGCATTGTGATGAAAAGAGCCATGGAGCATTGAGATGACAGGCGTCTTGAGGTATGGTGATGACAGTGGTCATGGAGCATTGTGATGAAAGAGATCATGGAGCAATATGATAACAGGGGCCATGGAGCATTGTGATGACAGGTGTATTGGAGCATTGTGATGAAAATAGTCATGGATCATTGTGATGACATGTGTCCTGGAACACTGTGATGAAACGGTTCATCGAGTATTGTGATGACAAGGGTCATAGCGAATTGTGATGACAGGTGTCATTGGGCATTGTGATGACATTGATCATCTAGGAATTGTGATGAAAGGTATCATGGAGCACTGTGATGACTGGGGGCATGAAGCATTGTTATGAAAATTGTCCTGGATTATTGTGATGACAGCAGTCATGGAGAATTGTGATGACAGGGATTATGCAGCATTGTGTTGACAAGGCTATGGACTATTGTGATGACAATGGTCATGGAGCAATGTGATGAAAGTTTTCATGGAACATCGTGATGAAAAGTGCCTGGGAGCATTGTGACGATAAAGGCCATGGAGCATTGTGATGACAAGTGTCACGGAGTATTGTAATGAAAGCTTTCATTATGCACTGTGATGACAAGGGGGATGGAGTATTGTGATGAAAATGGTTCTGGCGCATTGTGATAACAAAAGCCATGGAGCATTGTGATGACAGGCATCATGGAGCATGGTGAAGAAAGGGGCCAAGGGGAATTGTAATGACAATAGAGAAATGTGATGAAAATGGTCAGCGAGCATAGAGATGAAAGTGGTCATTGAGAATTGTGATGAATAGTGACATAGAGCATTGTGATGACAAAGGTCATGGAGAACTGTGATGACCAGGGTCATGTAGATTTGTGATGACGCGTCCATGGAACATTGTGATGACAAGAATTCTGGAGCATTGTGATGACAAGGGCCGTGGAGTATTGTGATGCCACGGTCATGGAACATTGTGATGACAAAATTCTGGAGCATTGTGAGGAAAAAGGCTTGGAGCATTGTGATTATAGGGGACATGGAGCAGTGTGATGACATGGGCAGGGAACACTGTGATGACAGTTGTTATGGAGCAATGTGATGACAAGTGTCATGGAGCATTGTGATGAGAGGGGCCTTGGAGAATTGTGATGACAGGCGTCATGAGGCATTGAGATGGTAGTGGTCATGGAGCATTATGATGAAAGGTGTTATGGAGCACTGTGATTACAGAGGCCATGGAGCATTGTGAATACAAAGGAAATGGGGCATTGAGATGACAGTGGTCATGGAGCATTGTGATGAAAGTGGTAATGGATCATTGTGATGACAAGTGTCCTGGGACCCTGTGATGACATGGTTCATGGAGCATTGTGATGACAATGGTCATGGCGAATTGTGATGACAATGTCATGGGGCATTGTGATGGCACTGGTCATCTAGAAATGTGATTAAAGTTATTATGGAGCACAGTAATGAGAGGGGCCATGGAGCATTGTGATGACAAGTGTCATGGAGCATTGTGATGACAGGTGTCATGGAGCATCGTAATAACAAATGCCATGGAGAATTGTGATGAGAGGTGGCATTGGGCATTGTGATGAAAGGGGTCATGGAGTACTGGGATTACAGGGGGCATGGAGCATTGTGAAAACAAGTGACATGGTGAATAGTGATGACAGGCTTCATATAGCATTGTGATGACAAGTGCCATTTAGAATTTTGATGTCAGGGTTCATCAGGCATTGTGTTGACGGGGGTCACGTGTCATTGTGATGACAAAGGCCATAGAGCATTGTGATCACAGGGGTCATGGAGCATTGTGATGACATGGGCCATGGAGCATTGTGAAGACAAGATTCATGGAGCATTGTGATGACACTGGCATGAAGCATGGTGATGACAACAGAACTGGAGCATTGTGATGACAAGGGCATGGAGCATTGTGATTACAGGAGACATGGAGCATTGTGATGACATTGGCAGGGATCATTGTGATGACAGGGATCATGGAGCATTGTGATGACAAAGACCAAGGAACATTTTGATGACAAGTGTCATTGAGCAATGTGATGACACGGGAATGGAGCATTTTAATGACAAATGTTCTGGAGCATTGTGATGACAAGCGCATGGAGCGTTGTGATTACAGGGGCCATGGAGCATTGTGATGACAACGGCATGGAGCATTGTGATGACAGTGGTCATTGAGCATTGTGATTACAAAGACCATGAGGCATTGTGATGACAGGGACCTTGGAGCATTGTAATGACAAGGGTCATCAAGCATTGTGATGACAGGGGTCATAGAGCATTGTGATGAGAAAGACCATGGAGCATGGTGATGACAGAGGCCATGGAACATTGTGATGACAAGGCCATGTACCATTGTGATGACAAGGGCAGGGAACCTTGTGGTGACCGGGGTCATGGAGCATTTTGATGACAACTTTCTTGGAACATTGTGATGACAGGGGTCATGGAGCAGTGTGTTGAAAAGGAACATGGAGCAGTGTGATTACACGGTCCATGGAACATTGTGAATACATAGGCCATGGAACAATGTGATGACAGGGGTCATGTAGCATTGTGATGACAGGGTCATGGAGCATTGGGATTACAGGGCTTATGGGGCACTGTGATGACAGGGGGCATGGAGCATTGTGATGAAAATTGTCCTGGAGCATTATGATGACAGCCGTCACAGAGGATTGGGATGAAAGGTATCATGCAGCATTGTGATGACAACGGTCATGGATCATTTTGATGACAGGGGTCATGGAACATTGTGATAAGAATGTTCATAAAGCCTTTTCATGACAGGGGTCATGAAGCATTGTGTTGACACGGGCATGGAGCATTGCAATGATAGGATATCTGGAGCATTGTGATGAAAAGGGGATGGAGCATTTTGATGACAGGGTCCAAGGAGCATTGTGCTGACAATGGCATGGAGCATTGTGATGAAAAGGGTACTGGAGCACTGTGAGGAAAGGAATCATGGATCATTGTGATGACAGGGGTCATGGAGCTTTGTGATGACAAGGGTCATGGAGCATTGTGATGACACGGTCAAGGAACATTGCGATGACAAGAATTATGGAGCATTGTGATGAAAGGACATGGAGCATTGTGATGAAAGGTGACAAGGAGCATTGTGATGATATGGGCAGAGAACTTTGTGATGACAGGGGTCATGGAGCATTGTGATGAAAAGTGTCATCGAACATTGTACTGACAGGGAACATGGAGCTTTTTGGTAAGAGAGGCCTTGGAGATTTGTGGTGGCAGGCGTCATGGGGCATTGTAATGACAGTGGTCTTGGATCATTGTGATGAAAGGGGTCATGGAGCACTGTGATTACAGGGGCCATGGAGCATTGTGAATACAAAGGCTATGGAGCATTGAGGTGACAGGTTTCATGGATCATTGTGATGAAAGTGATCATGGATCATTGTGATGACAAGAGTCCTGGAACCTTGTGATGACAAGGTTCATGGAGCATTGTGATGACAAGGACCATGGCGAATTGTTATGACATCTGTCATGGGGCATTGTGATGACAGTGGTCATCTAGAATTGTGATGAAAGGTATAATGGAGCACTGTGATGACAGGGGCCATGGAACATTGTGATGACAAAGGCCATGGAGCATTGTGATGACAAGTGTCATGGGGTATTTTGATGACATTGGCATGGAGCATTATGATGACAAGAGTTCTGGAGCATTTTGATGAAAAGGGCATGGAGCATTGTGATGACAGGGGCCATGGAAAATTGTGATGGCATAAGCCATGGAGCATTGTGATGACAAGTGTCATGGGACATTTTGATGACATTGGCATGGAGCATTATGATGACAAGAGTTCTGGAGCCCTTTGATGACAAGGGCATGGAGCATTGTGATCTCAGGGCCCATGGGGCATTGTGATGAAAAGAGCCATGGAGCATTGAGATGACAGGCGTCTTGAGGTATGGTGATGACAGTGGTCATGGAGCATTGTGATGAAAGAGATCATGGAGCAATATGATAACAGGGGCCATGGAGCATTGTGATGACAGGTGTATTGGAGCATTGTGATGAAAATAGTCATGGATCATTGTGATGACATGTGTCCTGGAACACTGTGATGAAACGGTTCATCGAGTATTGTGATGACAAGGGTCATAGCGAATTGTGATGACAGGTGTCATTGGGCATTGTGATGACATTGATCATCTAGGAATTGTGATGAAAGGTATCATGGAGCACTGTGATGACTGGGGGCATGAAGCATTGTTATGAAAATTGTCCTGGATTATTGTGATGACAGCAGTCATGGAGAATTGTGATGACAGGGATTATGCAGCATTGTGTTGACAAGGCTATGGACTATTGTGATGACAATGGTCATGGAGCAATGTGATGAAAGTTTTCATGGAACATCGTGATGAAAAGTGCCTGGGAGCATTGTGACGATAAAGGCCATGGAGCATTGTGATGACAAGTGTCACGGAGTATTGTAATGAAAGCTTTCATTATGCACTGTGATGACAAGGGGGATGGAGTATTGTGATGAAAATGGTTCTGGCGCATTGTGATAACAAAAGCCATGGAGCATTGTGATGACAGGCATCATGGAGCATGGTGAAGAAAGGGGCCAAGGGGAATTGTAATGACAATAGAGAAATGTGATGAAAATGGTCAGCGAGCATAGAGATGAAAGTGGTCATTGAGAATTGTGATGAATAGTGACATAGAGCATTGTGATGACAAAGGTCATGGAGAACTGTGATGACCAGGGTCATGTAGCTTTGTGATGACACGTCCATGGAACATTGTGATGACAAGAATTCTGGAGCATTGTGATGACAAGGGCCGTGGAGTATTGTGATGCCACGGTCATGGAACATTGTGATGACAAAATTCTGGAGCATTGTGAGGAAAAAGGCTTGGAGCATTGTGATTATAGGGGACATGGAGCAGTGTGATGACATGGGCAGGGAACACTGTGATGACAGTTGTTATGGAGCAATGTGATGACAAGTGTCATGGAGCATTGTGATGAGAGGGGCCTTGGAGAATTGTGATGACAGGCGTCATGAGGCATTGAGATGGTAGTGTTCATGGAGCATTATGATTGAAGGTGTTATGGAGCACTGTGATTACAGAGGCCATGGAGCATTGTGAATACAAAGGAAATGGGGCATTGAGATGACAGTGGTCATGGAGCATTGTGATGAAAGTGGTAATGGATCATTGTGATGACAAGTGTCCTGGGACCCTGTGATGACATGGTTCATGGAGCATTGTGATGACAATGGTCATGGCGAATTGTGATGACAATGTCATGGGGCATTGTGATGGCACTGGTCATCTAGAAATGTGATTAAAGTTATTATGGAGCACAGTAATGAGAGGGGCCATGGAGCATTGTGATGACAAGTGTCATGGAGCATTGTGATGACAGGTGTCATGGAGCATCGTAATAACAAATGCCATGGAGAATTGTGATGAGAGGTGGCATTGGGCATTGTGATGAAAGGGGTCATGGAGTACTGGGATTACAGGGGGCATGGAGCATTGTGAAAATAAGTGACATGGTGAATAGTGATGACAGGCTTCATATAGCATTGTGATGACAAGTGCCATTTAGCATTTTGATGTCAGGGTTCATCAGGCATTGTGTTGACGGGGGTCACGTGTCATTGTGATGACAAAGGCCATAGAGCATTGTGATCACAGGGGTCATGGAGCATTGTGATGACATGGGCCATGGAGCATTGTGAAGACAAGATTCATGGAGCATTGTGATGACACTGGCATGAAGCATGGTGATGACAACAGAACTGGAGCATTGTGATGACAAGGGCATGGAGCATTGTGATTACAGGAGACATGGAGCATTGTGATGACATTGGCAGGGATCATTGTGATGACAGGGATCATGGAGCATTGTGATGACAAAGACCAAGGAACATTTTGATGACAAGTGTCATTGAGCAATGTGATGACACGGGAATGGAGCATTTTGATGACAAATGTTCTGGAGCATTGTGATGACAAGCGCATGGAGCGTTGTGATTACAGGGGCCATGGAGCATTGTGATGACAACGGCATGGAGCATTGTGATGACAGTGGTCATTGAGCATTGTGATTACAAAGACCATGAGGCATTGTGATGACAGGGACCTTGGAGCATTGTAATGACAAGGGTCATCAAGCATTGTGATGACAGGGGTCATAGAGCATTGTGATGAGAAAGACCATGGAGCATGGTGATGACAGAGGCCATGGAAAATTGTGATGACAAGGCCATGTACCATTGTGATGACAAGGGCAGGGAACCTTGTGGTGACCGGGGTCATGGAGCATTTTGATGACAACTTTCATGGAACATTGTGATGACAGGGGTCATGGAGCAGTGTGTTGAAAAGGAACATGGAGCAGTGTGATTACAGGGTCCATGGAACATTGTGAATACATAGGCCATGGAACAATGTGATGACAGGGGTCATGTAGCATTGTGATGACAGGGTCATGGAGCATTGGGATTACAGGGCTTATGGGGCACTGTGATGACAGGGGGCATGTAGCATTGTGATGAAAATTGTCCTGGAGCATTATGATGACAGCAATCACAGAGGATTGGGATGAAAGGTATCATGCAGCATTGTGATGACAACGGTCATGGATCATTTTGATGACAGGGGTCATGGAACATTGTGATAAGAATGTTCATAAAGCATTTTGATGACAGGGGTCATGAAGCATTGTGTTGACACGGGCATGGAGCATTGTAATGATAGGATATCTGGAGCATTGTGATGAAAAGGGGATGGAGCATTTTGATGACAGGGTCCAAGGAGCATTGTGCTGACAATGGCATGGAGCATTGTGATGAAAAGGGTACTGGAGCACTGTGAGGAAAGGAATCATGGATCATTGTGATGACAGGGGTCATGGAGCTTTGTGATGACAAGGGTCATGGAGCATTGTGATGACACGGTCAAGGAACATTGCGATGACAAGAATTATGGAGCATTGTGATGAAAGGACATGGAGCATTGTGATGAAAGGTGACAAGGAGCATTGTGATGATATGGGCAGAGAACTTTGTGATGACAGGGGTCATGGAGCATTGTGATGAAAAGTGTCATCGAACATTGTACTGACAGGGAACATGGAGCTTTTTGGTAAGAGAGGCCTTGGAGATTTGTGGTGGCAGGCGTCATGGGGCATTGTAATGACAGCGGTCTTGGATCATTGTGATGAAAGGGGTCATGGAGCACTGTGATTACAGGGGCCATGGAGCATTGTGAATACAAAGGCTATGGAGCATTGAGGTGACAGGTTTCATGGATCATTGTGATGAAAGTGATCATGGATCATTGTGATGACAAGAGTCCTGGAACCTTGTGATGACAAGGTTCATGGAGCATTGTGATGACAAGGACCATGGCGAATTGTTATGACATCTGTCATGGGGCATTGTGATGACAGTGGTCATCTAGAATTGTGATGAAAGGTATAATGGAGCACTGTGATGACAGGGGCCATGGAACATTGTGATGACAAAGGCCATGGAGCATTGTGATGACAAGTGTCATGGGGTATTTTGATGACATTGGCATGGAGCATTATGATGACAAGAGCTCTGGCCACTTTGATGACAAGGGCATGGAGCATTGTGATGACAGGGGCCATGGAAAATTGTGATGGCATAAGCCATGGAGCATTGTGATGACAAGTGTCATGGGACATTTTGATGACATTGGCATGGAGCATTATGATGACAAGAGTTCTGGAGCCCTTTGATGACAAGGGCATGGAGCATTGTGATCACAGGGCCCATGGGGCATTGTGATGAAAAGAGCCATGGAGCATTGAGATGACAGGCGTCTTGAGGTATGGTGATGACAGTGGTCATGGAGCATTGTGATGAAAGAGATCATGGAGCAATATGATAACAGGGGCCATGGAGCATTGTGATGACAGGTGTATTGGAGCATTGTGATGAAAATAGTCATGGATCATTGTGATGACATGTGTCCTGGAACACTGTGATGAAACGGTTCATCGAGTATTGTGATGACAAGGGTCATAGCGAATTGTGATGACAGGTGTCATTGGGCATTGTGATGACATTGATCATCTAGGAATTGTGATGAAAGGTATCATGGAGCACTGTGATGACTGGGGGCATGAAGCATTGTTATGAAAATTGTCCTGGGTTATTGTGATGACAGCAGTCATGGAGAATTGTGATGACAGGGATTATGCAGCATTGTGTTGACAAGGCTATGGACTATTGTGATGACAATGGTCATGGAGCAATGTGATGAAAGTTTTCATGGAACATCGTGATGAAAAGTGCCTGGGAGCATTGTGACGATAAAGGCCATGGAGCATTGTGATGACAAGTGTCACGGAGTATTGTAATGAAAGCTTTCATTATGCACTGTGATGACAAGGGGGATGGAGTATTGTGATGAAAATGGTTCTGGCGCATTGTGATAACAAAAGCCATGGAGCATTGTGATGACAGGCATCATGGAGCATGGTGAAGAAAGGGGCCAAGGGGAATTGTAATGACAATAGAGAAATGTGATGAAAATGGTCAGCGAGCATAGAGATGAAAGTGGTCATTGAGAATTGTGATGAATAGTGACATAGAGCATTGTGATGACAAAGGTCATGGAGAACTGTGATGACCAGGGTCATGTAGCTTTGTGATGACACGTCCATGGAACATTGTGATGACAAGAATTCTGGAGCATTGTAATGACAAGGGCCGTGGAGTATTGTGATGCCACGGTCATGGAACATTGTGATGACAAAATTCTGGAGCATTGTGAGGAAAAAGGCTTGGAGCATTGTGATTATAGGGGACATGGAGCATTGTGATGACATGGGCAGGGAACACTGTGATGACAGTTGTTATGGAGCAATGTGATGACAAGTGTCATGGAGCATTGTGATGAGAGGGGCCTTGGAGAATCGTGATGACAGGCATCATGAGGCATTGAGATGGCAGTGGTCATGGAGCATTATGATGAAAGGTGTTATGGAGCACTGTGATTACAGAGGCCATGGAGCATTGTGAATACAAAGGAAATGGGGCATTGAGATGACAGTGGTCATGGAGCATTGTGATGAAAGTGGTAATGGATCATTGTGATGACAAGTGTCCTGGGACCCTGTGATGACATGGTTCATGGAGCATTGTGATGACAATGGTCATGGCGAATTGTGATGACAATGTCATGGGGCATTGTGATGGCACTGGTCATCTAGAAATGTGATTAAAGTTATTATGGAGCACAGTAATGAGAGGGGCCATGGAGCATTGTGATGACAAGTGTCATGGAGCATTGTGATGACAGGTGTCATGGAGCATCGTAATAACAAATGCCATGGAGAATTGTGATGAGAGGTGGCATTGGGCATTGTGATGAAAGGGGTCATGGAGTACTGGGATTACAGGGGGCATGGAGCATTGTGAAAACAAGTGACATGGTGAATAGTGATGACAGGCTTCATATAGCATTGTGATGACAAGTGCCATTTAGCATTTTGATGTCAGGGTTCATCAGGCATTGTGTTGACGGGGGTCACGTGTCATTGTGATGACAAAGGCCATAGAGCATTGTGATCACAGGGGTCATGGAGCATTGTGACGACATGGGCCATGGAGCATTGTGAAGACAAGATTCATGGAGCATTGTGATGACACTGGCATGAAGCATGGTGATGACAACAGAACTGGAGCATTGTGATGACAAGGGCATGGAGCATTGTGATTACAGGAGACATGGAGCATTGTGATGACATTGGCAGGGATCACTGTGATGACAGGGATCATGGAGCATTGTGATGACAAAGACCAAGGAACATTTTGATGACAAGTGTCATTGAGCAATGTGATGACACGGGAATGGAGCATTTTGATGACAAATGTTCTGGAGCATTGTGATGACAAGCGCATGGAGCGTTGTGATTACAGGGGCCATGGAGCATTGTGATGACAACGGCATGGAGCATTGTGATGACAGTGGTCATTGAGCATTGTGATTACAAAGACCATGAGGCATTGTGATGACAGGGACCTTGGAGCATTGTAATGACAAGGGTCATCAAGCATTGTGATGACAGGGGTCATAGAGCATTGTGATGAGAAAGACCATGGAGCATGGTGATGACAGAGGCCATGGAACATTGTGATGACAAGGCCATGTACCATTGTGATGACAAGGGCAGGGAACCTTGTGGTGACCGGGGTCATGGAGCATTTTGATGACAACTTTCATGGAACATTGTGATGACAGGGGTCATGGAGCAGTGTGTTGAAAAGGAACATGGAGCAGTGTGATTACACGGTCCATGGAACATTGTGAATACATAGGCCATGGAACAATGTGATGACAGGGGTCATGTAGCATTGTGATGACAGGGTCATGGAGCATTGGGATTACAGGGCTTATGGGGCACTGTGATGACAGGGGGCATGGAGCATTGTGATGAAAATTGTCCTGGAGCATTATGATGACAGCCATCACAGAGGATTGGGATGAAAGGTATCATGCAGCATTGTGATGACAACGGTCATGGATCATTTTGATGACAGGGGTCATGGAACATTGTGATAAGAATGTTCATAAAGCATTTTCATGACAGGGGTCATGAAGCATTGTGTTGACAAGGGCATGGAGCATTGTAATGATAGGATATCTGGAGCATTGTGATGAAAAGGGGATGGAGCATTTTGATGACAGGGTCCAAGGAGCATTGTGCTGACAATGGCATGGAGCATTGTGATGAAAAGGGTACTGGAGCACTGTGAGGAAAGGAATCATGGATCATTGTGATGACAGGGGTCATGGAGCTTTGTGATGACAAGGGTCATGGAGCATTGTGATGACACGGTCAAGGAACATTGCGATGACAAGAATTATGGAGCATTGTGATGAAAGGACATGGAGCATTGTGATGAAAGGTGACAAGGAGCATTGTGATGATATGGGCAGAGAACTTTGTGATGACAGGGGTCATGGAGCATTGTGATGAAAAGTGTCATCGAACATTGTACTGACAGGGAACATGGAGCTTTTTGGTAAGAGAGGCCTTGGAGATTTGTGGTGGCAGGCGTCATGGGGCATTGTAATGACAGCGGTCTTGGATCATTGTGATGAAAGGGGTCATGGAGCACTGTGATTACAGGGGCCATGGAGCATTGTGAATACAAAGGCTATGGAGCATTGAGGTGACAGGTTTCATGGATCATTGTGATGAAAGTGATCATGGATCATTGTGATGACAAGAGTCCTGGAACCTTGTGATGACAAGGTTCATGGAGCATTGTGATGACAAGGACCATGGCGAATTGTTATGACATCTGTCATGGGGCATTGTGATGACAGTGGTCATCTAGAATTGTGATGAAAGGTATAATGGAGCACTGTGATGACAGGGGCCATGGAACATTGTGATGACAAAGGCCATGGAGCATTGTGATGACAAGTGTCATGGGGTATTTTGATGACATTGGCATGGAGCATTATGATGACAAGAGTTCTGGAGCATTTTGATGAAAAGGGCATGGAGCATTGTGATGACAGGGGCCATGGAAAATTGTGATGGCATAAGCCATGGAGCATTGTGATGACAAGTGTCATGGGACATTTTGATGACATTGGCATGGAGCATTATGATGACAAGAGTTCTGGAGCCCTTTGATGACAAGGGCATGGAGCATTGTGATCTCAGGGCCCATGGGGCATTGTGATGAAAAGAGCCATGGAGCATTGAGATGACAGGCGTCTTGAGGTATGGTGATGACAGTGGTCATGGAGCATTGTGATGAAAGAGATCATGGAGCAATATGATAACAGGGGCCATGGAGCATTGTGATGACAGGTGTATTGGAGCATTGTGATGAAAATAGTCATGGATCATTGTGATGACATGTGTCCTGGAACACTGTGATGAAACGGTTCATCGAGTATTGTGATGACAAGGGTCATAGCGAATTGTGATGACAGGTGTCATTGGGCATTGTGATGACATTGATCATCTAGGAATTGTGATGAAAGGTATCATGGAGCACTGTGATGACTGGGGGCATGAAGCATTGTTATGAAAATTGTCCTGGATTATTGTGATGACAGCAGTCATGGAGAATTGTGATGACAGGGATTATGCAGCATTGTGTTGACAAGGCTATGGACTATTGTGATGACAATGGTCATGGAGCAATGTGATGAAAGTTTTCATGGAACATCGTGATGAAAAGTGCCTGGGAGCATTGTGACGATAAAGGCCATGGAGCATTGTGATGACAAGTGTCACGGAGTATTGTAATGAAAGCTTTCATTATGCACTGTGATGACAAGGGGGATGGAGTATTGTGATGAAAATGGTTCTGGCGCATTGTGATAACAAAAGCCATGGAGCATTGTGATGACAGGCATCATGGAGCATGGTGAAGAAAGGGGCCAAGGGGAATTGTAATGACAATAGAGAAATGTGATGAAAATGGTCAGCGAGCATAGAGATGAAAGTGGTCATTGAGAATTGTGATGAATAGTGACATAGAGCATTGTGATGACAAAGGTCATGGAGAACTGTGATGACCAGGGTCATGTAGCTTTGTGATGACACGTCCATGGAACATTGTGATGACAAGAATTCTGGAGCATTGTGATGACAAGGGCCGTGGAGTATTGTGATGCCACGGTCATGGAACATTGTGATGACAAAATTCTGGAGCATTGTGAGGAAAAAGGCTTGGAGCATTGTGATTATAGGGGACATGGAGCAGTGTGATGACATGGGCAGGGAACACTGTGATGACAGTTGTTATGGAGCAATGTGATGACAAGTGTCATGGAGCATTGTGATGAGAGGGGCCTTGGAGAATTGTGATGACAGGCGTCATGAGGCATTGAGATGGTAGTGGTCATGGAGCATTATGATGAAAGGTGTTATGGAGCACTGTGATTACAGAGGCCATGGAGCATTGTGAATACAAAGGAAATGGGGCATTGAGATGACAGTGGTCATGGAGCATTGTGATGAAAGTGGTAATGGATCATTGTGATGACAAGTGTCCTGGGACCCTGTGATGACATGGTTCATGGAGCATTGTGATGACAATGGTCATGGCGAATTGTGATGACAATGTCATGGGGCATTGTGATGGCACTGGTCATCTAGAAATGTGATTAAAGTTATTATGGAGCACAGTAATGAGAGGGGCCATGGAGCATTGTGATGACAAGTGTCATGGAGCATTGTGATGACAGGTGTCATGGAGCATCGTAATGACAAATGCCATGGAGAATTGTGATGAGAGGTGGCATTGGGCATTGTGATGAAAGGGGTCATGGAGTACTGGGATTACAGGGGGCATGGAGCATTGTGAAAACAAGTGACATGGTGAATAGTGATGACAGGCTTCATATAGCATTGTGATGACAAGTGCCATTTAGAATTTTGATGTCAGGGTTCATCAGGCATTGTGTTGACGGGGGTCACGTGTCATTGTGATGACAAAGGCCATAGAGCATTGTGATCACAGGGGTCATGGAGCATTGTGATGACATGGGCCATGGAGCATTGTGAAGACAAGATTCATGGAGCATTGTGATGACACTGGCATGAAGCATGGTGATGACAACAGAACTGGAGCATTGTGATGACAAGGGCATGGAGCATTGTGATTACAGGAGACATGGAGCATTGTGATGACATTGGCAGGGATCACTGTGATGACAGGGATCATGGAGCATTGTGATGACAAAGACCAAGGAACATTTTGATGACAAGTGTCATTGAGCAATGTGATGACACGGGAATGGAGCATTTTAATGACAAATGTTCTGGAGCATTGTGATGACAAGCGCATGGAGCGTTGTGATTACAGGGGCCATGGAGCATTGTGATGACAACGGCATGGAGCATTGTGATGACAGTGGTCATTGAGCATTGTGATTACAAAGACCATGAGGCATTGTGATGACAGGGACCTTGGAGCATTGTAATGACAAGGGTCATCAAGCATTGTGATGACAGGGGTCATAGAGCATTGTGATGAGAAAGACCATGGAGCATGGTGATGACAGAGGCCATGGAACATTGTGATGACAAGGCCATGTACCATTGTGATGACAAGGGCAGGGAACCTTGTGGTGACCGGGGTCATGGAGCATTTTGATGACAACTTTCTTGGAACATTGTGATGACAGGGGTCATGGAGCAGTGTGTTGAAAAGGAACATGGAGCAGTGTGATTACACGGTCCATGGAACATTGTGAATACATAGGCCATGGAACAATGTGATGACAGGGGTCATGTAGCATTGTGATGACAGGGTCATGGAGCATTGGGATTACAGGGCTTATGGGGCACTGTGATGACAGGGGGCATGGAGCATTGTGATGAAAATTGTCCTGGAGCATTATGATGACAGCCGTCACAGAGGATTGGGATGAAAGGTATCATGCAGCATTGTGATGACAACGGTCATGGATCATTTTGATGACAGGGGTCATGGAACATTGTGATAAGAATGTTCATAAAGCCTTTTCATGACAGGGGTCATGAAGCATTGTGTTGACACGGGCATGGAGCATTGCAATGATAGGATATCTGGAGCATTGTGATGAAAAGGGGATGGAGCATTTTGATGACAGGGTCCAAGGAGCATTGTGCTGACAATGGCATGGAGCATTGTGATGAAAAGGGTACTGGAGCACTGTGAGGAAAGGAATCATGGATCATTGTGATGACAGGGGTCATGGAGCTTTGTGATGACAAGGGTCATGGAGCATTGTGATGACACGGTCAAGGAACATTGCGATGACAAGAATTATGGAGCATTGTGATGAAAGGACATGGAGCATTGTGATGAAAGGTGACAAGGAGCATTGTGATGATATGGGCAGAGAACTTTGTGATGACAGGGGTCATGGAGCATTGTGATGAAAAGTGTCATCGAACATTGTACTGACAGGGAACATGGAGCTTTTTGGTAAGAGAGGCCTTGGAGATTTGTGGTGGCAGGCGTCATGGGGCATTGTAATGACAGCGGTCTTGGATCATTGTGATGAAAGGGGTCATGGAGCACTGTGATTACAGGGGCCATGGAGCATTGTGAATACAAAGGCTATGGAGCATTGAGGTGACAGGTTTCATGGATCATTGTGATGAAAGTGATCATGGATCATTGTGATGACAAGAGTCCTGGAACCTTGTGATGACAAGGTTCATGGAGCATTGTGATGACAAGGACCATGGCGAATTGTTATGACATCTGTCATGGGGCATTGTGATGACAGTGGTCATCTAGAATTGTGATGAAAGGTATAATGGAGCACTGTGATGACAGGGGCCATGGAACATTGTGATGACAAAGGCCATGGAGCATTGTGATGACAAGTGTCATGGGGTATTTTGATGACATTGGCATGGAGCATTATGATGACAAGAGTTCTGGAGCATTTTGATGAAAAGGGCATGGAGCATTGTGATGACAGGGGCCATGGAAAATTGTGATGGCATAAGCCATGGAGCATTGTGATGACAAGTGTCATGGGACATTTTGATGACATTGGCATGGAGCATTATGATGACAAGAGTTCTGGAGCCCTTTGATGACAAGGGCATGGAGCATTGTGATCTCAGGGCCCATGGGGCATTGTGATGAAAAGAGCCATGGAGCATTGAGATGACAGGCGTCTTGAGGTATGGTGATGACAGTGGTCATGGAGCATTGTGATGAAAGAGATCATGGAGCAATATGATAACAGGGGCCATGGAGCATTGTGATGACAGGTGTATTGGAGCATTGTGATGAAAATAGTCATGGATCATTGTGATGACATGTGTCCTGGAACACTGTGATGAAACGGTTCATCGAGTATTGTGATGACAAGGGTCATAGCGAATTGTGATGACAGGTGTCATTGGGCATTGTGATGACATTGATCATCTAGGAATTGTGATGAAAGGTATCATGGAGCACTGTGATGACTGGGGGCATGAAGCATTGTTATGAAAATTGTCCTGGATTATTGTGATGACAGCAGTCATGGAGAATTGTGATGACAGGGATTATGCAGCATTGTGTTGACAAGGCTATGGACTATTGTGATGACAATGGTCATGGAGCAATGTGATGAAAGTTTTCATGGAACATCGTGATGAAAAGTGCCTGGGAGCATTGTGACGATAAAGGCCATGGAGCATTGTGATGACAAGTGTCACGGAGTATTGTAATGAAAGCTTTCATTATGCACTGTGATGACAAGGGGGATGGAGTATTGTGATGAAAATGGTTCTGGCGCATTGTGATAACAAAAGCCATGGAGCATTGTGATGACAGGCATCATGGAGCATGGTGAAGAAAGGGGCCAAGGGGAATTGTAATGACAATAGAGAAATGTGATGAAAATGGTCAGCGAGCATAGAGATGAAAGTGGTCATTGAGAATTGTGATGAATAGTGACATAGAGCATTGTGATGACAAAGGTCATGGAGAACTGTGATGACCAGGGTCATGTAGATTTGTGATGACGCGTCCATGGAACATTGTGATGACAAGAATTCTGGAGCATTGTGATGACAAGGGCCGTGGAGTATTGTGATGCCACGGTCATGGAACATTGTGATGACAAAATTCTGGAGCATTGTGAGGAAAAAGGCTTGGAGCATTGTGATTATAGGGGACATGGAGCAGTGTGATGACATGGGCAGGGAACACTGTGATGACAGTTGTTATGGAGCAATGTGATGACAAGTGTCATGGAGCATTGTGATGAGAGGGGCCTTGGAGAATTGTGATGACAGGCGTCATGAGGCATTGAGATGGTAGTGGTCATGGAGCATTATGATGAAAGGTGTTATGGAGCACTGTGATTACAGAGGCCATGGAGCATTGTGAATACAAAGGAAATGGGGCATTGAGATGACAGTGGTCATGGAGCATTGTGATGAAAGTGGTAATGGATCATTGTGATGACAAGTGTCCTGGGACCCTGTGATGACTTGGTTCATGGAGCATTGTGATGACAATGGTCATGGCGAATTGTGATGACAATGTCATGGGGCATTGTGATGGCACTGGTCATCTAGAAATGTGATTAAAGTTATTATGGAGCACAGTAATGAGAGGGGCCATGGAGCATTGTGATGACAAGTGTCATGGAGCATTGTGATGACAGGTGTCATGGAGCATCGTAATAACAAATGCCATGGAGAATTGTGATGAGAGGTGGCATTGGGCATTGTGATGAAAGGGGTCATGGAGTACTGGGATTACAGGGGGCATGGAGCATTGTGAAAACAAGTGACATGGTGAATAGTGATGACAGGCTTCATATAGCATTGTGATGACAAGTGCCATTTAGAATTTTGATGTCAGGGTTCATCAGGCATTGTGTTGACGGGGGTCACGTGTCATTGTGATGACAAAGGCCATAGAGCATTGTGATCACAGGGGTCATGGAGCATTGTGATGACATGGGCCATGGAGCATTGTGAAGACAAGATTCATGGAGCATTGTGATGACACTGGCATGAAGCATGGTGATGACAACAGAACTGGAGCATTGTGATGACAAGGGCATGGAGCATTGTGATTACAGGAGACATGGAGCATTGTGATGACATTGGCAGGGATCATTGTGATGACAGGGATCATGGAGCATTGTGATGACAAAGACCAAGGAACATTTTGATGACAAGTGTCATTGAGCAATGTGATGACACGGGAATGGAGCATTTTAATGACAAATGTTCTGGAGCATTGTGATGACAAGCGCATGGAGCGTTGTGATTACAGGGGCCATGGAGCATTGTGATGACAACGGCATGGAGCATTGTGATGACAGTGGTCATTGAGCATTGTGATTACAAAGACCATGAGGCATTGTGATGACAGGGACCTTGGAGCATTGTAATGACAAGGGTCATCAAGCATTGTGATGACAGGGGTCATAGAGCATTGTGATGAGAAAGACCATGGAGCATGGTGATGACAGAGGCCATGGAACATTGTGATGACAAGGCCATGTACCATTGTGATGACAAGGGCAGGGAACCTTGTGGTGACCGGGGTCATGGAGCATTTTGATGACAACTTTCTTGGAACATTGTGATGACAGGGGTCATGGAGCAGTGTGTTGAAAAGGAACATGGAGCAGTGTGATTACACGGTCCATGGAACATTGTGAATACATAGGCCATGGAACAATGTGATGACAGGGGTCATGTAGCATTGTGATGACAGGGTCATGGAGCATTGGGATTACAGGGCTTATGGGGCACTGTGATGACAGGGGGCATGGAGCATTGTGATGAAAATTGTCCTGGAGCATTATGATGACAGCCGTCACAGAGGATTGGGATGAAAGGTATCATGCAGCATTGTGATGACAACGGTCATGGATCATTTTGATGACAGGGGTCATGGAACATTGTGATAAGAATGTTCATAAAGCATTTTCATGACAGGGGTCATGAAGCATTGTGTTGACACGGGCATGGAGCATTGCAATGATAGGATATCTGGAGCATTGTGATGAAAAGGGGATGGAGCATTTTGATGACAGGGTCCAAGGAGCATTGTGCTGACAATGGCATGGAGCATTGTGATGAAAAGGGTACTGGAGCACTGTGAGGAAAGGAAGCATGGATCATTGTGATGACAGGGGTCATGGAGCTTTGTGATGACAAGGGTCATGGAGCATTGTGATGACACGGTCAAGGAACATTGCGATGACAAGAATTATGGAGCATTGTGATGAAAGGACATGGAGCATTGTGATGAAAGGTGACAAGGAGCATTGTGATGATATGGGCAGAGAACTTTGTGATGACAGGGGTCATGGAGCATTGTGATGAAAAGTGTCATCGAACATTGTACTGACAGGGAACATGGAGCTTTTTGGTAAGAGAGGCCTTGGAGATTTGTGGTGGCAGGCGTCATGGGGCATTGTAATGACAGTGGTCTTGGATCATTGTGATGAAAGGGGTCATGGAGCACTGTGATTACAGGGGCCATGGAGCATTGTGAATACAAAGGCTATGGAGCATTGAGGTGACAGGTTTCATGGATCATTGTGATGAAAGTGATCATGGATCATTGTGATGACAAGAGTCCTGGAACCTTGTGATGACAAGGTTCATGGAGCATTGTGATGACAAGGACCATGGCGAATTGTTATGACATCTGTCATGGGGCATTGTGATGACAGTGGTCATCTAGAATTGTGATGAAAGGTATAATGGAGCACTGTGATGACAGGGGCCATGGAACATTGTGATGACAAAGGCCATGGAGCATTGTGATGACAAGTGTCATGGGGTATTTTGATGACATTGGCATGGAGCATTATGATGACAAGAGTTCTGGAGCATTTTGATGAAAAGGGCATGGAGCATTGTGATGACAGGGGCCATGGAAAATTGTGATGGCATAAGCCATGGAGCATTGTGATGACAAGTGTCATGGGACATTTTGATGACATTGGCATGGAGCATTATGATGACAAGAGTTCTGGAGCCCTTTGATGACAAGGGCATGGAGCATTGTGATCTCAGGGCCCATGGGGCATTGTGATGAAAAGAGCCATGGAGCATTGAGATGACAGGCGTCTTGAGGTATGGTGATGACAGTGGTCATGGAGCATTGTGATGAAAGAGATCATGGAGCAATATGATAACAGGGGCCATGGAGCATTGTGATGACAGGTGTATTGGAGCATTGTGATGAAAATAGTCATGGATCATTGTGATGACATGTGTCCTGGAACACTGTGATGAAACGGTTCATCGAGTATTGTGATGACAAGGGTCATAGCGAATTGTGATGACAGGTGTCATTGGGCATTGTGATGACATTGATCATCTAGGAATTGTGATGAAAGGTATCATGGAGCACTGTGATGACTGGGGGCATGAAGCATTGTTATGAAAATTGTCCTGGATTATTGTGATGACAGCAGTCATGGAGAATTGTGATGACAGGGATTATGCAGCATTGTGTTGACAAGGCTATGGACTATTGTGATGACAATGGTCATGGAGCAATGTGATGAAAGTTTTCATGGAACATCGTGATGAAAAGTGCCTGGGAGCATTGTGACGATAAAGGCCATGGAGCATTGTGATGACAAGTGTCACGGAGTATTGTAATGAAAGCTTTCATTATGCACTGTGATGACAAGGGGGATGGAGTATTGTGATGAAAATGGTTCTGGCGCATTGTGATAACAAAAGCCATGGAGCATTGTGATGACAGGCATCATGGAGCATGGTGAAGAAAGGGGCCAAGGGGAATTGTAATGACAATAGAGAAATGTGATGAAAATGGTCAGCGAGCATAGAGATGAAAGTGGTCATTGAGAATTGTGATGAATAGTGACATAGAGCATTGTGATGACAAAGGTCATGGAGAACTGTGATGACCAGGGTCATGTAGCTTTGTGATGACACGTCCATGGAACATTGTGATGACAAGAATTCTGGAGCATTGTGATGACAAGGGCCGTGGAGTATTGTGATGCCACGGTCATGGAACATTGTGATGACAAAATTCTGGAGCATTGTGAGGAAAAAGGCTTGGAGCATTGTGATTATAGGGGACATGGAGCAGTGTGATGACATGGGCAGGGAACACTGTGATGACAGTTGTTATGGAGCAATGTGATGACAAGTGTCATGGAGCATTGTGATGAGAGGGGCCTTGGAGAATTGTGATGACAGGCGTCATGAGGCATTGAGATGGTAGTGTTCATGGAGCATTATGATTGAAGGTGTTATGGAGCACTGTGATTACAGAGGCCATGGAGCATTGTGAATACAAAGGAAATGGGGCATTGAGATGACAGTGGTCATGGAGCATTGTGATGAAAGTGGTAATGGATCATTGTGATGACAAGTGTCCTGGGACCCTGTGATGACATGGTTCATGGAGCATTGTGATGACAATGGTCATGGCGAATTGTGATGACAATGTCATGGGGCATTGTGATGGCACTGGTCATCTAGAAATGTGATTAAAGTTATTATGGAGCACAGTAATGAGAGGGGCCATGGAGCATTGTGATGACAAGTGTCATGGAGCATTGTGATGACAGGTGTCATGGAGCATCGTAATAACAAATGCCATGGAGAATTGTGATGAGAGGTGGCATTGGGCATTGTGATGAAAGGGGTCATGGAGTACTGGGATTACAGGGGGCATGGAGCATTGTGAAAACAAGTGACATGGTGAATAGTGATGACAGGCTTCATATAGCATTGTGATGACAAGTGCCATTTAGCATTTTGATGTCAGGGTTCATCAGGCATTGTGTTGACGGGGGTCACGTGTCATTGTGATGACAAAGGCCATAGAGCATTGTGATCACAGGGGTCATGGAGCATTGTGACGACATGGGCCATGGAGCATTGTGAAGACAAGATTCATGGAGCATTGTGATGACACTGGCATGAAGCATGGTGATGACAACAGAACTGGAGCATTGTGATGACAAGGGCATGGAGCATTGTGATTACAGGAGACATGGAGCATTGTGATGACATTGGCAGGGATCACTGTGATGACAGGGATCATGGAGCATTGTGATGACAAAGACCAAGGAACATTTTGATGACAAGTGTCATTGAGCAATGTGATGACACGGGAATGGAGCATTTTGATGACAAATGTTCTGGAGCATTGTGATGACAAGCGCATGGAGCGTTGTGATTACAGGGGCCATGGAGCATTGTGATGACAACGGCATGGAGCATTGTGATGACAGTGGTCATTGAGCATTGTGATTACAAAGACCATGAGGCATTGTGATGACAGGGACCTTGGAGCATTGTAATGACAAGGGTCATCAAGCATTGTGATGACAGGGGTCATAGAGCATTGTGATGAGAAAGACCATGGAGCATGGTGATGACAGAGGCCATGGAACATTGTGATGACAAGGCCATGTACCATTGTGATGACAAGGGCAGGGAACCTTGTGGTGACCGGGGTCATGGAGCATTTTGATGACAACTTTCATGGAACATTGTGATGACAGGGGTCATGGAGCAGTGTGTTGAAAAGGAACATGGAGCAGTGTGATTACACGGTCCATGGAACATTGTGAATACATAGGCCATGGAACAATGTGATGACAGGGGTCATGTAGCATTGTGATGACAGGGTCATGGAGCATTGGGATTACAGGGCTTATGGGGCACTGTGATGACAGGGGGCATGGAGCATTGTGATGAAAATTGTCCTGGAGCATTATGATGACAGCCATCACAGAGGATTGGGATGAAAGGTATCATGCAGCATTGTGATGACAACGGTCATGGATCATTTTGATGACAGGGGTCATGGAACATTGTGATAAGAATGTTCATAAAGCATTTTCATGACAGGGGTCATGAAGCATTGTGTTGACAAGGGCATGGAGCATTGTAATGATAGGATATCTGGAGCATTGTGATGAAAAGGGGATGGAGCATTTTGATGACAGGGTCCAAGGAGCATTGTGCTGACAATGGCATGGAGCATTGTGATGAAAAGGGTACTGGAGCACTGTGAGGAAAGGAATCATGGATCATTGTGATGACAGGGGTCATGGAGCTTTGTGATGACAAGGGTCATGGAGCATTGTGATGACACGGTCAAGGAACATTGCGATGACAAGAATTATGGAGCATTGTGATGAAAGGACATGGAGCATTGTGATGAAAGGTGACAAGGAGCATTGTGATGATATGGGCAGAGAACTTTGTGATGACAGGGGTCATGGAGCATTGTGATGAAAAGTGTCATCGAACATTGTACTGACAGGGAACATGGAGCTTTTTGGTAAGAGAGGCCTTGGAGATTTGTGGTGGCAGGCGTCATGGGGCATTGTAATGACAGCGGTCTTGGATCATTGTGATGAAAGGGGTCATGGAGCACTGTGATTACAGGGGCCATGGAGCATTGTGAATACAAAGGCTATGGAGCATTGAGGTGACAGGTTTCATGGATCATTGTGATGAAAGTGATCATGGATCATTGTGATGACAAGAGTCCTGGAACCTTGTGATGACAAGGTTCATGGAGCATTGTGATGACAAGGACCATGGCGAATTGTTATGACATCTGTCATGGGGCATTGTGATGACAGTGGTCATCTAGAATTGTGATGAAAGGTATAATGGAGCACTGTGATGACAGGGGCCATGGAACATTGTGATGACAAAGGCCATGGAGCATTGTGATGACAAGTGTCATGGGGTATTTTGATGACATTGGCATGGAGCATTATGATGACAAGAGTTCTGGAGCATTTTGATGAAAAGGGCATGGAGCATTGTGATGACAGGGGCCATGGAAAATTGTGATGGCATAAGCCATGGAGCATTGTGATGACAAGTGTCATGGGACATTTTGATGACATTGGCATGGAGCATTATGATGACAAGAGTTCTGGAGCCCTTTGATGACAAGGGCATGGAGCATTGTGATCTCAGGGCCCATGGGGCATTGTGATGAAAAGAGCCATGGAGCATTGAGATGACAGGCGTCTTGAGGTATGGTGATGACAGTGGTCATGGAGCATTGTGATGAAAGAGATCATGGAGCAATATGATAACAGGGGCCATGGAGCATTGTGATGACAGGTGTATTGGAGCATTGTGATGAAAATAGTCATGGATCATTGTGATGACATGTGTCCTGGAACACTGTGATGAAACGGTTCATCGAGTATTGTGATGACAAGGGTCATAGCGAATTGTGATGACAGGTGTCATTGGGCATTGTGATGACATTGATCATCTAGGAATTGTGATGAAAGGTATCATGGAGCACTGTGATGACTGGGGGCATGAAGCATTGTTATGAAAATTGTCCTGGATTATTGTGATGACAGCAGTCATGGAGAATTGTGATGACAGGGATTATGCAGCATTGTGTTGACAAGGCTATGGACTATTGTGATGACAATGGTCATGGAGCAATGTGATGAAAGTTTTCATGGAACATCGTGATGAAAAGTGCCTGGGAGCATTGTGACGATAAAGGCCATGGAGCATTGTGATGACAAGTGTCACGGAGTATTGTAATGAAAGCTTTCATTATGCACTGTGATGACAAGGGGGATGGAGTATTGTGATGAAAATGGTTCTGGCGCATTGTGATAACAAAAGCCATGGAGCATTGTGATGACAGGCATCATGGAGCATGGTGAAGAAAGGGGCCAAGGGGAATTGTAATGACAATAGAGAAATGTGATGAAAATGGTCAGCGAGCATAGAGATGAAAGTGGTCATTGAGAATTGTGATGAATAGTGACATAGAGCATTGTGATGACAAAGGTCATGGAGAACTGTGATGACCAGGGTCATGTAGCTTTGTGATGACACGTCCATGGAACATTGTGATGACAAGAATTCTGGAGCATTGTGATGACAAGGGCCGTGGAGTATTGTGATGCCACGGTCATGGAACATTGTGATGACAAAATTCTGGAGCATTGTGAGGAAAAAGGCTTGGAGCATTGTGATTATAGGGGACATGGAGCATTGTGATGACATGGGCAGGGAACACTGTGATGACAGTTGTTATGGAGCAATGTGATGACAAGTGTCATGGAGCATTGTGATGAGAGGGGCCTTGGAGAATCGTGATGACAGGCATCATGAGGCATTGAGATGGCAGTGGTCATGGAGCATTATGATGAAAGGTGTTATGGAGCACTGTGATTACAGAGGCCATGGAGCATTGTGAATACAAAGGAAATGGGGCATTGAGATGACAGTGGTCATGGAGCATTGTGATGAAAGTGGTAATGGATCATTGTGATGACAAGTGTCCTGGGACCCTGTGATGACATGGTTCATGGAGCATTGTGATGACAATGGTCATGGCGAATTGTGATGACAATGTCATGGGGCATTGTGATGGCACTGGTCATCTAGAAATGTGATTAAAGTTATTATGGAGCACAGTAATGAGAGGGGCCATGGAGCATTGTGATGACAAGTGTCATGGAGCATTGTGATGACAGGTGTCATGGAGCATCGTAATAACAAATGCCATGGAGAATTGTGATGAGAGGTGGCATTGGGCATTGTGATGAAAGGGGTCATGGAGTACTGGGATTACAGGGGGCATGGAGCATTGTGAAAACAAGTGACATGGTGAATAGTGATGACAGGCTTCATATAGCATTGTGATGACAAGTGCCATTTAGCATTTTGATGTCAGGGTTCATCAGGCATTGTGTTGACGGGGGTCACGTGTCATTGTGATGACAAAGGCCATAGAGCATTGTGATCACAGGGGTCATGGAGCATTGTGACGACATGGGCCATGGAGCATTGTGAAGACAAGATTCATGGAGCATTGTGATGACACTGGCATGAAGCATGGTGATGACAACAGAACTGGAGCATTGTGATGACAAGGGCATGGAGCATTGTGATTACAGGAGACATGGAGCATTGTGATGACATTGGCAGGGATCACTGTGATGACAGGGATCATGGAGCATTGTGATGACAAAGACCAAGGAACATTTTGATGACAAGTGTCATTGAGCAATGTGATGACACGGGAATGGAGCATTTTGATGACAAATGTTCTGGAGCATTGTGATGACAAGCGCATGGAGCGTTGTGATTACAGGGGCCATGGAGCATTGTGATGACAACGGCATGGAGCATTGTGATGACAGTGGTCATTGAGCATTGTGATTACAAAGACCATGAGGCATTGTGATGACAGGGACCTTGGAGCATTGTAATGACAAGGGTCATCAAGCATTGTGATGACAGGGGTCATAGAGCATTGTGATGAGAAAGACCATGGAGCATGGTGATGACAGAGGCCATGGAACATTGTGATGACAAGGCCATGTACCATTGTGATGACAAGGGCAGGGAACCTTGTGGTGACCGGGGTCATGGAGCATTTTGATGACAACTTTCATGGAACATTGTGATGACAGGGGTCATGGAGCAGTGTGTTGAAAAGGAACATGGAGCAGTGTGATTACACGGTCCATGGAACATTGTGAATACATAGGCCATGGAACAATGTGATGACAGGGGTCATGTAGCATTGTGATGACAGGGTCATGGAGCATTGGGATTACAGGGCTTATGGGGCACTGTGATGACAGGGGGCATGGAGCATTGTGATGAAAATTGTCCTGGAGCATTATGATGACAGCCATCACAGAGGATTGGGATGAAAGGTATCATGCAGCATTGTGATGACAACGGTCATGGATCATTTTGATGACAGGGGTCATGGAACATTGTGATAAGAATGTTCATAAAGCATTTTCATGACAGGGCTCATGAAGCATTGTGTTGACAAGGGCATGGAGCATTGTAATGATAGGATATCTGGAGCATTGTGATGAAAAGGGGATGGAGCATTTTGATGACAGGGTCCAAGGAGCATTGTGCTGACAATGGCATGGAGCATTGTGATGAAAAGGGTACTGGAGCACTGTGAGGAAAGGAATCATGGATCATTGTGATGACAGGGGTCATGGAGCTTTGTGATGACAAGGGTCATGGAGCATTGTGATGACACGGTCAAGGAACATTGCGATGACAAGAATTATGGAGCATTGTGATGAAAGGACATGGAGCATTGTGATGAAAGGTGACAAGGAGCATTGTGATGATATGGGCAGAGAACTTTGTGATGACAGGGGTCATGGAGCATTGTGATGAAAAGTGTCATCGAACATTGTACTGACAGGGAACATGGAGCTTTTTGGTAAGAGAGGCCTTGGAGATTTGTGGTGGCAGGCGTCATGGGGCATTGTAATGACAGCGGTCTTGGATCATTGTGATGAAAGGGGTCATGGAGCACTGTGATTACAGGGGCCATGGAGCATTGTGAATACAAAGGCTATGGAGCATTGAGGTGACAGGTTTCATGGATCATTGTGATGAAAGTGATCATGGATCATTGTGATGACAAGAGTCCTGGAACCTTGTGATGACAAGGTTCATGGAGCATTGTGATGACAAGGACCATGGCGAATTGTTATGACATCTGTCATGGGGCATTGTGATGACAGTGGTCATCTAGAATTGTGATGAAAGGTATAATGGAGCACTGTGATGACAGGGGCCATGGAACATTGTGATGACAAAGGCCATGGAGCATTGTGATGACAAGTGTCATGGGGTATTTTGATGACATTGGCATGGAGCATTATGATGACAAGAGTTCTGGAGCATTTTGATGAAAAGGGCATGGAGCATTGTGATGACAGGGGCCATGGAAAATTGTGATGGCATAAGCCATGGAGCATTGTGATGACAAGTGTCATGGGACATTTTGATGACATTGGCATGGAGCATTATGATGACAAGAGTTCTGGAGCCCTTTGATGACAAGGGCATGGAGCATTGTGATCTCAGGGCCCATGGGGCATTGTGATGAAAAGAGCCATGGAGCATTGAGATGACAGGCGTCTTGAGGTATGGTGATGACAGTGGTCATGGAGCATTGTGATGAAAGAGATCATGGAGCAATATGATAACAGGGGCCATGGAGCATTGTGATGACAGGTGTATTGGAGCATTGTGATGAAAATAGTCATGGATCATTGTGATGACATGTGTCCTGGAACACTGTGATGAAACGGTTCATCGAGTATTGTGATGACAAGGGTCATAGCGAATTGTGATGACAGGTGTCATTGGGCATTGTGATGACATTGATCATCTAGGAATTGTGATGAAAGGTATCATGGAGCACTGTGATGACTGGGGGCATGAAGCATTGTTATGAAAATTGTCCTGGATTATTGTGATGACAGCAGTCATGGAGAATTGTGATGACAGGGATTATGCAGCATTGTGTTGACAAGGCTATGGACTATTGTGATGACAATGGTCATGGAGCAATGTGATGAAAGTTTTCATGGAACATCGTGATGAAAAGTGCCTGGGAGCATTGTGACGATAAAGGCCATGGAGCATTGTGATGACAAGTGTCACGGAGTATTGTAATGAAAGCTTTCATTATGCACTGTGATGACAAGGGGGATGGAGTATTGTGATGAAAATGGTTCTGGCGCATTGTGATAACAAAAGCCATGGAGCATTGTGATGACAGGCATCATGGAGCATGGTGAAGAAAGGGGCCAAGGGGAATTGTAATGACAATAGAGAAATGTGATGAAAATGGTCAGCGAGCATAGAGATGAAAGTGGTCATTGAGAATTGTGATGAATAGTGACATAGAGCATTGTGATGACAAAGGTCATGGAGAACTGTGATGACCAGGGTCATGTAGATTTGTGATGACGCGTCCATGGAACATTGTGATGACAAGAATTCTGGAGCATTGTGATGACAAGGGCCGTGGAGTATTGTGATGCCACGGTCATGGAACATTGTGATGACAAAATTCTGGAGCATTGTGAGGAAAAAGGCTTGGAGCATTGTGATTATAGGGGACATGGAGCAGTGTGATGACATGGGCAGGGAACACTGTGATGACAGTTGTTATGGAGCAATGTGATGACAAGTGTCATGGAGCATTGTGATGAGAGGGGCCTTGGAGAATTGTGATGACAGGCGTCATGAGGCATTGAGATGGTAGTGGTCATGGAGCATTATGATGAAAGGTGTTATGGAGCACTGTGATTACAGAGGCCATGGAGCATTGTGAATACAAAGGAAATGGGGCATTGAGATGACAGTGGTCATGGAGCATTGTGATGAAAGTGGTAATGGATCATTGTGATGACAAGTGTCCTGGGACCCTGTGATGACATGGTTCATGGAGCATTGTGATGACAATGGTCATGGCGAATTGTGATGACAATGTCATGGGGCATTGTGATGGCACTGGTCATCTAGAAATGTGATTAAAGTTATTATGGAGCACAGTAATGAGAGGGGCCATGGAGCATTGTGATGACAAGTGTCATGGAGCATTGTGATGACAGGTGTCATGGAGCATCGTAATAACAAATGCCATGGAGAATTGTGATGAGAGGTGGCATTGGGCATTGTGATGAAAGGGGTCATGGAGTACTGGGATTACAGGGGGCATGGAGCATTGTGAAAACAAGTGACATGGTGAATAGTGATGACAGGCTTCATATAGCATTGTGATGACAAGTGCCATTTAGAATTTTGATGTCAGGGTTCATCAGGCATTGTGTTGACGGGGGTCACGTGTCATTGTGATGACAAAGGCCATAGAGCATTGTGATCACAGGGGTCATGGAGCATTGTGATGACATGGGCCATGGAGCATTGTGAAGACAAGATTCATGGAGCATTGTGATGACACTGGCATGAAGCATGGTGATGACAACAGAACTGGAGCATTGTGATGACAAGGGCATGGAGCATTGTGATTACAGGAGACATGGAGCATTGTGATGACATTGGCAGGGATCATTGTGATGACAGGGATCATGGAGCATTGTGATGACAAAGACCAAGGAACATTTTGATGACAAGTGTCATTGAGCAATGTGATGACACGGGAATGGAGCATTTTAATGACAAATGTTCTGGAGCATTGTGATGACAAGCGCATGGAGCGTTGTGATTACAGGGGCCATGGAGCATTGTGATGACAACGGCATGGAGCATTGTGATGACAGTGGTCATTGAGCATTGTGATTACAAAGACCATGAGGCATTGTGATGACAGGGACCTTGGAGCATTGTAATGACAAGGGTCATCAAGCATTGTGATGACAGGGGTCATAGAGCATTGTGATGAGAAAGACCATGGAGCATGGTGATGACAGAGGCCATGGAACATTGTGATGACAAGGCCATGTACCATTGTGATGACAAGGGCAGGGAACCTTGTGGTGACCGGGGTCATGGAGCATTTTGATGACAACTTTCTTGGAACATTGTGATGACAGGGGTCATGGAGCAGTGTGTTGAAAAGGAACATGGAGCAGTGTGATTACAGGGTCCATGGAACATTGTGAATACATAGGCCATGGAACAATGTGATGACAGGGGTCATGTAGCATTGTGATGACAGGGTCATGGAGCATTGGGATTACAGGGCTTATGGGGCACTGTGATGACAGGGGGCATGGAGCATTGTGATGAAAATTGTCCTGGAGCATTATGATGACAGCAATCACAGAGGATTGGGATGAAAGGTATCATGCAGCATTGTGATGACAACGGTCATGGATCATTTTGATGACAGGGGTCATGGAACATTGTGATAAGAATGTTCATAAAGCATTTTGATGACAGGGGTCATGAAGCATTGTGTTGACACGGGCATGGAGCATTGTAATGATAGGATATCTGGAGCATTGTGATGAAAAGGGGATGGAGCATTTTGATGACAGGGTCCAAGGAGCATTGTGCTGACAATGGCATGGAGCATTGTGATGAAAAGGGTACTGGAGCACTGTGAGGAAAGGAATCATGGATCATTGTGATGACAGGGGTCATGGAGCTTTGTGATGACAAGGGTCATGGAGCATTGTGATGACACGGTCAAGGAACATTGCGATGACAAGAATTATGGAGCATTGTGATGAAAGGACATGGAGCATTGTGATGAAAGGTGACAAGGAGCATTGTGATGATATGGGCAGAGAACTTTGTGATGACAGGGGTCATGGAGCATTGTGATGAAAAGTGTCATCGAACATTGTACTGACAGGGAACATGGAGCTTTTTGGTAAGAGAGGCCTTGGAGATTTGTGGTGGCAGGCGTCATGGGGCATTGTAATGACAGCGGTCTTGGATCATTGTGATGAAAGGGGTCATGGAGCACTGTGATTACAGGGGCCATGGAGCATTGTGAATACAAAGGCTATGGAGCATTGAGGTGACAGGTTTCATGGATCATTGTGATGAAAGTGATCATGGATCATTGTGATGACAAGAGTCCTGGAACCTTGTGATGACAAGGTTCATGGAGCATTGTGATGACAAGGACCATGGCGAATTGTTATGACATCTGTCATGGGGCATTGTGATGACAGTGGTCATCTAGAATTGTGATGAAAGGTATAATGGAGCACTGTGATGACAGGGGCCATGGAACATTGTGATGACAAAGGCCATGGAGCATTGTGATGACAAGTGTCATGGGGTATTTTGATGACATTGGCATGGAGCATTATGATGACAAGAGCTCTGGCCACTTTGATGACAAGGGCATGGAGCATTGTGATGACAGGGGCCATGGAAAATTGTGATGGCATAAGCCATGGAGCATTGTGATGACAAGTGTCATGGGACATTTTGATGACATTGGCATGGAGCATTATGATGACAAGAGTTCTGGAGCCCTTTGATGACAAGGGCATGGAGCATTGTGATCACAGGGCCCATGGGGCATTGTGATGAAAAGAGCCATGGAGCATTGAGATGACAGGCGTCTTGAGGTATGGTGATGACAGTGGTCATGGAGCATTGTGATGAAAGAGATCATGGAGCAATATGATAACAGGGGCCATGGAGCATTGTGATGACAGGTGTATTGGAGCATTGTGATGAAAATAGTCATGGATCATTGTGATGACATGTGTCCTGGAACACTGTGATGAAACGGTTCATCGAGTATTGTGATGACAAGGGTCATAGCGAATTGTGATGACAGGTGTCATTGGGCATTGTGATGACATTGATCATCTAGGAATTGTGATGAAAGGTATCATGGAGCACTGTGATGACTGGGGGCATGAAGCATTGTTATGAAAATTGTCCTGGGTTATTGTGATGACAGCAGTCATGGAGAATTGTGATGACAGGGATTATGCAGCATTGTGTTGACAAGGCTATGGACTATTGTGATGACAATGGTCATGGAGCAATGTGATGAAAGTTTTCATGGAACATCGTGATGAAAAGTGCCTGGGAGCATTGTGACGATAAAGGCCATGGAGCATTGTGATGACAAGTGTCACGGAGTATTGTAATGAAAGCTTTCATTATGCACTGTGATGACAAGGGGGATGGAGTATTGTGATGAAAATGGTTCTGGCGCATTGTGATAACAAAAGCCATGGAGCATTGTGATGACAGGCATCATGGAGCATGGTGAAGAAAGGGGCCAAGGGGAATTGTAATGACAATAGAGAAATGTGATGAAAATGGTCAGCGAGCATAGAGATGAAAGTGGTCATTGAGAATTGTGATGAATAGTGACATAGAGCATTGTGATGACAAAGGTCATGGAGAACTGTGATGACCAGGGTCATGTAGCTTTGTGATGACACGTCCATGGAACATTGTGATGACAAGAATTCTGGAGCATTGTAATGACAAGGGCCGTGGAGTATTGTGATGCCACGGTCATGGAACATTGTGATGACAAAATTCTGGAGCATTGTGAGGAAAAAGGCTTGGAGCATTGTGATTATAGGGGACATGGAGCATTGTGATGACATGGGCAGGGAACACTGTGATGACAGTTGTTATGGAGCAATGTGATGACAAGTGTCATGGAGCATTGTGATGAGAGGGGCCTTGGAGAATCGTGATGACAGGCATCATGAGGCATTGAGATGGCAGTGGTCATGGAGCATTATGATGAAAGGTGTTATGGAGCACTGTGATTACAGAGGCCATGGAGCATTGTGAATACAAAGGAAATGGGGCATTGAGATGACAGTGGTCATGGAGCATTGTGATGAAAGTGGTAATGGATCATTGTGATGACAAGTGTCCTGGGACCCTGTGATGACATGGTTCATGGAGCATTGTGATGACAATGGTCATGGCGAATTGTGATGACAATGTCATGGGGCATTGTGATGGCACTGGTCATCTAGAAATGTGATTAAAGTTATTATGGAGCACAGTAATGAGAGGGGCCATGGAGCATTGTGATGACAAGTGTCATGGAGCATTGTGATGACAGGTGTCATGGAGCATCGTAATAACAAATGCCATGGAGAATTGTGATGAGAGGTGGCATTGGGCATTGTGATGAAAGGGGTCATGGAGTACTGGGATTACAGGGGGCATGGAGCATTGTGAAAACAAGTGACATGGTGAATAGTGATGACAGGCTTCATATAGCATTGTGATGACAAGTGCCATTTAGCATTTTGATGTCAGGGTTCATCAGGCATTGTGTTGACGGGGGTCACGTGTCATTGTGATGACAAAGGCCATAGAGCATTGTGATCACAGGGGTCATGGAGCATTGTGACGACATGGGCCATGGAGCATTGTGAAGACAAGATTCATGGAGCATTGTGATGACACTGGCATGAAGCATGGTGATGACAACAGAACTGGAGCATTGTGATGACAAGGGCATGGAGCATTGTGATTACACGAGACATGGAGCATTGTGATGACATTGGCAGGGATCACTGTGATGACAGGGATCATGGAGCATTGTGATGACAAAGACCAAGGAACATTTTGATGACAAGTGTCATTGAGCAATGTGATGACACGGGAATGGAGCATTTTGATGACAAATGTTCTGGAGCATTGTGATGACAAGCGCATGGAGCGTTGTGATTACAGGGGCCATGGAGCATTGTGATGACAACGGCATGGAGCATTGTGATGACAGTGGTCATTGAGCATTGTGATTACAAAGACCATGAGGCATTGTGATGACAGGGACCTTGGAGCATTGTAATGACAAGGGTCATCAAGCATTGTGATGACAGGGGTCATAGAGCATTGTGATGAGAAAGACCATGGAGCATGGTGATGACAGAGGCCATGGAACATTGTGATGACAAGGCCATGTACCATTGTGATGACAAGGGCAGGGAACCTTGTGGTGACCGGGGTCATGGAGCATTTTGATGACAACTTTCATGGAACATTGTGATGACAGGGGTCATGGAGCAGTGTGTTGAAAAGGAACATGGAGCAGTGTGATTACACGGTCCATGGAACATTGTGAATACATAGGCCATGGAACAATGTGATGACAGGGGTCATGTAGCATTGTGATGACAGGGTCATGGAGCATTGGGATTACAGGGCTTATGGGGCACTGTGATGACAGGGGGCATGGAGCATTGTGATGAAAATTGTCCTGGAGCATTATGATGACAGCCATCACAGAGGATTGGGATGAAAGGTATCATGCAGCATTGTGATGACAACGGTCATGGATCATTTTGATGACAGGGGTCATGGAACATTGTGATAAGAATGTTCATAAAGCATTTTCATGACAGGGGTCATGAAGCATTGTGTTGACAAGGGCATGGAGCATTGTAATGATAGGATATCTGGAGCATTGTGATGAAAAGGGGATGGAGCATTTTGATGACAGGGTCCAAGGAGCATTGTGCTGACAATGGCATGGAGCATTGTGATGAAAAGGGTACTGGAGCACTGTGAGGAAAGGAATCATGGATCATTGTGATGACAGGGGTCATGGAGCTTTGTGATGACAAGGGTCATGGAGCATTGTGATGACACGGTCAAGGAACATTGCGATGACAAGAATTATGGAGCATTGTGATGAAAGGACATGGAGCATTGTGATGAAAGGTGACAAGGAGCATTGTGATGATATGGGCAGAGAACTTTGTGATGACAGGGGTCATGGAGCATTGTGATGAAAAGTGTCATCGAACATTGTACTGACAGGGAACATGGAGCTTTTTGGTAAGAGAGGCCTTGGAGATTTGTGGTGGCAGGCGTCATGGGGCATTGTAATGACAGCGGTCTTGGATCATTGTGATGAAAGGGGTCATGGAGCACTGTGATTACAGGGGCCATGGAGCATTGTGAATACAAAGGCTATGGAGCATTGAGGTGACAGGTTTCATGGATCATTGTGATGAAAGTGATCATGGATCATTGTGATGACAAGAGTCCTGGAACCTTGTGATGACAAGGTTCATGGAGCATTGTGATGACAAGGACCATGGCGAATTGTTATGACATCTGTCATGGGGCATTGTGATGACAGTGGTCATCTAGAATTGTGATGAAAGGTATAATGGAGCACTGTGATGACAGGGGCCATGGAACATTGTGATGACAAAGGCCATGGAGCATTGTGATGACAAGTGTCATGGGGTATTTTGATGACATTGGCATGGAGCATTATGATGACAAGAGTTCTGGAGCATTTTGATGAAAAGGGCATGGAGCATTGTGATGACAGGGGCCATGGAAAATTGTGATGGCATAAGCCATGGAGCATTGTGATGACAAGTGTCATGGGACATTTTGATGACATTGGCATGGAGCATTATGATGACAAGAGTTCTGGAGCCCTTTGATGACAAGGGCATGGAGCATTGTGATCTCAGGGCCCATGGGGCATTGTGATGAAAAGAGCCATGGAGCATTGAGATGACAGGCGTCTTGAGGTATGGTGATGACAGTGGTCATGGAGCATTGTGATGAAAGAGATCATGGAGCAATATGATAACAGGGGCCATGGAGCATTGTGATGACAGGTGTATTGGAGCATTGTGATGAAAATAGTCATGGATCATTGTGATGACATGTGTCCTGGAACACTGTGATGAAACGGTTCATCGAGTATTGTGATGACAAGGGTCATAGCGAATTGTGATGACAGGTGTCATTGGGCATTGTGATGACATTGATCATCTAGGAATTGTGATGAAAGGTATCATGGAGCACTGTGATGACTGGGGGCATGAAGCATTGTTATGAAAATTGTCCTGGGTTATTGTGATGACAGCAGTCATGGAGAATTGTGATGACAGGGATTATGCAGCATTGTGTTGACAAGGCTATGGACTATTGTGATGACAATGGTCATGGAGCAATGTGATGAAAGTTTTCATGGAACATCGTGATGAAAAGTGCCTGGGAGCATTGTGACGATAAAGGCCATGGAGCATTGTGATGACAAGTGTCACGGAGTATTGTAATGAAAGCTTTCATTATGCACTGTGATGACAAGGGGGATGGAGTATTGTGATGAAAATGGTTCTGGCGCATTGTGATAACAAAAGCCATGGAGCATTGTGATGACAGGCATCATGGAGCATGGTGAAGAAAGGGGCCAAGGGGAATTGTAATGACAATAGAGAAATGTGATGAAAATGGTCAGCGAGCATAGAGATGAAAGTGGTCATTGAGAATTGTGATGAATAGTGACATAGAGCATTGTGATGACAAAGGTCATGGAGAACTGTGATGACCAGGGTCATGTAGCTTTGTGATGACACGTCCATGGAACATTGTGATGACAAGAATTCTGGAGCATTGTAATGACAAGGGCCGTGGAGTATTGTGATGCCACGGTCATGGAACATTGTGATGACAAAATTCTGGAGCATTGTGAGGAAAAAGGCTTGGAGCATTGTGATTATAGGGGACATGGAGCATTGTGATGACATGGGCAGGGAACACTGTGATGACAGTTGTTATGGAGCAATGTGATGACAAGTGTCATGGAGCATTGTGATGAGAGGGGCCTTGGAGAATCGTGATGACAGGCATCATGAGGCATTGAGATGGCAGTGGTCATGGAGCATTATGATGAAAGGTGTTATGGAGCACTGTGATTACAGAGGCCATGGAGCATTGTGAATACAAAGGAAATGGGGCATTGAGATGACAGTGGTCATGGAGCATTGTGATGAAAGTGGTAATGGATCATTGTGATGACAAGTGTCCTGGGACCCTGTGATGACATGGTTCATGGAGCATTGTGATGACAATGGTCATGGCGAATTGTGATGACAATGTCATGGGGCATTGTGATGGCACTGGTCATCTAGAAATGTGATTAAAGTTATTATGGAGCACAGTAATGAGAGGGGCCATGGAGCATTGTGATGACAAGTGTCATGGAGCATTGTGATGACAGGTGTCATGGAGCATCGTAATAACAAATGCCATGGAGAATTGTGATGAGAGGTGGCATTGGGCATTGTGATGAAAGGGGTCATGGAGTACTGGGATTACAGGGGGCATGGAGCATTGTGAAAACAAGTGACATGGTGAATAGTGATGACAGGCTTCATATAGCATTGTGATGACAAGTGCCATTTAGCATTTTGATGTCAGGGTTCATCAGGCATTGTGTTGACGGGGGTCACGTGTCATTGTGATGACAAAGGCCATAGAGCATTGTGATCACAGGGGTCATGGAGCATTGTGACGACATGGGCCATGGAGCATTGTGAAGACAAGATTCATGGAGCATTGTGATGACACTGGCATGAAGCATGGTGATGACAACAGAACTGGAGCATTGTGATGACAAGGGCATGGAGCATTGTGATTACAGGAGACATGGAGCATTGTGATGACATTGGCAGGGATCACTGTGATGACAGGGATCATGGAGCATTGTGATGACAAAGACCAAGGAACATTTTGATGACAAGTGTCATTGAGCAATGTGATGACACGGGAATGGAGCATTTTGATGACAAATGTTCTGGAGCATTGTGATGACAAGCGCATGGAGCGTTGTGATTACAGGGGCCATGGAGCATTGTGATGACAACGGCATGGAGCATTGTGATGACAGTGGTCATTGAGCATTGTGATTACAAAGACCATGAGGCATTGTGATGACAGGGACCTTGGAGCATTGTAATGACAAGGGTCATCAAGCATTGTGATGACAGGGGTCATAGAGCATTGTGATGAGAAAGACCATGGAGCATGGTGATGACAGAGGCCATGGAACATTGTGATGACAAGGCCATGTACCATTGTGATGACAAGGGCAGGGAACCTTGTGGTGACCGGGGTCATGGAGCATTTTGATGACAACTTTCATGGAACATTGTGATGACAGGGGTCATGGAGCAGTGTGTTGAAAAGGAACATGGAGCAGTGTGATTACACGGTCCATGGAACATTGTGAATACATAGGCCATGGAACAATGTGATGACAGGGGTCATGTAGCATTGTGATGACAGGGTCATGGAGCATTGGGATTACAGGGCTTATGGGGCACTGTGATGACAGGGGGCATGGAGCATTGTGATGAAAATTGTCCTGGAGCATTATGATGACAGCCATCACAGAGGATTGGGATGAAAGGTATCATGCAGCATTGTGATGACAACGGTCATGGATCATTTTGATGACAGGGGTCATGGAACATTGTGATAAGAATGTTCATAAAGCCTTTTCATGACAGGGGTCATGAAGCATTGTGTTGACACGGGCATGGAGCATTGCAATGATAGGATATCTGGAGCATTGTGATGAAAAGGGGATGGAGCATTTTGATGACAGGGTCCAAGGAGCATTGTGCTGACAATGGCATGGAGCATTGTGATGAAAAGGGTACTGGAGCACTGTGAGGAAAGGAATCATGGATCATTGTGATGACAGGGGTCATGGAGCTTTGTGATGACAAGGGTCATGGAGCATTGTGATGACACGGTCAAGGAACATTGCGATGACAAGAATTATGGAGCATTGTGATGAAAGGACATGGAGCATTGTGATGAAAGGTGACAAGGAGCATTGTGATGATATGGGCAGAGAACTTTGTGATGACAGGGGTCATGGAGCATTGTGATGAAAAGTGTCATCGAACATTGTACTGACAGGGAACATGGAGCTTTTTGGTAAGAGAGGCCTTGGAGATTTGTGGTGGCAGGCGTCATGGGGCATTGTAATGACAGCGGTCTTGGATCATTGTGATGAAAGGGGTCATGGAGCACTGTGATTACAGGGGCCATGGAGCATTGTGAATACAAAGGCTATGGAGCATTGAGGTGACAGGTTTCATGGATCATTGTGATGAAAGTGATCATGGATCATTGTGATGACAAGAGTCCTGGAACCTTGTGATGACAAGGTTCATGGAGCATTGTGATGACAAGGACCATGGCGAATTGTTATGACATCTGTCATGGGGCATTGTGATGACAGTGGTCATCTAGAATTGTGATGAAAGGTATAATGGAGCACTGTGATGACAGGGGCCATGGAACATTGTGATGACAAAGGCCATGGAGCATTGTGATGACAAGTGTCATGGGGTATTTTGATGACATTGGCATGGAGCATTATGATGACAAGAGTTCTGGAGCATTTTGATGAAAAGGGCATGGAGCATTGTGATGACAGGGGCCATGGAAAATTGTGATGGCATAAGCCATGGAGCATTGTGATGACAAGTGTCATGGGACATTTTGATGACATTGGCATGGAGCATTATGATGACAAGAGTTCTGGAGCCCTTTGATGACAAGGGCATGGAGCATTGTGATCTCAGGGCCCATGGGGCATTGTGATGAAAAGAGCCATGGAGCATTGAGATGACAGGCGTCTTGAGGTATGGTGATGACAGTGGTCATGGAGCATTGTGATGAAAGAGATCATGGAGCAATATGATAACAGGGGCCATGGAGCATTGTGATGACAGGTGTATTGGAGCATTGTGATGAAAATAGTCATGGATCATTGTGATGACATGTGTCCTGGAACACTGTGATGAAACGGTTCATCGAGTATTGTGATGACAAGGGTCATAGCGAATTGTGATGACAGGTGTCATTGGGCATTGTGATGACATTGATCATCTAGGAATTGTGATGAAAGGTATCATGGAGCACTGTGATGACTGGGGGCATGAAGCATTGTTATGAAAATTGTCCTGGATTATTGTGATGACAGCAGTCATGGAGAATTGTGATGACAGGGATTATGCAGCATTGTGTTGACAAGGCTATGGACTATTGTGATGACAATGGTCATGGAGCAATGTGATGAAAGTTTTCATGGAACATCGTGATGAAAAGTGCCTGGGAGCATTGTGACGATAAAGGCCATGGAGCATTGTGATGACAAGTGTCACGGAGTATTGTAATGAAAGCTTTCATTATGCACTGTGATGACAAGGGGGATGGAGTATTGTGATGAAAATGGTTCTGGCGCATTGTGATAACAAAAGCCATGGAGCATTGTGATGACAGGCATCATGGAGCATGGTGAAGAAAGGGGCCAAGGGGAATTGTAATGACAATAGAGAAATGTGATGAAAATGGTCAGCGAGCATAGAGATGAAAGTGGTCATTGAGAATTGTGATGAATAGTGACATAGAGCATTGTGATGACAAAGGTCATGGAGAACTGTGATGACCAGGGTCATGTAGCTTTGTGATGACGCGTCCATGGAACATTGTGATGACAAGAATTCTGGAGCATTGTGATGACAAGGGCCGTGGAGTATTGTGATGCCACGGTCATGGAACATTGTGATGACAAAATTCTGGAGCATTGTGAGGAAAAAGGCTTGGAGCATTGTGATTATAGGGGACATGGAGCAGTGTGATGACATGGGCAGGGAACACTGTGATGACAGTTGTTATGGAGCAATGTGATGACAAGTGTCATGGAGCATTGTGATGAGAGGGGCCTTGGAGAATTGTGATGACAGGCGTCATGAGGCATTGAGATGGTAGTGTTCATGGAGCATTATGATGAAAGGTGTTATGGAGCACTGTGATTACAGAGGCCATGGAGCATTGTGAATACAAAGGAAATGGGGCATTGAGATGACAGTGGTCATGGAGCATTGTGATGAAAGTGGTAATGGATCATTGTGATGACAAGTGTCCTGGGACCCTGTGATGACATGGTTCATGGAGCATTGTGATGACAATGGTCATGGCGAATTGTGATGACAATGTCATGGGGCATTGTGATGGCACTGGTCATCTAGAAATGTGATTAAAGTTATTATGGAGCACAGTAATGAGAGGGGCCATGGAGCATTGTGATGACAAGTGTCATGGAGCATTGTGATGACAGGTGTCATGGAGCATCGTAATAACAAATGCCATGGAGAATTGTGATGAGAGGTGGCATTGGGCATTGTGATGAAAGGGGTCATGGAGTACTGGGATTACAGGGGGCATGGAGCATTGTGAAAACAAGTGACATGGTGAATAGTGATGACAGGCTTCATATAGCATTGTGATGACAAGTGCCATTTAGAATTTTGATGTCAGGGTTCATCAGGCATTGTGTTGACGGGGGTCACGTGTCATTGTGATGACAAAGGCCATAGAGCATTGTGATCACAGGGGTCATGGAGCATTGTGATGACATGGGCCATGGAGCATTGTGAAGACAAGATTCATGGAGCATTGTGATGACACTGGCATGAAGCATGGTGATGACAACAGAACTGGAGCATTGTGATGACAAGGGCATGGAGCATTGTGATTACAGGAGACATGGAGCATTGTGATGACATTGGCAGGGATCATTGTGATGACAGGGATCATGGAGCATTGTGATGACAAAGACCAAGGAACATTTTGATGACAAGTGTCATTGAGCAATGTGATGACACGGGAATGGAGCATTTTGATGACAAATGTTCTGGAGCATTGTGATGACAAGCGCATGGAGCGTTGTGATTACAGGGGCCATGGAGCATTGTGATGACAACGGTATGGAGCATTGTGATGACAGTGGTCATTGAGCATTGTGATTACAAAGACCATGAGGCATTGTGATGACAGGGACCTTGGAGCATTGTAATGACAAGGGTCATCAAGCATTGTGATGACAGGGGTCATAGAGCATTGTGATGAGAAAGACCATGGAGCATGGTGATGACAGAGGCCATGGAAAATTGTGATGACAAGGCCATGTACCATTGTGATGACAAGGGCAGGGAACCTTGTGGTGACCGGGGTCATGGAGCATTTTGATGACAACTTTCATGGAACATTGTGATGACAGGGGTCATGGAGCAGTGTGTTGAAAAGGAACATGGAGCAGTGTGATTACAGGGTCCATGGAACATTGTGAATACATAGGCCATGGAACAATGTGATGACAGGGGTCATGTAGCATTGTGATGACAGGGTCATGGAGCATTGGGATTACAGGGCTTATGGGGCACTGTGATGACAGGGGGCATGGAGCATTGTGATGAAAATTGTCCTGGAGCATTATGATGACAGCAGTCACAGAGGATTGGGATGAAAGGTATCATGCAGCATTGTGATGACAACGGTCATGGATCATTTTGATGACAGGGGTCATGGAACATTGTGATAAGAATGTTCATAAAGCATTTTCATGACAGGGGTCATGAAGCATTGTGTTGACACGGGCATGGAGCATTGCAATGATAGGATATCTGGAGCATTGTGATGAAAAGGGGATGGAGCATTTTGATGACAGGGTCCAAGGAGCATTGTGCTGACAATGGCATGGAGCATTGTGATGAAAAGGGTACTGGAGCACTGTGAGGAAAGGAAGCATGGATCATTGTGATGACAGGGGTCATGGAGCTTTGTGATGACAAGGGTCATGGAGCATTGTGATGACACGTTCAAGGAACATTGCGATGACAAGAATTATGGAGCATTGTGATGAAAGGACATGGAGCATTGTGATGAAAGGTGACAAGGAGCATTGTGATGATATGGGCAGAGAACTTTGTGATGACAGGGGTCATGGAGCATTGTGATGAAAAGTGTCATCGAACATTGTACTGACAGGGAACATGGAGCTTTTTGGTAAGAGAGGCCTTGGAGATTTGTGGTGGCAGGCGTCATGGGGCATTGTAATGACAGCGGTCTTGGATCATTGTGATGAAAGGGGTCATGGAGCACTGTGATTACAGGGGCCATGGAGCATTGTGAATACAAAGGCTATGGAGCATTGAGGTGACAGGTTTCATGGAGCATTGTGATGAAAGTGATCATGGATCATTGTGATGACAAGAGTCCTGGAACCTTGTGATGACAAGGTTCATGGAGCATTGTGATGACAAGGACCATGGCGAATTGTTATGACATCTGTCATGGGGCATTGTGATGACAGTGGTCATCTAGAATTGTGATGAAAGGTATAATGGAGCACTGTGATGACAGGGGCCATGGAACATTGTGATGACAAAGGCCATGGAGCATTGTGATGACAAGTGTCATGGGGTATTTTGATGACATTGGCATGGAGCATTATGATGACAAGAGCTCTGGCCACTTTGATGACAAGGGCATGGAGCATTGTGATGACAGGGGCCATGGAAAATTGTGATGGCATAAGCCATGGAGCATTGTGATGACAAGTGTCATGGGACATTTTGATGACATTGGCATGGAGCATTATGATGACAAGAGTTCTGGAGCCCTTTGATGACAAGGGCATGGAGCATTGTGATCACAGGGCCCATGGGGCATTGTGATGAAAAGAGCCATGGAGCATTGAGATGACAGGCGTCTTGAGGTATGGTGATGACAGTGGTCATGGAGCATTGTGATGAAAGAGATCATGGAGCAATATGATAACAGGGGCCATGGAGCATTGTGATGACAGGTGTATTGGAGCATTGTGATGAAAATAGTCATGGATCATTGTGATGACATGTGTCCTGGAACACTGTGATGAAACGGTTCATCGAGTATTGTGATGACAAGGGTCATAGCGAATTGTGATGACAGGTGTCATTGGGCATTGTGATGACATTGATCATCTAGGAATTGTGATGAAAGGTATCATGGAGCACTGTGATGACTGGGGGCATGAAGCATTGTTATGAAAATTGTCCTGGGTTATTGTGATGACAGCAGTCATGGAGAATTGTGATGACAGGGATTATGCAGCATTGTGTTGACAAGGCTATGGACTATTGTGATGACAATGGTCATGGAGCAATGTGATGAAAGTTTTCATGGAACATCGTGATGAAAAGTGCCTGGGAGCATTGTGACGATAAAGGCCATGGAGCATTGTGATGACAAGTGTCACGGAGTATTGTAATGAAAGCTTTCATTATGCACTGTGATGACAAGGGGGATGGAGTATTGTGATGAAAATGGTTCTGGCGCATTGTGATAACAAAAGCCATGGAGCATTGTGATGACAGGCATCATGGAGCATGGTGAAGAAAGGGGCCAAGGGGAATTGTAATGACAATAGAGAAATGTGATGAAAATGGTCAGCGAGCATAGAGATGAAAGTGGTCATTGAGAATTGTGATGAATAGTGACATAGAGCATTGTGATGACAAAGGTCATGGAGAACTGTGATGACCAGGGTCATGTAGCTTTGTGATGACACGTCCATGGAACATTGTGATGACAAGAATTCTGGAGCATTGTAATGACAAGGGCCGTGGAGTATTGTGATGCCACGGTCATGGAACATTGTGATGACAAAATTCTGGAGCATTGTGAGGAAAAAGGCTTGGAGCATTGTGATTATAGGGGACATGGAGCATTGTGATGACATGGGCAGGGAACACTGTGATGACAGTTGTTATGGAGCAATGTGATGACAAGTGTCATGGAGCATTGTGATGAGAGGGGCCTTGGAGAATCGTGATGACAGGCATCATGAGGCATTGAGATGGCAGTGGTCACGGAGCATTATGATGAAAGGTGTTATGGAGCACTGTGATTACAGAGGCCATGGAGCATTGTGAATACAAAGGAAATGGGGCATTGAGATGACAGTGGTCATGGAGCATTGTGATGAAAGTGGTAATGGATCATTGTGATGACAAGTGTCCTGGGACCCTGTGATGACATGGTTCATGGAGCATTGTGATGACAATGGTCATGGCGAATTGTGATGACAATGTCATGGGGCATTGTGATGGCACTGGTCATCTAGAAATGTGATTAAAGTTATTATGGAGCACAGTAATGAGAGGGGCCATGGAGCATTGTGATGACAAGTGTCATGGAGCATTGTGATGACAGGTGTCATGGAGCATCGTAATAACAAATGCCATGGAGAATTGTGATGAGAGGTGGCATTGGGCATTGTGATGAAAGGGGTCATGGAGTACTGGGATTACAGGGGGCATGGAGCATTGTGAAAACAAGTGACATGGTGAATAGTGATGACAGGCTTCATATAGCATTGTGATGACAAGTGCCATTTAGCATTTTGATGTCAGGGTTCATCAGGCATTGTGTTGACGGGGGTCACGTGTCATTGTGATGACAAAGGCCATAGAGCATTGTGATCACAGGGGTCATGGAGCATTGTGACGACATGGGCCATGGAGCATTGTGAAGACAAGATTCATGGAGCATTGTGATGACACTGGCATGAAGCATGGTGATGACAACAGAACTGGAGCATTGTGATGACAAGGGCATGGAGCATTGTGATTACAGGAGACATGGAGCATTGTGATGACATTGGCAGGGATCACTGTGATGACAGGGATCATGGAGCATTGTGATGACAAAGACCAAGGAACATTTTGATGACAAGTGTCATTGAGCAATGTGATGACACGGGAATGGAGCATTTTGATGACAAATGTTCTGGAGCATTGTGATGACAAGCGCATGGAGCGTTGTGATTACAGGGGCCATGGAGCATTGTGATGACAACGGCATGGAGCATTGTGATGACAGTGGTCATTGAGCATTGTGATTACAAAGACCATGAGGCATTGTGATGACAGGGACCTTGGAGCATTGTGATGACAATGGTCATCAAGCATTGTGATGACAGGGGTCATAGAGCATTGTGATGAGAAAGACCATGGAGCATGGTGATGACAGAGGCCATGGAACATTGTGATGACAAGGCCATGTACCATTGTGATGACAAGGGCAGGGAACCTTGTGGTGACCGGGGTCATGGAGCATTTTGATGACAACTTTCATGGAACATTGTGATGACAGGGGTCATGGAGCAGTGTGTTGAAAAGGAACATGGAGCAGTGTGATTACACGGTCCATGGAACATTGTGAATACATAGGCCATGGAACAATGTGATGACAGGGGTCATGTAGCATTGTGATGACAGGGTCATGGAGCATTGGGATTACAGGGCTTATGGGGCACTGTGATGACAGGGGGCATGGAGCATTGTGATGAAAATTGTCCTGGAGCATTATGATGACAGCCATCACAGAGGATTGGGATGAAAGGTATCATGCAGCATTGTGATGACAACGGTCATGGATCATTTTGATGACAGGGGTCATGGAACATTGTGATAAGAATGTTCATAAAGCATTTTCATGACAGGGCTCATGAAGCATTGTGTTGACAAGGGCATGGAGCATTGTAATGATAGGATATCTGGAGCATTGTGATGAAAAGGGGATGGAGCATTTTGATGACAGGGTCCAAGGAGCATTGTGCTGACAATGGCATGGAGCATTGTGATGAAAAGGGTACTGGAGCACTGTGAGGAAAGGAATCATGGATCATTGTGATGACAGGGGTCATGGAGCTTTGTGATGACAAGGGTCATGGAGCATTGTGATGACACGGTCAAGGAACATTGCGATGACAAGAATTATGGAGCATTGTGATGAAAGGACATGGAGCATTGTGATGAAAGGTGACAAGGAGCATTGTGATGATATGGGCAGAGAACTTTGTGATGACAGGGGTCATGGAGCATTGTGATGAAAAGTGTCATCGAACATTGTACTGACAGGGAACATGGAGCTTTTTGGTAAGAGAGGCCTTGGAGATTTGTGGTGGCAGGCGTCATGGGGCATTGTAATGACAGCGGTCTTGGATCATTGTGATGAAAGGGGTCATGGAGCACTGTGATTACAGGGGCCATGGAGCATTGTGAATACAAAGGCTATGGAGCATTGAGGTGACAGGTTTCATGGATCATTGTGATGAAAGTGATCATGGATCATTGTGATGACAAGAGTCCTGGAACCTTGTGATGACAAGGTTCATGGAGCATTGTGATGACAAGGACCATGGCGAATTGTTATGACATCTGTCATGGGGCATTGTGATGACAGTGGTCATCTAGAATTGTGATGAAAGGTATAATGGAGCACTGTGATGACAGGGGCCATGGAACATTGTGATGACAAAGGCCATGGAGCATTGTGATGACAAGTGTCATGGGGTATTTTGATGACATTGGCATGGAGCATTATGATGACAAGACTTCTGGAGAATTTTGATGAAAAGGGCATGGAGCATTGTGATGACAGGGGCCATGGAAAATTGTGATGGCATAAGCCATGGAGCATTGTGATGACAAGTGTCATGGGACATTTTGATGACATTGGCATGGAGCATTATGATGACAAGAGTTCTGGAGCCCTTTGATGACAAGGGCATGGAGCATTGTGATCACAGGGCCCATGGGGCATTGTGATGAAAAGAGCCATGGAGCATTGAGATGACAGGCGTCTTGAGGTATGGTGATGACAGTGGTCATGGAGCATTGTGATGAAAGAGATCATGGAGCAATATGATAACAGGGGCCATGGAGCATTGTGATGACAGGTGTATTGGAGCATTGTGATGAAAATAGTCATGGATCATTGTGATGACATGTGTCCTGGAACACTGTGATGAAACGGTTCATCGAGTATTGTGATGACAGGGGTCATGGAGCAGTGTGTTGAAAAGGAACATGGAGCAGTGTGATTACACGGTCCATGGAACATTGTGAATACATAGGCCATGGAACAATGTGATGACAGGGGTCATGTAGCATTGTGATGACAGGGTCATGGAGCATTGGGATTACAGGGCTTATGGGGCACTGTGATGACAGGGGGCATGGAGCATTGTGATGAAAATTGTCCTGGAGCATTATGATGACAGCCGTCACAGAGGATTGGGATGAAAGGTATCATGCAGCATTGTGATGACAACGGTCATGGATCATTTTGATGACAGGGGTCATGGAACATTGTGATAAGAATGTTCATAAAGCATTTTGATGACAGGGGTCATGAAGCATTGTGTTGACACGGGCATGGAGCATTGCAATGATAGGATATCTGGAGCATTGTGATGAAAAGGGGATGGAGCATTTTGATGACAGGGTCCAAGGAGCATTGTGCTGACAATGGCATGGAGCATTGTGATGAAAAGGGTACTGGAGCACTGTGAGGAAAGGAATCATGGATCATTGTGATGACAGGGGTCATGGAGCTTTGTGATGACAAGGGTCATGGAGCATTGTGATGACACGGTCAAGGAACATTGCGATGACAAGAATTATGGAGCATTGTGATGAAAGGACATGGAGCATTGTGATGAAAGGTGACAAGGAGCATTGTGATGATATGGGCAGAGAACTTTGTGATGACAGGGGTCATGGAGCATTGTGATGAAAAGTGTCATCGAACATTGTACTGACAGGGAACATGGAGCTTTTTGGTAAGAGAGGCCTTGGAGATTTGTGGTGGCAGGCGTCATGGGGCATTGTAATGACAGCGGTCTTGGATCATTGTGATGAAAGGGGTCATGGAGCACTGTGATTACAGGGGCCATGGAGCATTGTGAATACAAAGGCTATGGAGCATTGAGGTGACAGGTTTCATGGATCATTGTGATGAAAGTGATCATGGATCATTGTGATGACAAGAGTCCTGGAACCTTGTGATGACAAGGTTCATGGAGCATTGTGATGACAAGGACCATGGCGAATTGTTATGACATCTGTCATGGGGCATTGTGATGACAGTGGTCATCTAGAATTGTGATGAAAGGTATAATGGAGCACTGTGATGACAGGGGCCATGGAACATTGTGATGACAAAGGCCATGGAGCATTGTGATGACAAGTGTCATGGGGTATTTTGATGACATTGGCATGGAGCATTATGATGACAAGAGTTCTGGAGCATTTTGATGAAAAGGGCATGGAGCATTGTGATGACAGGGGCCATGGAAAATTGCGATGGCATAAGCCATGGAGCATTGTGATGACAAGTGTCATGGGACATTTTGATGACATTGGCATGGAGCATTATGATGACAAGAGTTCTGGAGCCCTTTGATGACAAGGGCATGGAGCATTGTGATCTCAGGGCCCATGGGGCATTGTGATGAAAAGAGCCATGGAGCATTGAGATGACAGGCGTCTTGAGGTATGGTGATGACAGTGGTCATGGAGCATTGTGATGAAAGAGATCATGGAGCAATATGATAACAGGGGCCATGGAGCATTGTGATGACAGGTGTATTGGAGCATTGTGATGAAAATAGTCATGGATCATTGTGATGACATGTGTCCTGGAACACTGTGATGAAACGGTTCATCGAGTATTGTGATGACAAGGGTCATAGCGAATTGTGATGACAGGTGTCATTGGGCATTGTGATGACATTGATCATCTAGGAATTGTGATGAAAGGTATCATGGAGCACTGTGATGACTGGGGGCATGAAGCATTGTTATGAAAATTGTCCTGGATTATTGTGATGACAGCAGTCATGGAGAATTGTGATGACAGGGATTATGCAGCATTGTGTTGACAAGGCTATGGACTATTGTGATGACAATGGTCATGGAGCAATGTGATGAAAGTTTTCATGGAACATCGTGATGAAAAGTGCCTGGGAGCATTGTGACGATAAAGGCCATGGAGCATTGTGATGACAAGTGTCACGGAGTATTGTAATGAAAGCTTTCATTATGCACTGTGATGACAAGGGGGATGGAGTATTGTGATGAAAATGGTTCTGGCGCATTGTGATAACAAAAGCCATGGAGCATTGTGATGACAGGCATCATGGAGCATGGTGAAGAAAGGGGCCAAGGGGAATTGTAATGACAATAGAGAAATGTGATGAAAATGGTCAGCGAGCATAGAGATGAAAGTGGTCATTGAGAATTGTGATGAATAGTGACATAGAGCATTGTGATGACAAAGGTCATGGAGAACTGTGATGACCAGGGTCATGTAGCTTTGTGATGACACGTCCATGGAACATTGTGATGACAAGAATTCTGGAGCATTGTGATGACAAGGGCCGTGGAGTATTGTGATGCCACGGTCATGGAACATTGTGATGACAAAATTCTGGAGCATTGTGAGGAAAAAGGCTTGGAGCATTGTGATTATAGGGGACATGGAGCAGTGTGATGACATGGGCAGGGAACACTGTGATGACAGTTGTTATGGAGCAATGTGATGACAAGTGTCATGGAGCATTGTGATGAGAGGGGCCTTGGAGAATTGTGATGACAGGCGTCATGAGGCATTGAGATGGTAGTGGTCATGGAGCATTATGATGAAAGGTGTTATGGAGCACTGTGATTACAGAGGCCATGGAGCATTGTGAATACAAAGGAAATGGGGCATTGAGATGACAGTGGTCATGGAGCATTGTGATGAAAGTGGTAATGGATCATTGTGATGACAAGTGTCCTGGGACCCTGTGATGACATGGTTCATGGAGCATTGTGATGACAATGGTCATGGCGAATTGTGATGACAATGTCATGGGGCATTGTGATGGCACTGGTCATCTAGAAATGTGATTAAAGTTATTATGGAGCACAGTAATGAGAGGGGCCGTGGAGCATTGTGATGACAAGTGTCATGGAGCATTGTGATGACAGGTGTCATGGAGCATCGTAATAACAAATGCCATGGAGAATTGTGATGAGAGGTGGCATTGGGCATTGTGATGAAAGGGGTCATGGAGTACTGGGATTACAGGGGGCATGGAGCATTGTGAAAATAAGTGACATGGTGAATAGTGATGACAGGCTTCATATAGCATTGTGATGACAAGTGCCATTTAGCATTTTGATGTCAGGGTTCATCAGGCATTGTGTTGACGGGGGTCACGTGTCATTGTGATGACAAAGGCCATAGAGCATTGTGATCACAGGGGTCATGGAGCATTGTGATGACATGGGCCATGGAGCATTGTGAAGACAAGATTCATGGAGCATTGTGATGACACTGGCATGAAGCATGGTGATGACAACAGAACTGGAGCATTGTGATGACAAGGGCATGGAGCATTGTGATTACAGGAGACATGGAGCATTGTGATGACATTGGCAGGGATCATTGTGATGACAGGGATCATGGAGCATTGTGATGACAAAGACCAAGGAACATTTTGATGACAAGTGTCATTGAGCAATGTGATGACACGGGAATGGAGCATTTTGATGACAAATGTTCTGGAGCATTGTGATGACAAGCGCATGGAGCGTTGTGATTACAGGGGCCATGGAGCATTGTGATGACAACGGCATGGAGCATTGTGATGACAGTGGTCATTGAGCATTGTGATTACAAAGACCATGAGGCATTGTGATGACAGGGACCTTGGAGCATTGTAATGACAAGGGTCATCAAGCATTGTGATGACAGGGGTCATAGAGCATTGTGATGAGAAAGACCATGGAGCATGGTGATGACAGAGGCCATGGAAAATTGTGATGACAAGGCCATGTACCATTGTGATGACAAGGGCAGGGAACCTTGTGGTGACCGGGGTCATGGAGCATTTTGATGACAACTTTCATGGAACATTGTGATGACAGGGGTCATGGAGCAGTGTGTTGAAAAGGAACATGGAGCAGTGTGATTACAGGGTCCATGGAACATTGTGAATACATAGGCCATGGAACAATGTGATGACAGGGGTCATGTAGCATTGTGATGACAGGGTCATGGAGCATTGGGATTACAGGGCTTATGGGGCACTGTGATGACAGGGGGCATGTAGCATTGTGATGAAAATTGTCCTGGAGCATTATGATGACAGCAATCACAGAGGATTGGGATGAAAGGTATCATGCAGCATTGTGATGACAACGGTCATGGATCATTTTGATGACAGGGGTCATGGAACATTGTGATAAGAATGTTCATAAAGCATTTTGATGACAGGGGTCATGAAGCATTGTGTTGACACGGGCATGGAGCATTGTAATGATAGGATATCTGGAGCATTGTGATGAAAAGGGGATGGAGCATTTTGATGACAGGGTCCAAGGAGCATTGTGCTGACAATGGCATGGAGCATTGTGATGAAAAGGGTACTGGAGCACTGTGAGGAAAGGAATCATGGATCATTGTGATGACAGGGGTCATGGAGCTTTGTGATGACAAGGGTCATGGAGCATTGTGATGACACGGTCAAGGAACATTGCGATGACAAGAATTATGGAGCATTGTGATGAAAGGACATGGAGCATTGTGATGAAAGGTGACAAGGAGCATTGTGATGATATGGGCAGAGAACTTTGTGATGACAGGGGTCATGGAGCATTGTGATGAAAAGTGTCATCGAACATTGTACTGACAGGGAACATGGAGCTTTTTGGTAAGAGAGGCCTTGGAGATTTGTGGTGGCAGGCGTCATGGGGCATTGTAATGACAGCGGTCTTGGATCATTGTGATGAAAGGGGTCATGGAGCACTGTGATTACAGGGGCCATGGAGCATTGTGAATACAAAGGCTATGGAGCATTGAGGTGACAGGTTTCATGGATCATTGTGATGAAAGTGATCATGGATCATTGTGATGACAAGAGTCCTGGAACCTTGTGATGACAAGGTTCATGGAGCATTGTGATGACAAGGACCATGGCGAATTGTTATGACATCTGTCATGGGGCATTGTGATGACAGTGGTCATCTAGAATTGTGATGAAAGGTATAATGGAGCACTGTGATGACAGGGGCCATGGAACATTGTGATGACAAAGGCCATGGAGCATTGTGATGACAAGTGTCATGGGGTATTTTGATGACATTGGCATGGAGCATTATGATGACAAGAGCTCTGGCCACTTTGATGACAAGGGCATGGAGCATTGTGATGACAGGGGCCATGGAAAATTGTGATGGCATAAGCCATGGAGCATTGTGATGACAAGTGTCATGGGACATTTTGATGACATTGGCATGGAGCATTATGATGACAAGAGTTCTGGAGCCCTTTGATGACAAGGGCATGGAGCATTGTGATCACAGGGCCCATGGGGCATTGTGATGAAAAGAGCCATGGAGCATTGAGATGACAGGCGTCTTGAGGTATGGTGATGACAGTGGTCATGGAGCATTGTGATGAAAGAGATCATGGAGCAATATGATAACAGGGGCCATGGAGCATTGTGATGACAGGTGTATTGGAGCATTGTGATGAAAATAGTCATGGATCATTGTGATGACATGTGTCCTGGAACACTGTGATGAAACGGTTCATCGAGTATTGTGATGACAAGGGTCATAGCGAATTGTGATGACAGGTGTCATTGGGCATTGTGATGACATTGATCATCTAGGAATTGTGATGAAAGGTATCATGGAGCACTGTGATGACTGGGGGCATGAAGCATTGTTATGAAAATTGTCCTGGGTTATTGTGATGACAGCAGTCATGGAGAATTGTGATGACAGGGATTATGCAGCATTGTGTTGACAAGGCTATGGACTATTGTGATGACAATGGTCATGGAGCAATGTGATGAAAGTTTTCATGGAACATCGTGATGAAAAGTGCCTGGGAGCATTGTGACGATAAAGGCCATGGAGCATTGTGATGACAAGTGTCACGGAGTATTGTAATGAAAGCTTTCATTATGCACTGTGATGACAAGGGGGATGGAGTATTGTGATGAAAATGGTTCTGGCGCATTGTGATAACAAAAGCCATGGAGCATTGTGATGACAGGCATCATGGAGCATGGTGAAGAAAGGGGCCAAGGGGAATTGTAATGACAATAGAGAAATGTGATGAAAATGGTCAGCGAGCATAGAGATGAAAGTGGTCATTGAGAATTGTGATGAATAGTGACATAGAGCATTGTGATGACAAAGGTCATGGAGAACTGTGATGACCAGGGTCATGTAGCTTTGTGATGACACGTCCATGGAACATTGTGATGACAAGAATTCTGGAGCATTGTAATGACAAGGGCCGTGGAGTATTGTGATGCCACGGTCATGGAACATTGTGATGACAAAATTCTGGAGCATTGTGAGGAAAAAGGCTTGGAGCATTGTGATTATAGGGGACATGGAGCATTGTGATGACATGGGCAGGGAACACTGTGATGACAGTTGTTATGGAGCAATGTGATGACAAGTGTCATGGAGCATTGTGATGAGAGGGGCCTTGGAGAATCGTGATGACAGGCATCATGAGGCATTGAGATGGCAGTGGTCATGGAGCATTATGATGAAAGGTGTTATGGAGCACTGTGATTACAGAGGCCATGGAGCATTGTGAATACAAAGGAAATGGGGCATTGAGATGACAGTGGTCATGGAGCATTGTGATGAAAGTGGTAATGGATCATTGTGATGACAAGTGTCCTGGGACCCTGTGATGACATGGTTCATGGAGCATTGTGATGACAATGGTCATGGCGAATTGTGATGACAATGTCATGGGGCATTGTGATGGCACTGGTCATCTAGAAATGTGATTAAAGTTATTATGGAGCACAGTAATGAGAGGGGCCATGGAGCATTGTGATGACAAGTGTCATGGAGCATTGTGATGACAGGTGTCATGGAGCATCGTAATAACAAATGCCATGGAGAATTGTGATGAGAGGTGGCATTGGGCATTGTGATGAAAGGGGTCATGGAGTACTGGGATTACAGGGGGCATGGAGCATTGTGAAAACAAGTGACATGGTGAATAGTGATGACAGGCTTCATATAGCATTGTGATGACAAGTGCCATTTAGCATTTTGATGTCAGGGTTCATCAGGCATTGTGTTGACGGGGGTCACGTGTCATTGTGATGACAAAGGCCATAGAGCATTGTGATCACAGGGGTCATGGAGCATTGTGACGACATGGGCCATGGAGCATTGTGAAGACAAGATTCATGGAGCATTGTGATGACACTGGCATGAAGCATGGTGATGACAACAGAACTGGAGCATTGTGATGACAAGGGCATGGAGCATTGTGATTACAGGAGACATGGAGCATTGTGATGACATTGGCAGGGATCACTGTGATGACAGGGATCATGGAGCATTGTGATGACAAAGACCAAGGAACATTTTGATGACAAGTGTCATTGAGCAATGTGATGACACGGGAATGGAGCATTTTGATGACAAATGTTCTGGAGCATTGTGATGACAAGCGCATGGAGCGTTGTGATTACAGGGGCCATGGAGCATTGTGATGACAACGGCATGGAGCATTGTGATGACAGTGGTCATTGAGCATTGTGATTACAAAGACCATGAGGCATTGTGATGACAGGGACCTTGGAGCATTGTAATGACAAGGGTCATCAAGCATTGTGATGACAGGGGTCATAGAGCATTGTGATGAGAAAGACCATGGAGCATGGTGATGACAGAGGCCATGGAACATTGTGATGACAAGGCCATGTACCATTGTGATGACAAGGGCAGGGAACCTTGTGGTGACCGGGGTCATGGAGCATTTTGATGACAACTTTCATGGAACATTGTGATGACAGGGGTCATGGAGCAGTGTGTTGAAAAGGAACATGGAGCAGTGTGATTACACGGTCCATGGAACATTGTGAATACATAGGCCATGGAACAATGTGATGACAGGGGTCATGTAGCATTGTGATGACAGGGTCATGGAGCATTGGGATTACAGGGCTTATGGGGCACTGTGATGACAGGGGGCATGGAGCATTGTGATGAAAATTGTCCTGGAGCATTATGATGACAGCCGTCACAGAGGATTGGGATGAAAGGTATCATGCAGCATTGTGATGACAACGGTCATGGATCATTTTGATGACAGGGGTCATGGAACATTGTGATAAGAATGTTCATAAAGCATTTTCATGACAGGGGTCATGAAGCATTGTGTTGACAAGGGCATGGAGCATTGTAATGATAGGATATCTGGAGCATTGTGATGAAAAGGGGATGGAGCATTTTGATGACAGGGTCCAAGGAGCATTGTGCTGACAATGGCATGGAGCATTGTGATGAAAAGGGTACTGGAGCACTGTGAGGAAAGGAATCATGGATCATTGTGATGACAGGGGTCATGGAGCTTTGTGATGACAAGGGTCATGGAGCATTGTGATGACACGGTCAAGGAACATTGCGATGACAAGAATTATGGAGCATTGTGATGAAAGGACATGGAGCATTGTGATGAAAGGTGACAAGGAGCATTGTGATGATATGGGCAGAGAACTTTGTGATGACAGGGGTCATGGAGCATTGTGATGAAAAGTGTCATCGAACATTGTACTGACAGGGAACATGGAGCTTTTTGGTAAGAGAGGCCTTGGAGATTTGTGGTGGCAGGCGTCATGGGGCATTGTAATGACAGCGGTCTTGGATCATTGTGATGAAAGGGGTCATGGAGCACTGTGATTACAGGGGCCATGGAGCATTGTGAATACAAAGGCTATGGAGCATTGAGGTGACAGGTTTCATGGATCATTGTGATGAAAGTGATCATGGATCATTGTGATGACAAGAGTCCTGGAACCTTGTGATGACAAGGTTCATGGAGCATTGTGATGACAAGGACCATGGCGAATTGTTATGACATCTGTCATGGGGCATTGTGATGACAGTGGTCATCTAGAATTGTGATGAAAGGTATAATGGAGCACTGTGATGACAGGGGCCATGGAACATTGTGATGACAAAGGCCATGGAGCATTGTGATGACAAGTGTCATGGGGTATTTTGATGACATTGGCATGGAGCATTATGATGACAAGAGCTCTGGCCACTTTGATGACAAGGGCATGGAGCATTGTGATGACAGGGGCCATGGAAAATTGTGATGGCATAAGCCATGGAGCATTGTGATGACAAGTGTCATGGGACATTTTGATGACATTGGCATGGAGCATTATGATGACAAGAGTTCTGGAGCCCTTTGATGACAAGGGCATGGAGCATTGTGATCACAGGGCCCATGGGGCATTGTGATGAAAAGAGCCATGGAGCATTGAGATGACAGGCGTCTTGAGGTATGGTGATGACAGTGGTCATGGAGCATTGTGATGAAAGAGATCATGGAGCAATATGATAACAGGGGCCATGGAGCATTGTGATGACAGGTGTATTGGAGCATTGTGATGAAAATAGTCATGGATCATTGTGATGACATGTGTCCTGGAACACTGTGATGATACGGTTCATCGAGTATTGTGATGACAAGGGTCATAGCGAATTGTGATGACAGGTGTCATTGGGCATTGTGATGACATTGATCATCTAGGAATTGTGATGAAAGGTATCATGGAGCACTGTGATGACTGGGGGCATGAAGCATTGTTATGAAAATTGTCCTGGATTATTGTGATGACAGCAGTCATGGAGAATTGTGATGACAGGGATTATGCAGCATTGTGTTGACAAGGCTATGGACTATTGTGATGACAATGGTCATGGAGCAAAGTGATGAAAGTTTTCATGGAACATCGTGATGAAAAGTGCCTGGGAGCATTGTGACGATAAAGGCCATGGAGCATTGTGATGACAAGTGTCACGGAGTATTGTAATGAAAGCTTTCATTATGCAGTGTGATGACAAGGGGGATGGAGTATTGTGATGAAAATGGTTCTGGCGCATTGTGATAACAAAAGCCATGGAGCATTGTGATGACAGGCATCATGGAGCATGGTGAAGAAAGGGGCCAAGGGGAATTGTAATGACAATAGAGAAATGTGATGAAAATGGTCAGCGAGCATAGAGATGAAAGTGGTCATTGAGAATTGTGATGAATAGTGACATAGAGCATTGTGATGACAAAGGTCATGGAGAACTGTGATGACCAGGGTCATGTAGCTTTGTGATGACACGTCCATGGAACATTGTGATGACAAGAATTCTGGAGCATTGTGATGACAAGGGCCGTGGAGTATTGTGATGCCACGGTCATGGAACATTGTGATGACAAAATTCTGGAGCATTGTGAGGAAAAAGGCTTGGAGCATTGTGATTATAGGGGACATGGAGCATTGTGATGACATGGGCAGGGAACACTGTGATGACAGTTGTTATGGAGCAATGTGATGACAAGTGTCATGGAGCATTGTGATGAGAGGGGCCTTGGAGAATCGTGATGACAGGCATCATGAGGCATTGAGATGGCAGTGGTCATGGAGCATTATGATGAAAGGTGTTATGGAGCACTGTGATTACAGAGGCCATGGAGCATTGTGAATACAAAGGAAATGGGGCATTGAGATGACAGTGGTCATGGAGCATTGTGATGAAAGTGGTAATGGATCATTGTGATGACAAGTGTCCTGGGACCCTGTGATGACATGGTTCATGGAGCATTGTGATGACAATGGTCATGGCGAATTGTGATGACAATGTCATGGGGCATTGTGATGGCACTGGTCATCTAGAAATGTGATTAAAGTTATTATGGAGCACAGTAATGAGAGGGGCCATGGAGCATTGTGATGACAAGTGTCATGGAGCATTGTGATGACAGGTGTCATGGAGCATCGTAATAACAAATGCCATGGAGAATTGTGATGAGAGGTGGCATTGGGCATTGTGATGAAAGGGGTCATGGAGTACTGGGATTACAGGGGGCATGGAGCATTGTGAAAACAAGTGACATGGTGAATAGTGATGACAGGCTTCATATAGCATTGTGATGACAAGTGCCATTTAGCATTTTGATGTAAGGGTTCATCAGGCATTGTGTTGACTTGGGTCACGTGTCATTGTGATGACAAAGGCCATAGAGCATTGTGATCACAGGGGTCATGGAGCATTGTGACGACATGGGCCATGGAGCATTGTGAAGACAAGATTCATGGAGCATTGTGATGACACTGGCATGAAGCATGGTGATGACAACAGAACTGGAGCATTGTGATGACAAGGGCATGGAGCATTGTGATTACAGGAGACATGGAGCATTGTGATGACATTGGCAGGGATCACTGTGATGACAGGGATCATGGAGCATTGTGATGACAAAGACCAAGGAACATTTTGATGACAAGTGTCATTGAGCAATGTGATGACACGGGAATGGAGCATTTTGATGACAAATGTTCTGGAGCATTGTGATGACAAGCGCATGGAGCGTTGTGATTACAGGGGCCATGGAGCATTGTGATGACAACGGCATGGAGCATTGTGATGACAGTGGTCATTGAGCATTGTGATTACAAAGACCATGAGGCATTGTGATGACAGGGACCTTGGAGCATTGTAATGACAAGGGTCATCAAGCATTGTGATGACAGGGGTCATAGAGCATTGTGATGAGAAAGACCATGGAGCATGGTGATGACAGAGGCCATGGAACATTGTGATGACAAGGCCATGTACCATTGTGATGACAAGGGCAGGGAACCTTGTGGTGACCGGGGTCATGGAGCATTTTGATGACAACTTTCATGGAACATTGTGATGACAGGGGTCATGGAGCAGTGTGTTGAAAAGGAACATGGAGCAGTGTGATTACACGGTCCATGGAACATTGTGAATACATAGGCCATGGAACAATGTGATGACAGGGGTCATGTAGCATTGTGATGACAGGGTCATGGAGCATTGGGATTACAGGGCTTATGGGGCACTGTGATGACAGGGGGCATGGAGCATTGTGATGAAAATTGTCCTGGAGCATTATGATGACAGCCGTCACAGAGGATTGGGATGAAAGGTATCATGCAGCATTGTGATGACAACGGTCATGGATCATTTTGATGACAGGGGTCATGGAACATTGTGATAAGAATGTTCATAAAGCATTTTCATGACAGGGGTCATGAAGCATTGTGTTGACACGGGCATGGAGCATTGCAATGATAGGATATCTGGAGCATTGTGATGAAAAGGGGATGGAGCATTTTGATGACAGGGTCCAAGGAGCATTGTGCTGACAATGGCATGGAGCATTGTGATGAAAAGGGTACTGGAGCACTGTGAGGAAAGGAATCATGGATCATTGTGATGACAGGGGTCATGGAGCTTTGTGATGACAAGGGTCATGGAGCATTGTGATGACACGGTCAAGGAACATTGCGATGACAAGAATTATGGAGCATTGTGATGAAAGGACATGGAGCATTGTGATGAAAGGTGACAAGGAGCATTGTGATGATATGGGCAGAGAACTTTGTGATGACAGGGGTCATGGAGCATTGTGATGAAAAGTGTCATCGAACATTGTACTGACAGGGAACATGGAGCTTTTTGGTAAGAGAGGCCTTGGAGATTTGTGGTGGCAGGCGTCATGGGGCATTGTAATGACAGCGGTCTTGGATCATTGTGATGAAAGGGGTCATGGAGCACTGTGATTACAGGGGCCATGGAGCATTGTGAATACAAAGGCTATGGAGCATTGAGGTGACAGGTTTCATGGATCATTGTGATGAAAGTGATCATGGATCATTGTGATGACAAGAGTCCTGGAACCTTGTGATGACAAGGTTCATGGAGCATTGTGATGACAAGGACCATGGCGAATTGTTATGACATCTGTCATGGGGCATTGTGATGACAGTGGTCATCTAGAATTGTGATGAAAGGTATAATGGAGCACTGTGATGACAGGGGCCATGGAACATTGTGATGACAAAGGCCATGGAGCATTGTGATGACAAGTGTCATGGGGTATTTTGATGACATTGGCATGGAGCATTATGATGACAAGACTACTGGAGAATTTTGATGAAAAGGGCATGGAGCATTGTGATGACAGGGGCCATGGAAAATTGTGATGGCATAAGCCATGGAGCATTGTGATGACAAGTGTCATGGGACATTTTGATGACATTGGCATGGAGCATTATGATGACAAGAGTTCTGGAGCCCTTTGATGACAAGGGCATGGAGCATTGTGATCACAGGGCCCATGGGGCATTGTGATGAAAAGAGCCATGGAGCATTGAGATGACAGGCGTCTTGAGGTATGGTGATGACAGTGGTCATGGAGCATTGTGATGAAAGAGATCATGGAGCAATATGATAACAGGGTCCATGGAGCATTGTGATGACAGGTGTATTGGAGCATTGTGATGAAAATAGTCATGGATCATTGTGATGACATGTGTCCTGGAACACTGTGATGAAACGGTTCATCGAGTATTGTGATGACAAGGGTCATAGCGAATTGTGATGACAGGTGTCATTGGGCATTGTGATGACATTGATCATCTAGGAATTGTGATGAAAGGTATCATGGAGCACTGTGATGACTGGGGGCATGAAGCATTGTTATGAAAATTGTCCTGGATTATTGTGATGACAGCAGTCATGGAGAATTGTGATGACAGGGATTATGCAGCATTGTGTTGACAAGGCTATGGACTATTGTGATGACAATGGTCATGGAGCAATGTGATGAAAGTTTTCATGGAACATCGTGATGAAAAGTGCCTGGGAGCATTGTGACGATAAAGGCCATGGAGCATTGTGATGACAAGTGTCACGGAGTATTGTAATGAAAGCTTTCATTATGCACTGTGATGACAAGGGGGATGGAGTATTGTGATGAAAATGGTTCTGGCGCATTGTGATAACAAAAGCCATGGAGCATTGTGATGACAGGCATCATGGAGCATGGTGAAGAAAGGGGCCAAGGGGAATTGTAATGACAATAGAGAAATGTGATGAAAATGGTCAGCGAGCATAGAGATGAAAGTGGTCATTGAGAATTGTGATGAATAGTGACATAGAGCATTGTGATGACAAAGGTCATGGAGAACTGTGATGACCAGGGTCATGTAGCTTTGTGATGACACGTCCATGGAACATTGTGATGACAAGAATTCTGGAGCATTGTGATGACAAGGGCCGTGGAGTATTGTGATGCCACGGTCATGGAACATTGTGATGACAAAATTCTGGAGCATTGTGAGGAAAAAGGCTTGGAGCATTGTGATTATAGGGGACATGGAGCATTGTGATGACATGGGCAGGGAACACTGTGATGACAGTTGTTATGGAGCAATGTGATGACAAGTGTCATGGAGCACTGTGATGAGAGGGGCCTTGGAGAATTGTGATGACAGGCGTCATGAGGCATTGAGATGGCAGTGGTCATGGAGCATTATGATGAAAGGTGTTATGGAGCACTGTGATTACAGAGGCCATAGAGCATTGTGAATACAAAGGAAATGGGGCATTGAGATGACAGTGGTCATGGAGCATTGTGATGAAAGTGGTAATGGATCATTGTGATGACAAGTGTCCTGGGACCCTGTGATGACATGGTTCATGGAGCATTGTGATGACAATGGTCATGGCGAATTGTGATGACAATGTCATGGGGCATTTTGATGGCACTGGTCATCTAGAAATGTGATTAAAGTTATTATGGAGCACAGTAATGAGAGGGGCCATGGAGCATTGTGATGACAAGTGTCATGGAGCATTGTGATGACAGGTGTCATGGAGCATCGTAATAACAAATGCCATGGAGAATTGTGATGAGAGGTGGCATTGGGCATTGTGATGAAAGGGATCATGGAGTACTGGGATTACAGGGGGCATGGAGCATTGTGAAAACAAGTGACATGGTGAATAGTGATGACAGGCTTCATATAGCATTGTGATGACAAGTGCCATTTAGCATTTTGATGTCAGGGTTCATCAGGCATTGTGTTGACGGGGGTCACGTGTCATTGTGATGACAAAGGCCATAGAGCATTGTGATCACAGGGGTCATGGAGCATTGTGATGACATGGGCCATGGAGCATTGTGAAGACAAGATTCATGGAGCATTGTGATGACACTGGCATGAAGCATGGTGATGACAACAGAACTGGAGCATTGTGATGACAAGGGCATGGAGCATTGTGATTACAGGAGACATGGAGCATTGTGATGACATTGGCAGGGATCATTGTGATGACAGGGATCATGGAGCATTGTGATGACAAAGACCAAGGAACATTTTGATGACAAGTGTCATTGAGCAATGTGATGACACGGGAATGGAGCATTATGATGACAAATGTTCTGGAGCATTGTGATGACAAGCGCATGGAGCATTGTGATTACAGGGGCCATGGAGCATTGTGATGACAACGGCATGGAGCATTGTGATGACAGTGGTCATTGAGCATTGTGATTACAAAGACCATGAGGCATTGTGATGACAGGGACCTTGGAGCATTGTGATGGCAATGGTCATCAAGCATTGTGATGACAGGGGTCATAGAGCATTGTGATGAGAAAGACCATGGAGCATGGTGATGACAGAGGCCATGGAACATTGTGATGACAAGGCCATGTACCATTGTGATGACAAGGGCAGGGAACCTTGTGGTGACCGGGGTCATGGAGCATTTTGATGACAACTTTCATGGAACATTGTGATGACAGGGGTCATGGAGCATTGTGTTGAAAAGGAACATGGAGCAGTGTGATTACAGGGTCCATGGAACATTGTGAATACATAGGCCATGGAACAATGTGATGACAGGGGTCATGTAGCATTGTGATGACAGGGTCATGGAGCATTGGGATTACAGGGCTTATGGGGCACTGTGATGACAGGGGGCATGTAGCATTGTGATGAAAATTGTCCTGGAGCATTATGATGACAGCAATCACAAAGGATTGGGATGAAAGGTATCATGCAGCATTGTGATGACAACGGTCATGGATCATTTTGATGACAGGGGTCATGGAACATTGTGATAAGAATGTTCATAAAGCATTTTGATGACAGGGGTCATGAAGCATTGTGTTGACACGGGCATGGAGCATTGTAATGATAGGATATCTGGAGCATTGTGATGAAAAGGGGATGGAGCATTTTGATGACAGGGTCCAAGGAGCATTGTGCTGACAATGGCATGGAGCATTGTGATGAAAAGGGTACTGGAGCACTGTGAGGAAAGGAATCATGGATCATTGTGATGACAGGGGTCATGGAGCTTTGTGATGACAAGGGTCATGGAGCATTGTGATGACACGGTCAAGGAACATTGCGATGACAAGAATTATGGAGCATTGTGATGAAAGGACATGGAGCATTGTGATGAAAGGTGACAAGGAGCATTGTGATGATATGGGCAGAGAACTTTGTGATGACAGGGGTCATGGAGCATTGTGATGAAAAGTGTCATCGAACATTGTACTGACAGGGATCATGGAGCTTTTTGGTAAGAGAGGCCTTGGAGATTTGTGGTGGCAGGCGTCATGGGGCATTGTAATGACAGCGGTCTTGGATCATTGTGATGAAAGGGGTCATGGAGCACTGTGATTACAGGGGCCATGGAGCATTGTGAATACAAAGGCTATGGAGCATTGAGGTGACAGGTTTCATGGAGCATTGTGATGAAAGTGATCATGGATCATTGTGATGACAAGAGTCCTGGAACCTTGTGATGACAAGGTTCATGGAGCATTGTGATGACAAGGACCATGGCGAATTGTTATGACATCTGTCATGGGGCATGGTGATGACAGTGGTCATCTAGAATTGTGATGAAAGGTATAATGGAGCACTGTGATGACAGGGGCCATGGAACATTGTGATGACAAAGGCCATGGAGCATTGTGATGACAAGTGTCAATGGGTATTTTGATGACATTGGCATGGAGCATTATGATGACAAGAGTTCTGGAGCATTTTGATGAAAAGGGCATGGAGCATTGTGATTACAGGGACCATGGAGCATTGTGATGACATTGGCAGGGATCATTGTGATGACAGGGATCATGGAGCATTGTGATGACAAAGACCAAGGAACATTTTGATGACAAGTGTCATTGAGCAATGTGATGACACGGGAATGGAGCATTATGATGACAAATGTTCTGGAGCATTGTGATGACAAGCGCATGGAGCATTGTGATTACAGGGGCCATGGAGCATTGTGATGACAACGGCATGGAGCATTGTGATGACAGTGGTCATTGAGCATTGTGATTACAAAGACCATGAGGCATTGTGATGACAGGGACCTTGGAGCATTGTGATGACAATGGTCATCAAGCATTGTGATGACAGGGGTCATAGAGCATTGTGATGAGAAAGACCATGGAGCATGGTGATGACAGAGGCCATGGAACATTGTGATGACAAGGCCATGTACCATTGTGATGACAAGGGCAGGGAACCTTGTGGTGACCGGGGTCATGGAGCATTTTGATGACAACTTTCATGGAATCTTGTGATGACAGGGGTCATGGAGCATTGTGTTGAAAAGGAACATGGAGCAGTGTGATTACAGGGTCCATGGAACATTGTGAATACATAGGCCATGGAACAATGTGATGACAGGGGTCATGTAGCATTGTGATGACAGGGTCATGGAGCATTGGGATTACAGGGCTTATGGGGCACTGTGATGACAGGGGGCATGGAGCATTGTGATGAAAATTGTCCTGGAGCATTATGATGACAGCAGTCACAGAGGATTGGGATGAAAGGTATCATGCAGCATTGTGATGACAACGGTCATGGATCATTTTGATGACAGGGGTCATGGAACATTGTGATAAGAATGTTCATAAAGCATTTTGATGACAGGGGTCATGAAGCATTGTGTTGACACGGGCATGGAGCATTGTAATGATAGGATATCTGGAGCATTGTGATGAAAAGGGGATGGAGCATTTTGATGACAGGGTCCAAGGAGCATTGTGCTGACAATGGCATGGAGCATTGTGATGAAAAGGGTACTGGAGCACTGTGAGGAAAGGAATCATGGATCATTGTGATGACAGGGGTCATGGAGCTTTGTGATGACAAGGGTCATGGAACATTGTGATGACACGGTCAAGGAACATTGCGATGACAAGAATTATGGAGCATTGTGATGAAAGGACATGGAGCATTGTGATGAAAGGTGACAAGGAGCATTGTGATGATATGGGCAGAGAACTTTGTGATGACAGTGGTCATGGAGCATTGTGATGAAAAGTGTCATCGAACATTGTACTGACAGGGATCATGGAGCTTTTTGGTAAGAGAGGCCTTGGAGATTTGTGGTGGCAGGCGTCATGGGGCATTGTAATGACAGCGGTCTTGGATCATTGTGATGAAAGGGGTCATGGAGCACTGTGATTACAGGGGCCATGGAGCATTGTGAATACAAAGGCTATGGAGCATTGAGGTGACAGGTTTCATGGAGCATTGTGATGAATGTGATCATGGATCATTGTGATGACAAGAGTCCTGGAACCTTGTGATGACAAGGTTCATGGAGCATTGTGATGACAAGGACCATGGCGAATTGTTATGACATCTGTCATGGGGCATGGTGATGACAGTGGTCATCTAGAATTGTGATGAATGGTATAATGGAGCACTGTGATGACAGGGGACATGGAACATTGTGATGACAAAGGTCATGGAGCATTGTGATGAAAAGTGTCATGGGGCATTTTGATGACATTGGCATGGAGCATTATGATGACAAGAGTTCTGGAGCATTTTGATGAAAAGGGCATGGAGCATTGTGATGACAGGGGCCATGGAAAATTGTGATGGCATAAGCCATGGAGCATTGTGATGACAAGTGTCATGGGACATTTTGATGACATTGGCATGGAGCATTATGATGACAGGAGTTCTGGAGCACTTTGATGACAAGGGCATGGAGCATTGTGATCACAGGTCCCATGGGGCATTGTGATGAAAAGAGCCATGGAGCATTGAGATGACAGGCGTCCTGAGGTATGGTGATGACAGTGGTCATGGAGCATTGTGATGAAAGAGATCATGGAGCAATATGATAACAGGGGCCATGGAGCATTGTGATGACAGGTGTATTGGAGCATTGTGATGAAAATAGTAATGGATCATTGTGATGACATGTGTCCTGGAACACTGTGATGACACGGTTCATCGAGTATTGTGATGACAAGGGTCATAGCGAATTGTGATGACAGGTGTCATTGGGCATTGTGGTGACATTGATCATCTAGGAATTGTGATGAAAGGTATCATGGAGCACTGTGATGACTGGGGGCATGAAGCATTGTTATGAAAATTGTCCTGGATTATTGTGATGACAGCACTCATGGAGAATTGTGATGACAGGGATTATGCAGCATTGTGTTGACAAGGCTATGGACTATTGTGATGACAGTGGTCATGGAGCAATGTGATGAAAGTTTTCATGGAACATCGTGATGAAAAGTGCCTGGGAGCATTGTGACGATAAAGGCCATGGAGCATTGTGATGACAAGTGTCATGGAGCATTGTAATGAAAGCTTTCATTATGCACTGTGATGACAAGGGGGATGGAGTATTGTGATGAAACTGGTCCTGGCGCATTGTGATAACAAAAGCCATGGAGCATTGTGATGACAGGCATCATGGAGCATGGTGAAGAAAGGGGCCATGGGGAATTGTAATGACAATAGAGAAATGTGATGAAAATGGTCAGCGAGCATAGTGATTAAAGTGGTCATTGAGAATTGTGATGAATAGTGACATAGAGCATTGTGATGACAAAGGTCATGGAGAACTGTGATGACCAGGGTCATGTAGCTTTGTGATGACACGTCCATGGAACATTGTGATGACAAGAATTCTGGAGCATTGTGATGACAAGGGCCGTGGAGCATTGTGATGCCACGGTCATGGAACATTGTGATGACAAAATTCTGGAGTATTGTGAGGAAAAAGGCTTGGAGCATTGTGATTATAGGGGACATGGAGCATTGTGATGACATGGGCAGGGAACACTGTGATGACAGTTGTTATGGAGCAATGTGATGACAAGTGTCATGGAGCATTGTGATGAGAGGGGCCTTGGAGAATTGTGATGACAGGCGTCATGAGGCATTGAGATGGCAGTGGTCATGGAGCATTATGATGAAAGGTGTTATGGAGCACTGTGATTACAGGGGCCATGGAGCATTGTGAATACAAAGGCCATGGGGCATTGAGATGACAGTGGTCAAGGAGCATTGTGATGAAAGTGGTAATGGATCATTGTGATGACAAGTGTCCTGGGACCCTGTGATGACATGGTTCATGGAGCATTGTGATGACAATGGTCATGGCGAATTGTGATGACAATGTCATGGGGCATTGTGATGGCACTGGTCATCTAGAAATGTGATTCAAGTTATTATGGAGCACAGTAATGAGAGGGGCCATGGAGCATTGTGATGACAAGTGTCATGGAGCATTGTGATGACAGGTGTCATGGAGCATCGTGATGACAAATGCCATGGAGAATTGTGATGAGAGGTGGCATTGGGCATTGTGATGAAAGGGGTCATGGAGTACTGGGATTACAGGGGCCATGGAGCATTGTGAAAACAGGTGACATGGTGAATAGTGATGACAGGCTTCATATAGCATTGTGATGACAAGTGCCATTTAGCATTTTGATGTCAGGGTTCATCAGGCATTATGTTGACGGGGGTCACGTGTCATTGTGATGACAAAGGCCATAGAGCATTGTGATCACAGGGGTCATGGAGCATTGTGACGACATGGGCCATGGAGCATTGTGAAGACAAGATTCATGGAGCATTATGATGACACTGGCATGAAGCATGGTGATGAAAACAGAACTGGAGCATTGTGATGACAAGGGCATGGAGCATTGTGATTACAGGAGACATGGAGCATTGTGATGACAAAGACCAAGGAACATTTTGATGAGGAGTGTCATTGTGCAATGTGATGACACCGGAATGGAGCATTATGATGACAAATGTTCTGGAGCATTGTGATGACAAGCGCATGGAGCATTGTGATTACAGGGACCATGGAGCATTGTGATGACAACGGCATGGAGCATTGTGATGACAGTGGTCATTGAGCATTGTGATTACAAAGACCATGAGGCATTGTGATGACAGGGACCTTGGAGCATTGTGATGACAATGGTCATCAAGCATTGTGATGACAGGGGTCATAGAGCATTGTGATGAGAAAGACCATGGAGCATGGTGATGACAGAGGCCATGGAACATTGTGATGACAAGGCCATGTACCATTGTGATGACAAGGGCAGGGAACCTCGTGGTGACCGGGGTCATGGAGCATTTTGATGACAACTTTCATGGAACATTGTGATGACAGGGGTCATGGAGCATTGTGTTGAAAAGGAACATGGAGCAGTGTGATTACAGGGTCCATGGAACATTGTGAATACATAGGCCATGGAACAATGTGATGACAGGGGTCATGTAGCATTGTGATGACAGGGTCATGGAGCATTGGGATTACAGGGCTTATGGGGCACTGTGATGACAGGGGGCATGGAGCATTGTGATGAAAATTGTCCTGGAGCATTATGATGACAGCAGTCACAGAGGATTGGGATGAAAGGTATCATGCAGCATTGTGATGACAACAGTCATGGATCATTTTGATGACAGGGGTCATGGAACATTGTGATAAGAATGTTCATAAAGCATTTTGATGACAGGGGTCATGAAGCATTGTGTTGACACGGGCATGGAGCATTGTAATGATAGGATATCTGGAGCATTGTGATGAAAAGGGGATGGAGCATTTTGATGACAGGGTCCAAGGATCATTGTGCTGACAATGGCATGGAGCATTGTGATGAAAAGGGTACTGGAGCACTGTGAGGAAAGGAATCATGGATCATTGTGATGACAGGGGTCATGGAGCTTTGTGATGACAAGGGTCATGGAGCATTGTGATGACACGGTCAAGGAACATTGCGATGACAAGAATTATGGAGCATTGTGATGAAAGGACATGGAGCATTGTGATGAAAGGTGACAAGGAGCATTGTGATGATATGGGCAGAGAACTTTGTGATGACAGGGGTCATGGAGCATTGTGATGAAAAGTGTCATCGAACATTGTACTGACAGGGAACATGGAGCTTTTTGGTAAGAGAGGCCTTGGAGATTTGTGGTGGCAGGCGTCATGGGGCATTGTAATGACAGCGGTCTTGGATCATTGTGATGAAAGGGGTCATGGAGCACTGGGATTACAGGGGCCATGGAGCATTGTGAATACAAAGGCTATGGAGCATTGAGGTGACAGGTTTCACGGAGCATTGTGATGAAAGTGATCATGGATCATTGTGATGACAAGAGTCCTGGAACCTTGTGATGACAAGGTTCATGGAGCATTGTGATGACAAGGACCATGGCGAATTGTTATGACATCTGTCATGGGGCATGGTGATGACAGTGGTCATCTAGAATTGTGATGAAAGGTATAATGGAGCACTGTGATGACAGGGGCCATGGAACATTGTGCTGACAAAGGCCATGGAGCATTGTGATGACAAGTGTCATGGGGCATTTTGATGACATTGGCATGGAGCATTATGATGACCAGAGTTCTGGAGCATTTTGATGAAAAGGGCATGGAGCATTGTGATCACAGGGCCCATGGGGCATTGTGATGAAAAGAGCCATGGAGCATTGAGATGACAGGGGCCATGGAAAATTGTGATGGCATAAGCCATGGAGCATTGTGATGACAAGTGTCATGGGACATTTTGATGTCATTGGCATGGAGCATTATGATGACAAGAGTTCTGGAGCACTTTGATGACAAGGGCATGGAGCATTGTGATCACAGGGCCCATGGGGAATTGTGATGAAAAGAGCCATGGAGCATTGAGATGACAGGCGTCTTGAAGTATGGTGATGACAGTGGTCATGGAGCATTGTGATGAAAGAGATCAGGGAGCAATATGATAACAGGGGCCATGGAGCATTGTGATGACAGGTGTATTGGAGCATTGTGATGAAAATAGTCATGGATCATTGTGATGACATGTGTCCTGGAACACTGTGATGAAACGGTTCATCGAGTATTGTGATGACAAGGGTCATAGGGAATTGTGATGACAGGTGTCATTGGGCATTGTGATGACATTGATCATCTAGGAATTGTGATGAAAGGTATCATGGAGCACTGTGATGACTGGGGGCATGAAGCATTGTTATGAAAATTGTCCTGGATTATTGTGATGACAGCAGTCATGGAGAATTGTGATGACAGGGATTATGCAGCATTGTGTTGACAAGGCTATGGACTATTGTGATGACAATGGTCATGGAGCAATGTGATGAAAGTTTTCATGGAACATCGTGATGAAAAGTGCCTGGGAGCATTGTGACGATAAAGGCCATGGAGCATTGTGATGACAAGTGTCACGGAGTATTGTAATGAAAGCTTTCATTATGCACTGTGATGACAAGGGGGATGGAGTATTGTGATGAAAATGGTTCTGGCGCATTGTGATAACAAAAGCCATGGAGCATTGTGATGACAGGCATCATGGAGCATGGTGAAGAAAGGGGCCAAGGGGAATTGTAATGACAATAGAGAAATGTGATGAAAATGGTCAGCGAGCATAGAGATGAAAGTGGTCATTGAGAATTGTGATGAATAGTGACATAGAGCATTGTGATGACAAAGGTCATGGAGAACTGTGATGACCAGGGTCATGTAGCTTTGTGATGACACGTCCATGGAACATTGTGATGACAAGAATTCTGGAGCATTGTGATGACAAGGGCCGTGGAGTATTGTGATGGCACGGTCATGGAACATTGTGATGACAAAATTCTGGAGCATTGTGAGGAAAAAGGCTTGGAGCATTGTGATTATAGGGGACATGGAGCATTGTGATGACATGGGCAGGGAACACTGTGATGACAGTTGTTATGGAGCAATGTGATGACAAGTGTCATGGAGCATTGTGATGAGAGGGGCCTTGGAGAATCGTGATGACAGGCATCATGAGGCATTGAGATAGCAGTGGTCATGGAGCATTATGATGAAAGGTGTTATGGAGCACTGTGATTACAGAGGCCATGGAGCATTGTGAATACAAAGGAAATGGGGCATTGAGATGACAGTGGTCATGGAACATTGTGATGAAAGTGGTAATGGATCATTGTGATGACAAGTGTCCTGGGACCCTGTGATGACATGGTTCATGGAGCATTGTGGTGACAATGGTCATGGCGAATTGTGATGACAATGTCATGGGGCATTGTGATGGCACTGGTCATCTAGAAATGTGATTAAAGTTATTATGGAGCACAGTAATGAGAGGGGCCATGGAGCATTGTGATGACAAGTGTCATGGAGCATTGTGATGACAGGTGTCATGGAGCATCGTAATAACAAATGCCATGGAGAATTGTGATGAGAGGTGGCATTGGGCATTGTGATGAAAGGGGTCATGGAGTACTGGGATTACAGGGGGCATGGAGCATTGTGAAAACAAGTGACATGGTGAATAGTGATGACAGGCTTCATATAGCATTGTGATGACAAGTGCCATTTAGCATTTTGATGTCAGGGTTCATCAGGCATTGTGTTGACGGGGGTCACGTGTCATTGTGATGACAAAGGCCATAGAGCATTGTGATCACAGGGGTCATGGAGCATTGTGACGACATGGGCCATGGAGCATTGTGAAGACAAGATTCATGGAGCATTGTGATGACACTGGCATGAAGCATGGTGATGACAACAGAACTGGAGCATTGTGATGACAAGGGCATGGAGCATTGTGATTACAGGAGACATGGAGCATTGTGATGACATTGGCAGGGATCACTGTGATGACAGGGATCATGGAGCATTGTGATGACAAAGACCAAGGAACATTTTGATGACAAGTGTCATTGAGCAATGTGATGACACGGGAATGGAGCATTTTGATGACAAATGTTCTGGAGCATTGTGATGACAAGCGCATGGAGCGTTGTGATTACAGGGGCCATGGAGCATTGTGATGACAACGGCATGGAGCATTGTGATGACAGTGGTCATTGAGCATTGTGATTACAAAGACCATGAGGCATTGTGATGACAGGGACCTTGGAGCATTGTAATGACAAGGGTCATCAAGCATTGTGATGACAGGGGTCATAGAGCATTGTGATGAGAAAGACCATGGAGCATGGTGATGACAGAGGCCATGGTACATTGTGATGACAAGGCCATGTACCATTGTGATGACAAGGGCAGGGAACCTTGTGGTGACCGGGGTCATGGAGCATTTTGATGACAACTTTCATGGAACATTGTGATGACAGGGGTCATGGAGCAGTGTGTTGAAAAGGAACATGGAGCAGTGTGATTACACGGTCCATGGAACATTGTGAATACATAGGCCATGGAACAATGTGATGACAGGGGTCATGTAGCATTGTGATGACAGGGTCATGGAGCATTGGGATTACAGGGCTTATGGGGCACTGTGATGACAGGGGGCATGGAGCATTGTGATGAAAATTGTCCTGGAGCATTATGATGACAGCCGTCACAGAGGATTGGGATGAAAGGTATCATGCAGCATTGTGATGACAACGGTCATGGATCATTTTGATGACAGGGGTCATGGAACATTGTGATAAGAATGTTCATAAAGCATTTTCATGACAGGGGTCATGAAGCCTTGTGTTGACAAGGGCATGGAGCATTGTAATGATAGGATATCTGGAGCATTGTGATGAAAAGGGGATGGAGCATTTTGATGACAGGGTCCAAGGAGCATTGTGCTGACAATGGCATGGAGCATTGTGATGAAAAGGGTACTGGAGCACTGTGAGGAAAGGAATCATTGATCATTGTGATGACAGGGGTCATGGAGCTTTGTGATGACAAGGGTCATGGAGCATTGTGATGACACGGTCAAGGAACATTGCGATGACAAGAATTATGGAGCATTGTGATGAAAGGACATGGAGCATTGTGATGAAAGGTGACAAGGAGCATTGTGATGATATGGGCAGAGAACTTTGTGATGACAGGGGTCATGGAGCATTGTGATGAAAAGTGTCATCGAACATTGTACTGACAGGGAACATGGAGCTTTTTGGTAAGAGAGGCCTTGGAGATTTGTGGTGGCAGGCGTCATGGGGCATTGTAATGACAGCGGTCTTGGATCATTGTGATGAAAGGGGTCATGGAGCACTGTGATTACAGGGGCCATGGAGCATTGTGAATACAAAGGCTATGGAGCATTGAGGTGACAGGTTTCATGGATCATTGTGATGAAAGTGATCATGGATCATTGTGATGACAAGAGTCCTGGAACCTTGTGATGACAAGGTTCATGGAGCATTGTGATGACAAGGACCATGGCGAATTGTTATGACATCTGTCATGGGGCATTGTGATGACAGTGGTCATCTAGAATTGTGATGAAAGGTATAATGGAGCACTGTGATGACAGGGGCCATGGAACATTGTGATGACAAAGGCCATGGAGCATTGTGATGACAAGTGTCATGGGGTATTTTGATGACATTGGCATGGAGCATTATGATGACAAGAGCTCTGGCCACTTTGATGACAAGGGCATGGAGCATTGTGATGACAGGGGCCATGGAAAATTGTGATGGCATAAGCCATGGAGCATTGTGATGACAAGTGTCATGGGACATTTTGATGACATTGGCATGGAGCATTATGATGACAAGAGTTCTGGAGCCCTTTGATGACAAGGGCATGGAGCATTGTGATCACAGGGCCCATGGGGCATTGTGATGAAAAGAGCCATGGAGCATTGAGATGACAGGCGTCTTGAGGTATGGTGATGACAGTGGTCATGGAGCATTGTGATGAAAGAGATCATGGAGCAATATGATAACAGGGGCCATGGAGCATTGTGATGACAGGTGTATTGGAGCATTGTGATGAAAATAGTCATGGATCATTGTGATGACATGTGTCCTGGAACACTGTGATGAAACGGTTCATCGAGTATTGTGATGACAAGGGTCATAGCGAATTGTGATGACAGGTGTCATTGGGCATTGTGATGACATTGATCATCTAGGAATTGTGATGAAAGGTATCATGGAGCACTGTGATGACTGGGGGCATGAAGCATTGTTATGAAAATTGTCCTGGGTTATTGTGATGACAGCAGTCATGGAGAATTGTGATGACAGGGATTATGCAGCATTGTGTTGACAAGGCTATGGACTATTGTGATGACAATGGTCATGGAGCAATGTGATGAAAGTTTTCATGGAACATCGTGATGAAAAGTGCCTGGGAGCATTGTGACGATAAAGGCCATGGAGCATTGTGATGACAAGTGTCACGGAGTATTGTAATGAAAGCTTTCATTATGCACTGTGATGACAAGGGGGATGGAGTATTGTGATGAAAATGGTTCTGGCGCATTGTGATAACAAAAGCCATGGAGCATTGTGATGACAGGCATCATGGAGCATGGTGAAGAAAGGGGCCAAGGGGAATTGTAATGACAATAGAGAAATGTGATGAAAATGGTCAGCGAGCATAGAGATGAAAGTGGTCATTGAGAATTGTGATGAATAGTGACATAGAGCATTGTGATGACAAAGGTCATGGAGAACTGTGATGACCAGGGTCATGTAGCTTTGTGATGACACGTCCATGGAACATTGTGATGACAAGAATTCTGGAGCATTGTGATGACAAGGGCCGTGGAGTATTGTGATGCCACGGTCATGGAACATTGTGATGACAAAATTCTGGAGCATTGTGAGGAAAAAGGCTTGGAGCATTGTGATTATAGGGGACATGGAGCATTGTGATGACATGGGCAGGGAACACTGTGATGACAGTTGTTATGGAGCAATGTGATGACAAGTGTCATGGAGCATTGTGATGAGAGGGGCCTTGGAGAATCGTGATGACAGGCATCATGAGGCATTGAGATGGCAGTGGTCATGGAGCATTATGATGAAAGGTGTTATGGAGCACTGTGATTACAGAGGCCATGGAGCATTGTGAATACAAAGGAAATGGGGCATTGAGATGACAGTGGTCATGGAGCATTGTGATGAAAGTGGTAATGGATCATTGTGATGACAAGTGTCCTGGGACCCTGTGATGACATGGTTCATGGAGCATTGTGATGACAATGGTCATGGCGAATTGTGATGACAATGTCATGGGGCATTGTGATGGCACTGGTCATCTAGAAATGTGATTAAAGTTATTATGGAGCACAGTAATGAGAGGGGCCATGGAGCATTGTGATGACAAGTGTCATGGAGCATTGTGATGACAGGTGTCATGGAGCATCGTAATAACAAATGCCATGGAGAATTGTGATGAGAGGTGGCATTGGGCATTGTGATGAAAGGGGTCATGGAGTACTGGGATTACAGGGGGCATGGAGCATTGTGAAAACAAGTGACATGGTGAATAGTGATGACAGGCTTCATATAGCATTGTGATGACAAGTGCCATTTAGCATTTTGATGTCAGGGTTCATCAGGCATTGTGTTGACGGGGGTCACGTGTCATTGTGATGACAAAGGCCATAGAGCATTGTGATCACAGGGGTCATGGAGCATTGTGACGACATGGGCCATGGAGCATTGTGAAGACAAGATTCATGGAGCATTGTGATGACACTGGCATGAAGCATGGTGATGACAACAGAACTGGAGCATTGTGATGACAAGGGCATGGAGCATTGTGATTACAGGAGACATGGAGCATTGTGATGACATTGGCAGGGATCACTGTGATGACAGGGATCATGGAGCATTGTGATGACAAAGACCAAGGAACATTTTGATGACAAGTGTCATTGAGCAATGTGATGACACGGGAATGGAGCATTTTGATGACAAATGTTCTGGAGCATTGTGATGACAAGCGTATGGAGCGTTGTGATTACAGGGGCCATGGAGCATTGTGATGACAACGGCATGGAGCATTGTGATGACAGTGGTCATTGAGCATTGTGATTACAAAGACCATGAGGCATTGTGATGACAGGGACCTTGGAGCATTGTAATGACAAGGGTCATCAAGCATTGTGATGACAGGGGTCATAGAGCATTGTGATGAGAAAGACCATGGAGCATGGTGATGACAGAGGCCATGGAACATTGTGATGACAAGGCCATGTACCATTGTGATGACAAGGGCAGGGAACCTTGTGGTGACCGGGGTCATGGAGCATTTTGATGACAACTTTCATGGAACATTGTGATGACAGGGGTCATGGAGCAGTGTGTTGAAAAGGAACATGGAGCAGTGTGATTACACGGTCCATGGAACATTGTGAATACATAGGCCATGGAACAATGTGATGACAGGGGTCATGTAGCATTGTGATGACAGGGTCATGGAGCATTGGGATTACAGGGCTTATGGGGCACTGTGATGACAGGGGGCATGGAGCATTGTGATGAAAATTGTCCTGGAGCATTATGATGACAGCCGTCACAGAGGATTGGGATGAAAGGTATCATGCAGCATTGTGATGACAACGGTCATGGATCATTTTGATGACAGGGGTCATGGAACATTGTGATAAGAATGTTCATAAAGCATTTTCATGACAGGGGTCATGAAGCATTGTGTTGACAAGGGCATGGAGCATTGTAATGATAGGATATCTGGAGCATTGTGATGAAAAGGGGATGGAGCATTTTGATGACAGGGTCCAAGGAGCATTGTGCTGACAATGGCATGGAGCATTGTGATGAAAAGGGTACTGGAGCACTGTGAGGAAAGGAATCATGGATCATTGTGATGACAGGGGTCATGGAGCTTTGTGATGACAAGGGTCATGGAGCATTGTGATGACACGGTCAAGGAACATTGCGATGACAAGAATTATGGAGCATTGTGATGAAAGGACATGGAGCATTGTGATGAAAGGTGACAAGGAGCATTGTGATGATATGGGCAGAGAACTTTGTGATGACAGGGGTCATGGAGCATTGTGATGAAAAGTGTCATCGAACATTGTACTGACAGGGAACATGGAGCTTTTTGGTAAGAGAGGCCTTGGAGATTTGTGGTGGCAGGCGTCATGGGGCATTGTAATGACAGCGGTCTTGGATCATTGTGATGAAAGGGGTCATGGAGCACTGTGATTACAGGGGCCATGGAGCATTGTGAATACAAAGGCTATGGAGCATTGAGGTGACAGGTTTCATGGATCATTGTGATGAAAGTGATCATGGATCATTGTGATGACAAGAGTCCTGGAACCTTGTGATGACAAGGTTCATGGAGCATTGTGATGACAAGGACCATGGCGAATTGTTATGACATCTGTCATGGGGCATTGTGATGACAGTGGTCATCTAGAATTGTGATGAAAGGTATAATGGAGCACTGTGATGACAGGGGCCATGGAACATTGTGATGACAAAGGCCATGGAGCATTGTGATGACAAGTGTCATGGGGTATTTTGATGACATTGGCATGGAGCATTATGATGACAAGAGTTCTGGAGCATTTTGATGAAAAGGGCATGGAGCATTGTGATGACAGGGGCCATGGAAAATTGTGATGGCATAAGCCATGGAGCATTGTGATGACAAGTGTCATGGGACATTTTGATGACATTGGCATGGAGCATTATGATGACAAGAGTTCTGGAGCCCTTTGATGACAAGGGCATGGAGCATTGTGATCACAGGGCCCATGGGGCATTGTGATGAAAAGAGCCATGGAGCATTGAGATGACAGGCGTCTTGAGGTATGGTGATGACAGTGGTCATGGAGCATTGTGATGAAAGAGATCATGGAGCAATATGATAACAGGGGCCATTGAGCATTGTGATGACAGGTGTATTGGAGCATTGTGATGAAAATAGTCATGGATCATTGTGATGACATGTGTCCTGGAACACTGTGATGAAACGGTTCATCGAGTATTGTGATGACAAGGGTCATAGCGAATTGTGATGACAGGTGTCATTGGGCATTGTGATGACATTGATCATCTAGGAATTGTGATGAAAGGTATCATGGAGCACTGTGATGACTGGGGGCATGAAGCATTGTTATGAAAATTGTCCTGGGTTATTGTGATGACAGCAGTCATGGAGAATTGTGATGACAGGGATTATGCAGCATTGTGTTGACAAGGCTATGGACTATTGTGATGACAATGGTCATGGAGCAATGTGATGAAAGTTTTCATGGAACATCGTGATGAAAAGTGCCTGGGAGCATTGTGACGATAAAGCCCATGGAGCATTGTGATGACAAGTGTCACGGAGTATTGTAATGAAAGCTTTCATTATGCACTGTGATGACAAGGGGGATGGAGTATTGTGATGAAAATGGTTCTGGCGCATTGTGATAACAAAAGCCATGGAGCATTGTGATGACAGGCATCATGGAGCATGGTGAAGAAAGGGGCCAAGGGGAATTGTAATGACAATAGAGAAATGTGATGAAAATGGTCAGCGAGCATAGAGATGAAAGTGGTCATTGAGAATTGTGATGAATAGTGACATAGAGCATTGTGATGACAAAGGTCATGGAGAACTGTGATGACCAGGGTCATGTAGCTTTGTGATGACACGTCCATGGAACATTGTGATGACAAGAATTCTGGAGCATTGTGATGACAAGGGCCGTGGAGTATTGTGATGCCACGGTCATGGAACATTGTGATGACAAAATTCTGGAGCATTGTGAGGAAAAAGGCTTGGAGCATTGTGATTATAGGGGACATGGAGCAGTGTGATGACATGGGCAGGGAACACTGTGATGACAGTTGTTATGGAGCAATGTGATGACAAGTGTCATGGAGCATTGTGATGAGAGGGGCCTTGGAGAATTGTGATGACAGGCGTCATGAGGCATTGAGATGGTAGTGGTCATGGAGCATTATGATGAAAGGTGTTATGGAGCACTGTGATTACAGAGGCCATGGAGCATTGTGAATACAAAGGAAATGGGGCATTGAGATGACAGTGGTCATGGAGCATTGTGATGAAAGTGGTAATGGATCATTGTGATGACAAGTGTCCTGGGACCCTGTGATGACATGGTTCATGGAGCATTGTGATGACAATGGTCATGGCGAATTGTGATGACAATGTCATGGGGCATTGTGATGGCACTGGTCATCTAGAAATGTGATTCAAGTTATTATGGAGCACAGTAATGAGAGGGGCCATGGAGCATTGTGATGACAAGTGTCATGGAGCATTGTGATGACAGGTGTCATGGAGCATCGTAATAAAAAATGCCATGGAGAATTGTGATGAGAGGTGGCATTGGGCATTGTGATGAAAGGGGTCATGGAGTACTGGGATTACAGGGGGCATGGAGCATTGTGAAAACAAGTGACATGGTGAATAGTGATGACAGGCTTCATATAGCATTGTGATGACAAGTGCCATTTAGAATTTTGATGTCAGGGTTCATCAGGCATTGTGTTGACGGGGGTCACGTGTCATTGTGATGACAAAGGCCATAGAGCATTGTGATCACAGGGGTCATGGAGCATTGTGATGACATGGGCCATGGAGCATTGTGAAGACAAGATTCATGGAGCATTGTGATGACACTGGCATGAAGCATGGTGATGACAACAGAACTGGAGCATTGTGATGACAAGGGCATGGAGCATTGTGATTACAGGAGACATGGAGCATTGTGATGACATTGGCAGGGATCATTGTGATGACAGGGATCATGGAGCATTGTGATGACAAAGACCAAGGAACATTTTGATGACAAGTGTCATTGAGCAATGTGATGACACGGGAATGGAGCATTTTGATGACAAATGTTCTGGAGCATTGTGATGACAAGCGCATGGAGCGTTGTGATTACAGGGGCCATGGAGCATTGTGATGACAACGGCATGGAGCATTGTGATGACAGTGGTCATTGAGCATTGTGATTACAAAGACCATGAGGCATTGTGATGACAGGGACCTTGGAGCATTGTAATGACAAGGGTCATCAAGCATTGTGATGACAGGGGTCATAGAGCATTGTGATGAGAAAGACCATGGAGCATGGTGATGACAGAGGCCATGGAACATTGTGATGACAAGGCCATGTACCATTGTGATGACAAGGGCAGGGAACCTTGTGGTGACCGGGGTCATGGAGCATTTTGATGACAACTTTCTTGGAACATTGTGATGACAGGGGTCATGGAGCATTGTGTTGAAAAGGAACATGGAGCAGTGTGATTACACGGTCCATGGAACATTGTGAATACATAGGCCATGGAACAATGTGATGACAGGGGTCATGTAGCATTGTGATGACAGGGTCATGGAGCATTGGGATTACAGGGCTTATGGGGCACTGTGATGACAGGGGGCATGGAGCATTGTGATGAAAATTGTCCTGGAGCATTATGATGACAGCCGTCACAGAGGATTGGGATGAAAGGTATCATGCAGCATTGTGATGACAACGGTCATGGATCATTTTGATGACAGGGGTCATGGAACATTGTGATAAGAATGTTCATAAAGCATTTTCATGACAGGGGTCATGAAGCATTGTGTTGACACGGGCATGGAGCATTGCAATGATAGGATATCTGGAGCATTGTGATGAAAAGGGGATGGAGCATTTTGATGACAGGGTCCAAGGAGCATTGTGCTGACAATGGCATGGAGCATTGTGATGAAAAGGGTACTGGAGCACTGTGAGGAAAGGAATCATGGATCATTGTGATGACAGGGGTCATGGAGCTTTGTGATGACAAGGGTCATGGAGCATTGTGATGACACGGTCAAGGAACATTGCGATGACAAGAATTATGGAGCATTGTGATGAAAGGACATGGAGCATTGTGATGAAAGGTGACAAGGAGCATTGTGATGATATGGGCAGAGAACTTTGTGATGACAGGGGTCATGGAGCATTGTGATGAAAAGTGTCATCGAACATTGTACTGACAGGGAACATGGAGCTTTTTGGTAAGAGAGGCCTTGGAGATTTGTGGTGGCAGGCGTCATGGGGCATTGTAATGACAGCGGTCTTGGATCATTGTGATGAAAGGGGTCATGGAGCACTGTGATTACAGGGGCCATGGAGCATTGTGAATACAAAGGCTATGGAGCATTGAGGTGACAGGTTTCATGGATCATTGTGATGAAAGTGATCATGGATCATTGTGATGACAAGAGTCCTGGAACCTTGTGATGACAAGGTTCATGGAGCATTGTGATGACAAGGACCATGGCGAATTGTTATGACATCTGTCATGGGGCATTGTGATGACAGTGGTCATCTAGAATTGTGATGAAAGGTATAATGGAGCACTGTGATGACAGGGGCCATGGAACATTGTGATGACAAAGGCCATGGAGCATTGTGATGACAAGTGTCATGGGGTATTTTGATGACATTGGCATGGAGCATTATGATGACAAGAGTTCTGGAGCATTTTGATGACAAGGGCATGGAGCATTGTGATGACAGGGGCCATGGAAAATTGTGATGGCATAAGCCATGGAGCATTGTGATGACAAGTGTCATGGGACATTTTGATGACATTGGCATGGAGCATTATGATGACAAGAGTTCTGGAGCCCTTTGATGACAAGGGCATGGAGCATTGTGATCACAGGGCCCATGGGGCATTGTGATGAAAAGAGCCATGGAGCATTGAGATGACAGGCGTCTTGAGGTATGGTGATGACAGTGGTCATGGAGCATTGTGATGAAAGAGATCATGGAGCAATATGATAACAGGGGCCATGGAGCATTGTGATGACAGGTGTATTGGAGCATTGTGATGAAAATAGTCATGGATCATTGTGATGACATGTGTCCTGGAACACTGTGATGAAACGGTTCATCGAGTATTGTGATGACAAGGGTCATAGCGAATTGTGATGACAGGTGTCATTGGGCATTGTGATGACATTGATCATCTAGGAATTGTGATGAAAGGTATCATGGAGCACTGTGATGACTGGGGGCATGAAGCATTGTTATGAAAATTGTCCTGGATTATTGTGATGACAGCAGTCATGGAGAATTGTGATGACAGGGATTATGCAGCATTGTGTTGACAAGGCTATGGACTATTGTGATGACAATGGTCATGGAGCAATGTGATGAAAGTTTTCATGGAACATCGTGATGAAAAGTGCCTGGGAGCATTGTGACGATAAAGGCCATGGAGCATTGTGATGACAAGTGTCACGGAGTATTGTAATGAAAGCTTTCATTATGCACTGTGATGACAAGGGGGATGGAGTATTGTGATGAAAATGGTTCTGGCGCATTGTGATAACAAAAGCCATGGAGCATTGTGATGACAGGCATCATGGAGCATGGTGAAGAAAGGGGCCAAGGGGAATTGTAATGACAATAGAGAAATGTGATGAAAATGGTCAGCGAGCATAGAGATGAAAGTGGTCATTGAGAATTGTGATGAATAGTGACATAGAGCATTGTGATGACAAAGGTCATGGAGAACTGTGATGACCAGGGTCATGTAGCTTTGTGATGACACGTCCATGGAACATTGTGATGACAAGAATTCTGGAGCATTGTGATGACAAGGGCCGTGGAGTATTGTGATGCCACGGTCATGGAACATTGTGATGACAAAATTCTGGAGCATTGTGAGGAAAAAGGCTTGGAGCATTGTGATTATAGGGGACATGGAGCAGTGTGATGACATGGGCAGGGAACACTGTGATGACAGTTGTTATGGAGCAATGTGATGACAAGTGTCATGGAGCATTGTGATGAGAGGGGCCTTGGAGAATTGTGATGACAGGCGTCATGAGGCATTGAGATGGTAGTGTTCATGGAGCATTATGATGAAAGGTGTTATGGAGCACTGTGATTACAGAGGCCATGGAGCATTGTGAATACAAAGGAAATGGGGCATTGAGATGACAGTGGTCATGGAGCATTGTGATGAAAGTGGTAATGGATCATTGTGATGACAAGTGTCCTGGGACCCTGTGATGACATGGTTCATGGAGCATTGTGATGACAATGGTCATGGCGAATTGTGATGACAATGTCATGGGGCATTGTGATGGCACTGGTCATCTAGAAATGTGATTAAAGTTATTATGGAGCACAGTAATGAGAGGGGCCATGGAGCATTGTGATGACAAGTGTCATGGAGCATTGTGATGACAGGTGTCATGGAGCATCGTAATAACAAATGCCATGGAGAATTGTGATGAGAGGTGGCATTGGGCATTGTGATGAAAGGGGTCATGGAGTACTGGGATTACAGGGGGCATGGAGCATTGTGAAAACAAGTGACATGGTGAATAGTGATGACAGGCTTCATATAGCATTGTGATGACAAGTGCCATTTAGCATTTTGATGTCAGGGTTCATCAGGCATTGTGTTGACGGGGGTCACGTGTCATTGTGATGACAAAGGCCATAGAGCATTGTGATCACAGGGGTCATGGAGCATTGTGATGACATGGGCCATGGAGCATTGTGAAGACAAGATTCATGGAGCATTGTGATGACACTGGCATGAAGCATGGTGATGACAACAGAACTGGAGCATTGTGATGACAAGGGCATGGAGCATTGTGATTACAGGAGACATGGAGCATTGTGATGACATTGGCAGGGATCATTGTGATGACAGGGATCATGGAGCATTGTGATGACAAAGACCAAGGAACATTTTGATGACAAGTGTCATTGAGCAATGTGATGACACGGGAATGGAGCATTTTGATGACAAATGTTCTGGAGCATTGTGATGACAAGCGCATGGAGCGTTGTGATTACAGGGGCCATTGAGCATTGTGATGACAACGGCATGGAGCATTGTGATGACAGTGGTCATTGAGCATTGTGATTACAAAGACCATGAGGCATTGTGATGACAGGGACCTGGGAGCATTGTAATGACAAGGGTCATCAAGCATTGTGATGACAGGGGTCATAGAGCATTGTGATGAGAAAGACCATGGAGCATGGTGATGACAGAGGCCATGGAACATTGTGATGACAAGGCCATGTACCATTGTGATGACAAGGGCAGGGAACCTTGTGGTGACCGGGGTCATGGAGCATTTTGATGACAACTTTCATGGAACATTGTGATGACAGGGGTCATGGAGCATTGTGTTGAAAAGGAACATGGAGCAGTGTGATTACACGGTCCATGGAACATTGTGAATACATAGGCCATGGAACAATGTGATGACAGGGGTCATGTAGCATTGTGATGACAGGGTCATGGAGCATTGGGATTACAGGGCTTATGGGGCACTGTGATGACAGGGGGCATGTAGCATTGTGATGAAAATTGTCCTGGAGCATTATGATGACAGCAATCACAGAGGATTGGGATGAAAGGTATCATGCAGCATTGTGATGACAACGGTCATGGATCATTTTGATGACAGGGGTCATGGAACATTGTGATAAGAATGTTCATAAAGCATTTTGATGACAGGGGTCATGAAGCATTGTGTTGACACGGGCATGGAGCATTGTAATGATAGGATATCTGGAGCATTGTGATGAAAAGGGGATGGAGCATTTTGATGACAGGGTCCAAGGAGCATTGTGCTGACAATGGCATGGAGCATTGTGATGAAAAGGGTACTGGAGCACTGTGAGGAAAGGAATCATGGATCATTGTGATGACAGGGGTCATGGAGCTTTGTGATGACAAGGGTCATGGAGCATTGTGATGACACGGTCAAGGAACATTGCGATGACAAGAATTATGGAGCATTGTGATGAAAGGACATGGAGCATTGTGATGAAAGGTGACAAGGAGCATTGTGATGATATGGGCAGAGAACTTTGTGATGACAGGGGTCATGGAGCATTGTGATGAAAAGTGTCATCGAACATTGTACTGACAGGGAACATGGAGCTTTTTGGTAAGAGAGGCCTTGGAGATTTGTGGTGGCAGGCGTCATGGGGCATTGTAATGACAGCGGTCTTGGATCATTGTGATGAAAGGGGTCATGGAGCACTGTGATTACAGGGGCCATGGAGCATTGTGAATACAAAGGCTATGGAGCATTGAGGTGACAGGTTTCATGGAGCATTGTGATGAAAGTGATCATGGATCATTGTGATGACAAGAGTCCTGGAACCTTGTGATGACAAGGTTCATGGAGCATTGTGATGACAAGGACCATGGCGAATTGTTATGACATCTGTCATGGGGCATTGTGATGACAGTGGTCATCTAGAATTGTGATGAAAGGTATAATGGAGCACTGTGATGACAGGGGCCATGGAACATTTTGATGACAAAGGCCATGGAGCATTGTGATGACAAGTGTCATGGGGTATTTTGATGACATTGGCATGGAGCATTATGATGACAAGAGTTCTGGAGCATTTTGATGAAAAGGGCATGGAGCATTGTGATGACAGGGGCCATGGAAAATTGTGATGGCATAAGCCATGGAGCATTGTGATGACAAGTGTCATGGGACATTTTGATGACATTGGCATGGAGCATTATGATGACAAGAGATCTGGAGCCCTTTGATGACAAGGGCATGGAGCATTGTGATCACAGGGCCCATGGGGCATTGTGATGAAAAGAGCCATGGAGCATTGAGATGACAGGCGTCTTGAGGTATGGTGATGACAGTGGTCATGGAGCATTGTGATGAAAGAGATCATGGAGCAATATGATAACAGGGGCCATGGAGCATTGTGATGACAGGTGTATTGGAGCATTGTGATGAAAATAGTCATGGATCATTGTGATGACATGTGTCCTGGAACACTGTGATGAAACGGTTCATCGAGTATTGTGATGACAAGGGTCATAGGGAATTGTGATGACAGGTGTCATTCGGCATTGTGATGACATTGATCATCTAGGAATTGTGATGAAAGGTATCATGGAGCACTGTGATGACTGGGGGCATGAAGCATTGTTATGAAAATTGTCCTGGATTATTGTGATGACAGCAGTCATGGAGAATTGTGATGACAGGGATTATGCAGCATTGTGTTGACAAGGCTATGGACTATTGTGATGACAATGGTCATGGAGCAATGTGATGAAAGTTTTCATGGAACATCGTGATGAAAAGTGCCTGGGAGCATTGTGACGATAAAGGCCATGGAGCATTGTGATGACAAGTGTCACGGAGTATTGTAATGAAAGCTTTCATTATGCACTGTGATGACAAGGGGGATGGAGTATTGTGATGAAAATGGTTCTGGCGCATTGTGATAACAAAAGCCATGGAGCATTGTGATGACAGGCATCATGGAGCATGGTGAAGAAAGGGGCCAAGGGGAATTGTAATGACAATAGAGAAATGTGATGAAAATGGTCAGCGAGCATAGTGATGAAAGTGGTCATTGAGAATTGTGATGAATAGTGACATAGAGCATTGTGATGACAAAGGTCATGGAGAACTGTGATGACCAGGGTCATGTAGCTTTGTGATGACACGTCCATGGAACATTGTGATGACAAGAATTCTGGAGCATTGTGATGACAAGGGCCGTGGAGCATTGTGATGCCACGGTCATGGAACATTGTGATGACAATATTCTGGAGCATTGTGAGGAAAAAGGCTTGGAGCATTGTGATTATAGGGGACATGGAGCATTGTGATGACATGGGCAGGGAACACTGTGATGACAGTTGTTATGGAGCAATGTGATGACAAGTGTCATGGAGCATTGTGATGAGAGGGGCCTTGGAGAATTGTGATGACAGGCGTCATGAGGCATTGAGATGGCAGTGGTCATGGAGCATTATGATGAAAGGTGTTATGGAGCACTGTGATTACAGAGGCCATGGAGCATTGTGAATACAAAGGAAATGGGGCATTGAGATGACAGTGGTCATGGAGCATTGTGATGAAAGTGGTAATGGATCATTGTGATGACAAGTGTCCTGGGACCCTGTGATGACATGGTTCATGGAGCATTGTGATGACAATGGTCATGGCGAATTGTGATGACAATGTCATGGGGCATTGAGATGGCACTGGTCATCTAGAAATGTGATTCAAGTTATTATGGAGCACAGTAATGAGAGGGGCCATGGAGCATTGTGATGACAAGTGTCATGGAGCATTGTGATGACAGGTGTCATGGAGCATCGTGATGACAAATGCCATGGAGAATTGTGATGAGAGGTGGCATTGGGCATTGTGATGAAAGGGGTCATGGAGTACTGGGATTACAGGGGGCATGGAGCATTGTGAAAACAAGTGACATGGTGAATAGTGATGACAGGCTTCATATAGCATTGTGATGACAAGTGCCATTTAGGATTTTGATGTCAGGGTTCATCAGGCATTGTGTTGACGGGGGTCACGTGTCATTGTGATGACAAAGGCCATAGAGCATTGTGATCACAGGGGTCATGGAGCATTGTGATGACATGGGCCATGGAGCATTGTGAAGACAAGATTCATGGAGCATTGTGATGACACTGGCATGAAGCATGGTGATGACAACAGAACTGGAGCATTGTGATGACAAGGGCATGGAGCATTGTGATTACAGGAGACATGGAGCATTGTGATGACATTGGCAGGGATCATTGTGATGACAGGGGTCATGGAGCATTGTGATGACAAAGACCAAGGAACATTTTGATGACAAGTGTCATTGAGCAATGTGTTGACACGGGAATGGAGCATTATGATGACAAATGTTCTGGAGCATTGTGATGACAAGCGCATGGAGCATTGTGATTACAGGGGCCATGGAGCATTGTGATGACAACGGCATGGAGCATTGTGATGACAGTGGTCATTGAGCATTGTGATTACAAAGACCATGAGGCATTGTGATGACAGGGACCTTGGAGCATTGTGATGACAATGGTCATCAAGCATTGTGATGACAGGGGTCATAGAGCATTGTGATGAGAAAGACCATGGAGCATGGTGATGACAGAGGCCATGGAACATTGTGATGACAAGGCCATGTACCATTGTGATGACAAGGGCAGGGAACCTTGTGGTGACCGGGGTCATGGAGCATTTTGATGACAACTTTCATGGAACATTGTGATGACAGGGGTCATGGAGCATTGTGTTGAAAAGGAACATGGAGCAGTGTGATTACAGGGTCCATGGAACATTGTGAATACATAGGCCATGGAACAATGTGATGACAGGGGTCATGTAGCATTGTGATGACAGGGTCATCGAGCATTGGGATTACAGGGCTTATGGGGCACTGTGATGACAGGGGGCATGGAGCATTGTGATGAAAATTGTCCTGGAGCATTATGATGACAGCAGTCACAGAGGATTGGGATGAAAGGTATCATGCAGCATTGTGATGACAACGGTCATGGATCATTTTGATGACAGGGGTCATGGAACATTGTGATAAGAATGTTCATAAAGCATTTTGATGACAGGGGTCATGAAGCATTGTGTTGACACGGGCATGGAGCATTGTAATGATAGGATATCTGGAGCATTGTGATGAAAAGGGGATGGAGCATTTTGATGACAGGGTCCAAGGAGCATTGTGCTGACAATGGCATGGAGCATTGTGATGAAAAGGGTACTGGAGCACTGTGAGGAAAGGAATCATGGATCATTGTGATGACAGGGGTCATAGAGCTTTGTGATGACAAGGGTCATGGAGCATTGTGATGACACGGTCAAGGAACATTGCGATGACAAGAATTATGGAGCATTGTGATGAAAGGACATGGAGCATTGTGATGAAAGGTGACAAGGAGCATTGTGATGATACGGGCAGAGAACTTTGTGATGACAGGGGTCATGGAGCATTGTGATGAAAAGTGTCATCGAACATTGTACTGACAGGGATCATGGAGCTTTTTGGTAAGAGAGGCCTTGGAGATTTGTGGTGGAAGGCGTCATGGGGCATTGTAATGACAGCGGTCTTGGATCATTGTGATGAAAGGGGTCATGGAGCACTGGGATGACAGGGGCCATGGAGCATTGTGAATACAAAGGCTATGGAGCATTGAGGTGACAGGTTTCATGGAGCATTGTGATGAAAGTGTTCATGGATCATTGTGATGACAAGAGTCCTGGAACCTTGTGATGACAAGGTTCATGGAGCATTGTGATGACAAGGACCATGGCGAATTGTGATGACATCTGTCATGGGGCATGGTGATGACAGTGGTCATCTAGAATTGTGATGAAAGGTATAATGGAGCACTGTGATGACAGGGGCCATGGAACATTGTAATGACAAAGGCCATGGAGCATTGTGATGACAAGTGTCATGGGGCATTTTGATGACATAGGCATGGAGCATTATGATGACAAGAGTTCTGGAGCATTTTGATGAAAAGGGCATGGAGCATTGTGATGACAGGGGCCATGGAAAATTGTGATGGCATAAGCCATGGAGCATTGTGATGACAAGTGTCATGGGACATTTTGATGACATTGGCATGGAGCATTATGATGACAAGAGTTCTGGAGCACTTTGATGACAAGGGCATGGAGCATTGTGATCACAGGGCCCATGGGGCATTGTGATGAAAAGAGCCATGGAGCATTGAGATGACAGGCGTCTTGAGGTATGGTGATGACAGTGGTCATGGAGCATTGTGATGAAAGAGATCTTGGAGCAATATGATAACAGGGGCCATGGAGCATTGTGATGACAGGTGTATTGGAGCATTGTGATGACATGTGTCCTGGAACACTGTGATGACACGGTTCATCGAGTATTGTGATGACAAGGGTCATAGCGAATTGTGATGACAGGTGTCATTGGGCATTGTGATGACATTGATCATCTAGGAATTGTGATGAAAGCTATCATGGAGCACTGTGATGACTGGGGGCATGAAGCATTGTTATGAAAATTGTCCTGGATTATTGTGATGACAGCAGTCATGGAGAATTGTGATGACAGGGATTATGCAGCATTGTGTTGACAAGGCTATGGACTATTGTGATGACAATGGTCATGGAGCAATGTGATGAAAGTTTTCATGGAACATCGTGATGAAAAGTGCCTGGGAGCATTGTGACGATAAAGGCCATGGAGCATTGTGATGACAAGTGTCACGGAGCATTGTAATGAAAGCTTTCATTATGCACTGTGATGACAAGGGGGATGGAGTGTTGTGATGAAACTGGTCCTGGCGCATTGTGATAACAAAAGCCATGGAGCATTGTGATGACAGGCATCATGAAGCATGGTGAAGAAAGGGGCCATGGGGAATTGTAATGACAATAGAGAAATGTGATGAAAATGGTCAGCGAGCATAGTGATTAAAGTGGTCATTGAGAATTGTGATGAATAGTGACATAGAGCATTGTGATGACAAAGGTCATGGAGAACTGTGATGACCAGGGTCATGTAGCTTTGTGATGACACGTCCATGGAACATTGTGATGACAAGAATTCTGGAGCATTGTGATGACAAGGGCCGTGGAGCATTGTGATGCCACGGTCATGGAACATTGTGATGACAAAATTCTGGAGCATTGTGAGGAAAAAGGCTTGGAGCATTGTGATTATAGGGGACATGGAGCAGTGTGATGACATGGGCAGGGAACACTGTGATGACAGTTGTTATGGAGCAATGTGATGACAAGTGTCATGGAGCATTGTGATGAGAGGGGCCTTGGAGAATTGTGATGACAGGCGTCATGAGGCATTGAGATGGCAGTGGTCATGGAGCATTATGATGAAAGGTGTTATGGAGCACTGTGATTACAGGGGCCGTGGAGCATTGTGAATACAAAGGCCATGGGGCATTGAGATGACAGTGGTCATGGAGCATTGTGATGAAAGAGATCATGGAGCAATATGATAACAGGGGCCATGGAGCATTGTGATGACAGGTGTATTGGAGCATTGTGATGAAAATAGTCATGGATCATTGTGATGACATGTGTCCTGGAACACTGTGATGAAACGGTTCATCGAGTATTGTGATGACAAGGGTCATAGGGAATTGTGATGACAGGTGTCATTCGGCATTGTGATGACATTGATCATCTAGGAATTGTGATGAAAGGTATCATGGAGCACTGTGATGACTGGGGGCATGAAGCATTGTTATGAAAATTGTCCTGGATTATTGTGATGACAGCAGTCATGGAGAATTGTGATGACAGGGATTATGCAGCATTGTGTTGACAAGGCTATGGACTATTGTGATGACAATGGTCATGGAGCAATGTGATGAAAGTTTTCATGGAACATCGTGATGAAAAGTGCCTGGGAGCATTGTGACGATAAAGGCCATGGAGCATTGTGATGACAAGTGTCACGGAGTATTGTAATGAAAGCTTTCATTATGCACTGTGATGACAAGGGGGATGGAGTATTGTGATGAAAATGGTTCTGGCGCATTGTGATAACAAAAGCCATGGAGCATTGTGATGACAGGCATCATGGAGCATGGTGAAGAAAGGGGCCAAGGGGAATTGTAATGACAATAGAGAAATGTGATGAAAATGGTCAGCGAGCATAGTGATGAAAGTGGTCATTGAGAATTGTGATGAATAGTGACATAGAGCATTGTGATGACAAAGGTCATGGAGAACTGTGATGACCAGGGTCATGTAGCTTTGTGATGACACGTCCATGGAACATTGTGATGACAAGAATTCTGGAGCATTGTGATGACAAGGGCCGTGGAGCATTGTGATGCCACGGTCATGGAACATTGTGATGACAATATTCTGGAGCATTGTGAGGAAAAAGGCTTGGAGCATTGTGATTATAGGGGACATGGAGCATTGTGATGACATGGGCAGGGAACACTGTGATGACAGTTGTTATGGAGCAATGTGATGACAAGTGTCATGGAGCATTGTGATGAGAGGGGCCTTGGAGAATTGTGATGACAGGCGTCATGAGGCATTGAGATGGCAGTGGTCATGGAGCATTATGATGAAAGGTGTTATGGAGCACTGTGATTACAGAGGCCATGGAGCATTGTGAATACAAAGGAAATGGGGCATTGAGATGACAGTGGTCATGGAGCATTGTGATGAAAGTGGTAATGGATCATTGTGATGACAAGTGTCCTGGGACCCTGTGATGACATGGTTCATGGAGCATTGTGATGACAATGGTCATGGCGAATTGTGATGACAATGTCATGGGGCATTGAGATGGCACTGGTCATCTAGAAATGTGATTCAAGTTATTATGGAGCACAGTAATGAGAGGGGCCATGGAGCATTGTGATGACAAGTGTCATGGAGCATTGTGATGACAGGTGTCATGGAGCATCGTGATGACAAATGCCATGGAGAATTGTGATGAGAGGTGGCATTGGGCATTGTGATGAAAGGGGTCATGGAGTACTGGGATTACAGGGGGCATGGAGCATTGTGAAAACAAGTGACATGGTGAATAGTGATGACAGGCTTCATATAGCATTGTGATGACAAGTGCCATTTAGGATTTTGATGTCAGGGTTCATCAGGCATTGTGTTGACGGGGGTCACGTGTCATTGTGATGACAAAGGCCATAGAGCATTGGGATCACAGGGGTCATGGAGCATTGTGATGACATGGGCCATGGAGCATTGTGAAGACAAGATTCATGGAGCATTGTGATGACACTGGCATGAAGCATGGTGATGACAACAGAACTGGAGCATTGTGATGACAAGGGCATGGAGCATTGTGATTACAGGAGACATGGAGCATTGTGATGACATTGGCAGGGATCATTGTGATGACAGGGGTCATGGAGCATTGTGATGACAAAGACCAAGGAACATTTTGATGACAAGTGTCATTGAGCAATGTGTTGACACGGGAATGGAGCATTATGATGACAAATGTTCTGGAGCATTGTGATGACAAGCGCATGGAGCATTGTGATTACAGGGGCCATGGAGCATTGTGATGACAACGGCATGGAGCATTGTGATGACAGTGGTCATTGAGCATTGTGATTACAAAGACCATGAGGCATTGTGATGACAGGGACCTTGGAGCATTGTGATGACAATGGTCATCAAGCATTGTGATGACAGGGGTCATAGAGCATTGTGATGAGAAAGACCATGGAGCATGGTGATGACAGAGGCCATGGAACATTGTGATGACAAGGCCATGTACCATTGTGATGACAAGGGCAGGGAACCTTGTGGTGACCGGGGTCATGGAGCATTTTGATGACAACTTTCATGGAACATTGTGATGACAGGGGTCATGGAGCATTGTGTTGAAAAGGAACATGGAGCAGTGTGATTACAGGGTCCATGGAACATTGTGAATACATAGGCCATGGAACAATGTGATGACAGGGGTCATGTAGCATTGTGATGACAGGGTCATCGAGCATTGGGATTACAGGGCTTATGGGGCACTGTGATGACAGGGGGCATGGAGCATTGTGATGAAAATTGTCCTGGAGCATTATGATGACAGCAGTCACAGAGGATTGGGATGAAAGGTATCATGCAGCATTGTGATGACAACGGTCATGGATCATTTTGATGACAGGGGTCATGGAACATTGTGATAAGAATGTTCATAAAGCATTTTGATGACAGGGGTCATGAAGCATTGTGTTGACACGGGCATGGAGCATTGTAATGATAGGATATCTGGAGCATTGTGATGAAAAGGGGATGGAGCATTTTGATGACAGGGTCCAAGGAGCATTGTGCTGACAATGGCATGGAGCATTGTGATGAAAAGGGTACTGGAGCACTGTGAGGAAAGGAATCATGGATCATTGTGATGACAGGGGTCATAGAGCTTTGTGATGACAAGGGTCATGGAGCATTGTGATGACACGGTCAAGGAACATTGCGATGACAAGAATTATGGAGCATTGTGATGAAAGGACATGGAGCATTGTGATGAAAGGTGACAAGGAGCATTGTGATGATATGGGCAGAGAACTTTGTGATGACAGGGGTCATGGAGCATTGTGATGAAAAGTGTCATCGAACATTGTACTGACAGGGATCATGGAGCTTTTTGGTAAGAGAGGCCTTGGAGATTTGTGGTGGAAGGCGTCATGGGGCATTGTAATGACAGCGGTCTTGGATCATTGTGATGAAAGGGGTCATGGAGCACTGGGATGACAGGGGCCATGGAGCATTGTGAATACAAAGGCTATGGAGCATTGAGGTGACAGGTTTCATGGAGCATTGTGATGAAAGTGTTCATGGATCATTGTGATGACAAGAGTCCTGGAACCTTGTGATGACAAGGTTCATGGAGCATTGTGATGACAAGGACCATGGCGAATTGTGATGACATCTGTCATGGGGCATGGTGATGACAGTGGTCATCTAGAATTGTGATGAAAGGTATAATGGAGCACTGTGATGACAGGGGCCATGGAACATTGTAATGACAAAGGCCATGGAGCATTGTGATGACAAGTGTCATGGGGCATTTTGATGACATAGGCATGGAGCATTATGATGACAAGAGTTCTGGAGCATTTTGATGAAAAGGGCATGGAGCATTGTGATGACAGGGGCCATGGAAAATTGTGATGGCATAAGCCATGGAGCATTGTGATGACAAGTGTCATGGGACATTTTGATGACATTGGCATGGAGCATTATGATGACAAGAGTTCTGGAGCACTTTGATGACAAGGGCATGGAGCATTGTGATCACAGGGCCCATGGGGCATTGTGATGAAAAGAGCCATGGAGCATTGAGATGACAGGCGTCTTGAGGTATGGTGATGACAGTGGTCATGGAGCATTGTGATGAAAGAGATCTTGGAGCAATATGATAACAGGGGCCATGGAGCATTGTGATGACAGGTGTATTGGAGCATTGTGATGACATGTGTCCTGGAACACTGTGATGACACGGTTCATCGAGTATTGTGATGACAAGGGTCATAGCGAATTGTGATGACAGGTGTCATTGGGCATTGTGATGACATTGATCATCTAGGAATTGTGATGAAAGCTATCATGGAGCACTGTGATGACTGGGGGCATGAAGCATTGTTATGAAAATTGTCCTGGATTATTGTGATTACAGCAGTCATGGAGAATTGTGATGACAGGGATTATGCAGCATTGTGTTGACAAGGCTATGGACTATTGTGATGACAATGGTCATGGAGCAATGTGATGAAAGTTTTCATGGAACATCGTGATGAAAAGTGCCTGGGAGCATTGTGACGATAAAGTCCATGGAGCATTGTGATGACAAGTGTCACGGAGCATTGTAATGAAAGCTTTCATTATGCACTGTGATGACAAGGGGGATGGAGTGTTGTGATGAAACTGGTCCTGGCGCATTGTGATAACAAAAGCCATGGAGCATTGTGATGACAGGCATCATGAAGCATGGTGAAGAAAGGGGCCATGGGGAATTGTAATGACAATAGAGAAATGTGATGAAAATGGTCAGCGAGCATAGTGATTAAAGTGGTCATTGAGAATTGTGATGAATAGTGACATAGAGCATTGTGATGACAAAGGTCATGGAGAACTGTGATGACCAGGGTCATGTAGCTTTGTGATGACACGTCCATGGAACATTGTGATGACAAGAATTCTGGAGCATTGTGATGACAAGGGCCGTGGAGCATTGTGATGCCACGGTCATGGAACATTGTGATGACAAAATTCTGGAGCATTGTGAGGAAAAAGGCTTGGAGCATTGTGATTATAGGGGACATGGAGCAGTGTGATGACATGGGCAGGGAACACTGTGATGACAGTTGTTATGGAGCAATGTGATGACAAGTGTCATGGAGCATTGTGATGAGAGGGGCCTTGGAGAATTGTGATGACAGGCGTCATGAGGCATTGAGATGGCAGTGGTCATGGAGCATTATGATGAAAGGTGTTATGGAGCACTGTGATTACAGGGGCCGTGGAGCATTGTGAATACAAAGGCCATGGGGCATTGAGATGACAGTGGTCATGGAGCATTGTGATGAAAGAGATCATGGAGCAATATGATAACAGGGGCCATGGAGCATTGTGATGACAGGTGTATTGGAGCATTGTGATGAAAATATTCATGGATCATTGTGATGACATGTGTCCTGGAACACTGTGACGACACGGTTCATCGAGTATTGTGATGACAAGGGTCATAGCGAATTGTGATGACAGGTGTCATTGGGCATTGTGATGACATTGATCATCTAGGAATTGTGATGAAAGCTATCATGGAGCACTGTGATGACTGGGGGCATGAAGCATTGTTATGAAAATTGTCCTGGATTATTGTGATGACAGCAGTCATGGAGAATTGTGATGACAGGGATTATGCAGCATTGTGTTGACAAGGCTATGGACTATTGTGATGACAATGGTCATGGAGCAATGTGATGAAAGTTTTCATGGAACATCGTGATGAAAAGTGCCTGGGAGCATTGTGACGATAAAGGCCATGGAGCATTGTGATGACAAGTGTCACGGAGTATTGTAATGAAAGCTTTCATTATGCACTGTGATGACAAGGGGGATGGAGTATTGTGATGAAAATGGTTCTGGCGCATTGTGATAACAAAAGCCATGGAGCATTGTGATGACAGGCATCATGGAGCATGGTGAAGAAAGGGGCCAAGGGGAATTGTAATGACAATAGAGAAATGTGATGAAAATGGTCAGCGAGCATAGTGATGAAAGTGGTCATTGAGAATTGTGATGAATAGTGACATAGAGCATTGTGATGACAAAGGTCATGGAGAACTGTGATGACCAGGGTCATGTAGCTTTGTGATGACACGTCCATGGAACATTGTGATGACAAGAATTCTGGAGCATTGTGATGACAAGGGCCGTGGAGCATTGTGATGCCACGGTCATGGAACATTGTGATGACAATATTCTGGAGCATTGTGAGGAAAAAGGCTTGGAGCATTGTGATTATAGGGGACATGGAGCATTGTGATGACATGGGCAGGGAACACTGTGATGACAGTTGTTATGGAGCAATGTGATGACAAGTGTCATGGAGCATTGTGATGAGAGGGGCCTTGGAGAATTGTGATGACAGGCGTCATGAGGCATTGAGATGGCAGTGGTCATGGAGCATTATGATGAAAGGTGTTATGGAGCACTGTGATTACAGAGGCCATGGAGCATTGTGAATACAAAGGAAATGGGGCATTGAGATGACAGTGGTCATGGAGCATTGTGATGAAAGTGGTAATGGATCATTGTGATGACAAGTGTCCTGGGACCCTGTGATGACATGGTTCATGGAGCATTGTGATGACAATGGTCATGGCGAATTGTGATGACAATGTCATGGGGCATTGAGATGGCACTGGTCATCTAGAAATGTGATTCAAGTTATTATGGAGCACAGTAATGAGAGGGGCCATGGAGCATTGTGATGACAAGTGTCATGGAGCATTGTGATGACAGGTGTCATGGAGCATCGTGATGACAAATGCCATGGAGAATTGTGATGAGAGGTGGCATTGGGCATTGTGATGAAAGGGGTCATGGAGTACTGGGATTACAGGGGGCATGGAGCATTGTGAAAACAAGTGACATGGTGAATAGTGATGACAGGCTTCATATAGCATTGTGATGACAAGTGCCATTTAGGATTTTGATGTCAGGGTTCATCAGGCATTGTGTTGACGGGGGTCACGTGTCATTGTGATGACAAAGGCCATAGAGCATTGTGATCACAGGGGTCATGGAGCATTGTGATGACATGGGCCATGGAGCATTGTGAAGACAAGATTCATGGAGCATTGTGATGACACTGGCATGAAGCATGGTGATGACAACAGAACTGGAGCATTGTGATGACAAGGGCATGGAGCATTGTGATTACAGGAGACATGGAGCATTGTGATGACATTGGCAGGGATCATTGTGATGACAGGGGTCATGGAGCATTGTGATGACAAAGACCAAGGAACATTTTGATGACAAGTGTCATTGAGCAATGTGTTGACACGGGAATGGAGCATTATGATGACAAATGTTCTGGAGCATTGTGATGACAAGCGCATGGAGCATTGTGATTACAGGGGCCATGGAGCATTGTGATGACAACGGCATGGAGCATTGTGATGACAGTGGTCATTGAGCATTGTGATTACAAAGACCATGAGGCATTGTGATGACAGGGACCTTGGAGCATTGTGATGACAATGGTCATCAAGCATTGTGATGACAGGGGTCATAGAGCATTGTGATGAGAAAGACCATGGAGCATGGTGATGACAGAGGCCATGGAACATTGTGATGACAAGGCCATGTACCATTGTGATGACAAGGGCAGGGAACCTTGTGGTGACCGGGGTCATGGAGCATTTTGATGACAACTTTCATGGAACATTGTGATGACAGGGGTCATGGAGCATTGTGTTGAAAAGGAACATGGAGCAGTGTGATTACAGGGTCCATGGAACATTGTGAATACATAGGCCATGGAACAATGTGATGACAGGGGTCATGTAGCATTGTGATGACAGGGTCATCGAGCATTGGGATTACAGGGCTTATGGGGCACTGTGATGACAGGGGGCATGGAGCATTGTGATGAAAATTGTCCTGGAGCATTATGATGACAGCAGTCACAGAGGATTGGGATGAAAGGTATCATGCAGCATTGTGATGACAACGGTCATGGATCATTTTGATGACAGGGGTCATGGAACATTGTGATAAGAATGTTCATAAAGCATTTTGATGACAGGGGTCATGAAGCATTGTGTTGACACGGGCATGGAGCATTGTAATGATAGGATATCTGGAGCATTGTGATGAAAAGGGGATGGAGCATTTTGATGACAGGGTCCAAGGAGCATTGTGCTGACAATGGCATGGAGCATTGTGATGAAAAGGGTACTGGAGCACTGTGAGGAAAGGAATCATGGATCATTGTGATGACAGGGGTCATAGAGCTTTGTGATGACAAGGGTCATGGAGCATTGTGATGACACGGTCAAGGAACATTGCGATGACAAGAATTATGGAGCATTGTGATGAAAGGACATGGAGCATTGTGATGAAAGGTGACAAGGAGCATTGTGATGATACGGGCAGAGAACTTTGTGATGACAGGGGTCATGGAGCATTGTGATGAAAAGTGTCATCGAACATTGTACTGACAGGGATCATGGAGCTTTTTGGTAAGAGAGGCCTTGGAGATTTGTGGTGGAAGGCGTCATGGGGCATTGTAATGACAGCGGTCTTGGATCATTGTGATGAAAGGGGTCATGGAGCACTGGGATGACAGGGGCCATGGAGCATTGTGAATACAAAGGCTATGGAGCATTGAGGTGACAGGTTTCATGGAGCATTGTGATGAAAGTGTTCATGGATCATTGTGATGACAAGAGTCCTGGAACCTTGTGATGACAAGGTTCATGGAGCATTGTGATGACAAGGACCATGGCGAATTGTGATGACATCTGTCATGGGGCATGGTGATGACAGTGGTCATCTAGAATTGTGATGAAAGGTATAATGGAGCACTGTGATGACAGGGGCCATGGAACATTGTGATGACAAAGGCCATGGAGCATTGTGATGACAAGTGTCATGGGGCATTTTGATGACATAGGCATGGAGCATTATGATGACAAGAGTTCTGGAGCATTTTGATGAAAAGGGCATGGAGCATTGTGATGACAGGGGCCATGGAAAATTGTGATGGCATAAGCCATGGAGCATTGTGATGACAAGTGTCATGGGACATTTTGATGACATTGGCATGGAGCATTATGATGACAAGAGTTCTGGAGCACTTTGATGACAAGGGCATGGAGCATTGTGATCACAGGGCCCATGGGGCATTGTGATGAAAAGAGCCATGGAGCATTGAGATGACAGGCGTCTTGAGGTATGGTGATGACAGTGGTCATGGAGCATTGTGATGAAAGAGATCTTGAAGCAATATGATAACAGGGGCCATGGAGCATTGTGATGACAGGTGTATTGGAGCATTGTGATGAAATTAGTAATGGATCATTGTGATGACATGTGTCCTGGAACACTGTGATGACACGGTTCATCGAGTATTGTGATGACAAGGGTCATAGCGAATTGTGATGACAGGTGTCATTGGGCATTGTGATGACATTGATCATCTAGGAATTGTGATGAAAGCTATCATGGAGCACTGTGATGACTGGGGGCATGAAGCATTGTTATGAAAATTGTCCTGGATTATTGTGATGACAGCAGTCATGGAGAATTGTGATGACAGGGATTATGCAGCATTGTGTTGACAAGGCTATGGACTATTGTGATGACAATGGTCATGGAGCAATGTGATGAAAGTTTTCATGGAACATCGTGATGAAAAGTGCCTGGGAGCATTGTGACGATAAAGGCCATGGAGCATTGTGATGACAAGTGTCACGGAGCATTGTAATGAAAGCTTTCATTATGCACTGTGATGACAAGGGGGATGGAGTGTTGTGATGAAACTGGTCCTGGCGCATTGTGATAACAACAGCCATGGAGCATTGTGATGACAGGCATCATGGAGCATGGTGAAGAAAGGGGCCATGGGGAATTGTAATGACAATAGAGAAATGTGATGAAAATGGTCAGCGAGCATAGTGATTAAAGTGGTCATTGAGAATTGTGATGAATAGTGACATAGAGCATTGTGATGACAAAGGTCATGGAGAACTGTGATGACCAGGGTCATGTAGCATTGTGATGACACGTCCATGGAACATTGTGATGACAAGAATTCTGGAGCATTGTGATGACAAGGGCCGTGGAGCATTGTGATGCCACGGTCATGGAACATTGTGATGACAAAATTCTGGAGCATTGTGAGGAAAAAGGCTTGGAGCATTGTGATTATAGGGGACATGGAGCATTGTGATGACATGGGCAGGGAACACTGTGATGACAGTTGTTATGGAGCAATGTGATGACAAGTGTCATGGAGCATTGTGATGAGAGGGGCCTTGGAGAATTGTGATGACAGGTGTCATGAGGCATTGAGATGGCAGTGGTCATGGAGCATTATGATGAAAGGTGTTATGGAGCACTGTGATTACAGGGGCCATGGAGCATTGTGAATACAAAGGCCATGGGGCATTGAGATGACAGTGGTCATGGAGCATTGTGATGAAAGTGGTAATGGATCATTGTGATGACAAGTGTCCTGGGACCCTGTGATGACATGGTTCATGGGGCATTGTGATGGCACTGGTCATCTAGAAATGTGATTCAAGTTATTATGGAGCACAGTAATGAGAGGGGCCATGGAGCATTGTGATGACAAGTGTCATGGAGCATTGTGATGACAGGTGTCATGGAGCATCGTGATGACAAATGCCATGGAGAATTGTGATGAGAGGTGGCATTGGGCATTGTGATGAAAGGGGTCATGGAGTACTGGGATTACAGGGGGCATGGAGCATTGTGAAAACAAGTGACATGGTGAATAGTGATGACAGGCTTCATATAGCATTGTGATGACAAGTGCCATTTAGCATTTTGATGTCAGGGTTCATCAGGCATTGTGTTGACGGGGGTCACGTGTCATTGTGATGACAAAGGCCATAGAGCATTGTGATCACAGGGGTCATGGAGCATTGTGATGACATGGGCCATGGAGCATTGTGAAGACAAGATTCATGGAGCATTGTGATGACACTGGCATGAAGCATGGTGATGACAACAGAACTGGAGCATTGTGATGACAAGGGCATGGAGCATTGTGATTACAGGAGACATGGAGCATTGTGATGACATTGGCAGGGATCATTGTGATGACAGGGATCATGGAGCATTGTGATGACAAAGACCAAGGAACATTTTGATGACAAGTGTCATTGAGCAATGTGTTGACACGGGAATGGAGCATTATGATGACAAATGTTCTGGAGCATTGTGATGACAAGCGCATGGAGCATTGTGATTACAGGGGCCATGGAGCATTGTGATGACAACGGCATGGAGCATTGTGATGACAGTGGTCATTGAGCATTGTGATTACAAAGACCATGAGGCATTGTGATGACAAGGACCTTGGAGCATTGTGATGACAATGGTCATCAAGCATTGTGATGACAGGGGTCATAGAGCATTGTGATGAGAAAGACCATGGAGCATGGTGATGACAGAGGCCATGGAACATTGTGATGACAAGGCCATGTACCATTGTGATGACAAGGGCAGGGAACCTTGTGGTGACCGGGGTCATGGAGCATTTTGATGACAACTTTCATGGAACATTGTGATGACAGGGGTCATGGAGCATTGTGTTGAAAAGGAACATGGAGCAGTGTGATTACAGGGTCCATGGAACATTGTGAATACATAGGCCATGGAACAATGTGATGACAGGGGTCATGTAGCATTGTGATGACAGGGTCATGGAGCATTGGGATTACAGGGCTTATGGGGCACTGTGATGACAGGGGGCATGGAGCATTGTGATGAAAATTGTCCTGGAGCATTATGATGACAGCAGTCACAGAGGATTGGGATGAAAGGTATCATGCAGCATTGTGATGACAACGGTCATGGATCGTTTTGATGACAGGGGTCATGGAACATTGTGATAAGAATGTTCATAAAGCATTTTGATGACAGGGGTCATGAAGCATTGTGTTGACACGGGCAAGGAGCATTGTAATGATAGGATATCTGGAGCATTGTGATGAAAAGGGGATGGAGCATTTTGATGACAGGGTCCAAGGAGCATTCTGCTGACAATGGCATGGAGCATTGTGATGAAAAGGGTACTGGAGCACTGTGAGGAAAGGAATCATGGCTCATTGTGATGACAGGGGTCATGGAGCTTTGTGATGACAAGGGTCATGGAGCATTGTGATGACACGGTCAAGGAACATTGCGATGACAACAATTATGGAGCATTGTGATGAAAGGACATGGAGCATTGTGATGAAAGGTGACAAGGAGCATTGTGATGATACGGGCAGAGAACTTTGTGATGACAGGGGTCATGGAGCATTGTGATGAAAAGTTTCATCGAACATTGTACTGACAGGGATCATGGAGCTTTTTGGTAAGAGAGGCCTTGGAGATTTGTGGTGGCAGGCGTCATGGGGCATTGTAATGACAGCGGTCTTGGATCATTGTGATGAAAGGGGTCATGGAGCACTGGGATGACAGGGGCCATGGAGCATTGTGAATACAAAGGCTATGGAGCATTGAGGTGACAGGTTTCATGGAGCATTGTGATGAAAGTGTTCATGGATCATTGTGATGACAAGAGTCCTGTAACCTTGTGATGACAAGGTTCATGGAGCATTGTGATGACAAGGACCATGGCGAATTGTGATGACATCTGTCATGGGGCATGGTGATGACAGTGGTCATCTAGAATTGTGATGAAAGGTATAATGGAGCACTGTGATGACAGGGGCCATGGAACATTGTGATGACAAAGGCCATGGAGCATTGTGATGACAAGTGTCATGGGGCATTTTGATGACATTGGCATGGAGCATTATGATGACAAGAGTTCTGGAGCATTTTGATGAAAAGGGCATGGAGCATTGTGATGACAGGGGCCATGGAAAATTATGATGGCATAAGCCATGGAGCATTGTGATGACAAGTGTCATGGGACATTTTGATGACATTGGCATGGAGCATTATGATGACAAGAGTTCTGGAGCACTTTGATGACAAGGGCATGGAGCATTGTGATCACAGGGCCCATGGGGCATTGTGATGAAAAGAGCCATGGAGCATTGAGATGACAGGCGTCTTGAGGTATGGTGATGACAGTGGTCATGGAGCATTGTGATGAAAGAGATCTTGGAGCAATATGATAACAGGGGCCATGGAGCATTGTGATGACAGGTGTATTGGAGCATTGTGATGAAATTAGTAATGGATCATTGTGATGACATGTGTCCTGGAACACTGTGATGACACGGTTCATCGAGTATTGTGATGACAAGGGTCATAGCGAATTGTGATGACAGGTGTCATTGGGCATTGTGATGACATTGATCATCTAGGAATTGTAATGAAAGCTATCATGGAGCACTGTGATGACTGGGGGCATGAAGCATTGTTATGAAAATTGTCCTGGATTATTGTGATGACAGCAGTCATGGAGAATTGTGATGACAGGGATTATGCAGCATTGTGTTGACAAGGTTATGGACTATTGTGATGACAATGGTCATGGAGCAATGTTATGAAAGTTTTCATGGAACATCGTGATGAAAAGTGCCTGGGAGCATTGTGACGATAAAGGCCATGGAGCATTGTGATGACAAGTGTCACGGAGCATTGTAATGAAAGCTTTCATTATGCACTGTGATGACTAGGGGGATGGAGTATTGTGATGAAACTGGTCCTGGCGCATTGTGATAACAACAGCCATGGAGCATTGTGATGACAGGCATCATGGAGCATGGTGAAGAAAGGGGCCATGGGGAATTGTAATGACAATAGAGAAATGTGATGAAAATGGTCAGCGAGCATAGTGATTAAAGTGGTCATTGAGAATTGTGATGAATAGTGACATAGAGCATTGTGATGACAAAGGTCATGGAGAACTGTGATGACCAGGGTCATGTAGCATTGTGATGACACGTCCATGGAACATTGTGATGACAAGAATTCTGGAGCATTGTGATGACAAGGGCCGTGGAGCATTGTGATGCCACGGTCATGGAACATTGTGATGACAAAATTCTGGAGCATTGTGAGGAAAAAGGCTTGGAGCATTGTGATTATAGGGGACATGGAGCATTGTGATGACATGGGCAGGGAACACTGTGATGACAGTTGTTATGGAGCAATGTGATGACAAGTGTCATGGAGCATTGTGATGAGAGGGGCCTTGGAGAATTGTGATGACAGGTGTCATGAGGCATTGAGATGGCAGTGGTCATGGAGCATTATGATGAAAGGTGTTATGGAGCACTGTGATTACAGGGGCCATGGAGCATTGTGAATACAAAGGCCATGGGGCATTGAGATGACAGTGGTCATGGAGCATTGTGATGAAAGTGGTAATGGATCATTGTGATGACAAGTGTCCTGGGACCCTGTGATGACATGGTTCATGGGGCATTGTGATGGCACTGGTCATCTAGAAATGTGATTCAAGTTATTATGGAGCACAGTAATGAAAGGGGCCATGGAGCATTGTGATGACAAGTGTCATGGAGCATTGTGATGACAGGTGTCATGGAGCATCGTGATGACAAATGCCATGGAGAATTGTGATGAGAGGTGGCATTGGGCATTGTGATGAAAGGGGTCATGGAGTACTGGGATTACAGGGGGCATGGAGCATTGTGAAAACAAGTGACATGGTGAATAGTGATGACAGGCTTCATATAGCATTGTGATGACAAGTGCCATTTAGCATTTTGATGTCAGGGTTCATCAGGCATTGTGTTGACGGGGGTCACGTGTCATTGTGATGACAAAGGCCATAGAGCATTGTGATCACAGGGGTCATGGAGCATTGTGATGACATGGGCCATGGAGCATTGTGAAGACAAGATTCATGGAGCATTGTGATGACACTGGCATGAAGCATGGTGATGACAACAGAACTGGAGCATTGTGATGACAAGGGCATGGAGCATTGTGATTACAGGAGACATGGAGCATTGTGATGACATTGGCAGGGATCATTGTGATGACAGGGATCATGGAGCATTGTGATGACAAAGACCAAGGAACATTTTGATGACAAGTGTCATTGAGCAATGTGTTGACACGGGAATGGAGCATTATGATGACAAATGTTCTGGAGCATTGTGATGACAAGCGCATGGAGCATTGTGATTACAGGGGCCATGGAGCATTGTGATGACAACGGCATGGAGCATTGTGATGACAGTGGTCATTGAGCATTGTGATTACAAAGACCATGAGGCATTGTGATGACAAGGACCTTGGAGCATTGTGATGACAATGGTCATCAAGCATTGTGATGACAGGGGTCATAGAGCATTGTGATGAGAAAGACCATGGAGCATGGTGATGACAGAGGCCATGGAACATTGTGATGACAAGGCCATGTACCATTGTGATGACAAGGGCAGGGAACCTTGTGGTGACCGGGGTCATGGAGCATTTTGATGACAACTTTCATGGAACATTGTGATGACAGGGGTCATGGAGCATTGTGTTGAAAAGGAACATGGAGCAGTGTGATTACAGGGTCCATGGAACATTGTGAATACATAGGCCATGGAACAATGTGATGACAGGGGTCATGTAGCATTGTGATGACAGGGTCATGGAGCATTGGGATTACAGGGCTTATGGGGCACTGTGATGACAGGGGGCATGGAGCATTGTGATGAAAATTGTCCTGGAGCATTATGATGACAGCAGTCACAGAGGATTGGGATGAAAGGTATCATGCAGCATTGTGATGACAACGGTCATGGATCGTTTTGATGACAGGGGTCATGGAACATTGTGATAAGAATGTTCATAAAGCATTTTGATGACAGGGGTCATGAAGCATTGTGTTGACACGGGCAAGGAGCATTGTAATGATAGGATATCTGGAGCATTGTGATGAAAAGGGGATGGAGCATTTTGATGACAGGGTCCAAGGAGCATTCTGCTGACAAAGGCATGGAGCATTGTGATGAAAAGGGTACTGGAGCACTGTGAGGAAAGGAATCATGGCTCATTGTGATGACAGGGGTCATGGAGCTTTGTGATGACAAGGGTCATGGAGCATTGTGATGACACGGTCAAGGAACATTGCGATGACAACAATTATGGAGCATTGTGATGAAAGGACATGGAGCATTGTGATGAAAGGTGACAAGGAGCATTGTGATGATACGGGCAGAGAACTTTGTGATGACAGGGGTCATGGAGCATTGTGATGAAAAGTGTCATCGAACATTGTACTGACAGGGATCATGGAGCTTTTTGGTAAGAGAGGCCTTGGAGATTTGTGGTGGCAGGCGTCATGGGGCATTGTAATGACAGCGGTCTTGGATCATTGTGATGAAAGGGGTCATGGAGCACTGGGATGACAGGGGCCATGGAGCATTGTGAATACAAAGGCTATGGAGCATTGAGGTGACAGGTTTCATGGAGCATTGTGATGAAAGTGTTCATGGATCATTGTGATGACAAGAGTCCTGTAACCTTGTGATGACAAGGTTCATGGAGCATTGTGATGACAAGGACCATGGCGAATTGTGATGACATCTGTCATGGGGCATGGTGATGACAGTGGTCATCTAGAATTGTGATGAAAAGTATAATGGAGCACTGTGATGACAGGGGCCATGGAACATTGTGATGACAAAGGCCATGGAGCATTGTGATGACAAGTGTCATGGGGCATTTTGATGACATTGGCATGGAGCATTGTGATGACAGGGGCCATGGAAATTTGTGATGGCATAAGCCATGGAGCATTGTGATGACAAGTGTCATGGGACATTTTGATGACATTGGCATGGAGCATTATGATGACAAGAGTTCTGGAGCACTTTGATGACAAGGGCATGGAGCATTGTGATCACAGGGCCCATGGGGCATTGTGATGAAAAGAGCCATGGAGCATTGAGATGACAGGCGTCTTGAGGTATGGTGATGACAGTGGTCATGGAGCATTGTCATGAAAGAGATCTTGGAGCAATATGATAACAGGGGCCATGGAGCATTGTGATGACAGGTGTATTGGAGCATTGTGATGAAATTAGTAATGGATCATTGTGATGACATGTGTCCTGGAACACTGTGATGACACAGTTCATCGAGTATTGTGATGACAAGGGTCATAGCGAATTGTGATGACAGGTGTCATTGGGCATTGTGATGACATTGATCATCTAGGAATTGTGATGAAAGCTATCATGGAGCACTGTGATGACTGTGGGCATGAAGCATTGTTATGAAAATTGTCCTGGATTATTGTGATGACAGCAGTCATGGAGAATTGTGATGACAGGGATTATGCAGCATTGTGTTGACAAGGCTATGGACTATTGTGATGACAATGGTCATGGAGCAATGTGATGAAAGTTTTCATGGAACATCGTGATGAAAAGTGCCTGGGAGCATTGTGACGATAAAGGCCATGGAGCATTGTGATGACAAGTGTCACGGAGCATTGTAATGAAAGCTTTCATTATGCACTGTGATGACAAGGGGGATGGAGTGTTGTGATGAAACTGGTCCTGGCGCATTGTGATAACAACAGCCATGGAGCATTGTGATGACAGGCATCATGGAGCATGGTGAAGAAAGGGGCCATGGGGAATTGTAATGACAATAGAGAAATGTGATGAAAATGGTCAGCGAGCATAGTGATTAAAGTGGTCATTGAGAATGGTGATGAATAGTGACATAGAGCATTGTGATGACAAAGGTCATGGAGAACTGTGATGACCAGGGTCATGTAGCATTGTGATGACATGTCCATGGAACATTGTGATGACAAGAATTCTGGAGCATTGTGATGACAAGGGCCGTGGAGCATTGTGATGCCACGGTCATGGAACATTGTGATGACAAAATTCTGGAGCATTGTGAGGAAAAAGGCTTGGAGCATTGTGATTATAGGGGACATGGAGCATTGTGATGACATGGGCAGGGAACACTGTGATGACAGTTGTTATGGAGCAATGTGATGACAAGTGTCATGGAGCATTGTGATGAGAGGGGCCTTGGAGAATTGTGATGACAGGCGTCATGAGGCATTGAGATGGCAGTGGTCATGGAGCATTATGATGAAAGGTGTTATGGAGCACTGTGATTACAGGGGCCATGGAGCATTGTGAATACAAAGGCCATGGGGCATTGAGATGACAGTGGTCATGGAGCATTGTGATGAAAGTGGTAATGGATCATTGTGATGACAAGTGTCCTGGGACCCTGTGATGACATGGTTCATGGGGCATTGTGATGGCACTGGTCATCTAGAAATGTGATTCAAGTTATTATGGAGCACAGTAATGAGAGGGGCCATGGAGCATTGTGATGACAAGTGTCATGGAGCATTGTGATGACAGGTGTCATGGAGCATCGTGATGACAAATGCCATGGAGAATTGTGATGAGAGGTGGCATTGGGCATTGTGATGAAAGGGGTCATGGAGTACTGGGATTACAGGGGGCATGGAGCATTGTGAAAACAAGTGACATGGTGAATAGTGATGACAGGCTTCATATAGCATTGTGATGACAAGTGCCATTTAGCATTTTGATGTCAGAGTTCATCAGGCATTGTGTTGACGGGGGTCACGTGTCATTGTGATGACAAAGGCCATAGAGCATTGTGATCACAGGGGTCATGGAGCATTGTGATGACATGGGCCATGGAGCATTGTGAAGACAAGATTCATGGAGCATTGTGATGACACTGGCATGAAGCATGGTGATGACAACAGAACTGGAGCATTGTGATGACAAGGGCATGGAGCATTGTGATTACAGGAGACATGGAGCATTGTGATGACATTGGCAGGGATCATTGTGATGACAGGGATCATGGAGCATTGTGATGACAAAGACCAAGGAACATTTTGATGACAAGTGTCATTGAGCAATGTGTTGACACGGGAATGGAGCATTATGATGACAAATGTTCTGGAGCATTGTGATGACAAGCGCATGGAGCATTGTGATTACAGGGGCCATGGAGCATTGTGATGACAACGGCATGGAGCATTGTGATGACAGTGGTCATTGAGCATTGTGATTACAAAGATCATGAGGCATTGTGATGACAGGGACCTTGGAGCATTGTGATGACAATGGTCATCAAGCATTGTGATGACAGGGGTCATAGAGCATTGTGATGAGAAAGACCATGGAGCATGGTGATGACAGAGGCCATGGAACATTGTGATGACAAGGCCATGTACCATTGTGATGACAAGGGCAGGGAACCTTGTGGTGACCGGGGTCATGGAGCATTTTGATGACAACTTTCATGGAACATTGTGATGACAGGGGTCATGGAGCATTGTGTTGAAAAGGAACATGGAGCAGTGTGAATACAGGGTCCATGGAACATTGTGAATACATAGGCCATGGAACAATGTGATGACAGGGGTCATGTAGCATTGTGATGACAGGGTCATGGAGCATTGGGATTACAGGGCTTATGGGGCACTGTGATGACAGGGGGCATGGAGCATTGTGATGAAAATTGTCCTGGAGCATTATGATGACAGCAGTCACAGAGGATTGGGATGAAAGGTGTCATGCAGCATTGTGATGACAACGGTCATTGATCATTTTGATGACAGGGGTCATGGAACATTGTGATAAGAATGTTCATAAAGCATTTTGATGACAGGGGTCATGAAGCATTGTGTTGACACGGGCATGGAGCATTGTAATGATAGGATATCTGGAGCATTGTGATGAAAAGGGGATGGAGCATTTTGATGACAGGGTCCAAGGAGCATTGTGCTGACAATGGCATGGAGCATTGTGATGAAAAGGGTACTGGAGCACTGTGAGGAAAGGAATCATGGATCATTGTGATGACAGGGGTCATGGAGCTTTGTGATGACAAGGGTCATGGAGCATTGTGATGACACGGTCAAGGAATATTGCGATGACAAGAATTATGGAGCATTGTGATGAAAGGACATGGAGCATTGTGATGAAAGGTGACAAGGAGCATTGTGATGATACGGGCAGAGAACTTTGTGATGACAGGGGTCATGGAGCATTGTGATGAAAAGTTTCATCGAACATTGTACTGACAGGGATCATGGAGCTTTTTGGTAAGAGAGGCCTTGGAGATTTGTGGTGGCAGGCGTCATGGGGCATTGTAATGACAGCGGTCTTGGATCATTGTGATGAAAGGGGTCATGGAGCACTGGGATGACAGGGGCCATGGAGCATTGTGAATACAAAGGCTATGGAGCATTGAGGTGACAGGTTTCATGGAGCATTGTGATGAAAGTGTTCATGGATCATTGTGATGACAAGAGTCCTGTAACCTTGTGATGACAAGGTTCATGGAGCATTGTGATGACAAGGACCATGGCGAATTGTGATGACATCTGTCATGGGGCATGGTGATGACAGTGGTCATCTAGAATTGTGATGAAAGGTATAATGGAGCACTGTGATGACAGGGGCCATGGAACATTGTGATGACAAAGGCCATGGAGCATTGTGATGACAAGTGTCATGGGGCATTTTGATGACATTGGCATGGAGCATTATGATGACAAGAGTTCTGGAGCATTTTGATGAAAAGGGCATGGAGCATTGTGATGACAGGGGCCATGGAAAATTGTGATGGCATAAGCCATGGAGCATTGTGATGACAAGTGTCATGGGACATTTTGATGACATTGGCATGGAGCATTATGATGACAAGAGTTCTGGAGCACTTTGATGACAAGGGCATGGAGCATTGTGATCACAGGGCCCATGGGGCATTGTGATGAAAAGAGCCATGGAGCATTGAGATGACAGGCGTCTTGAGGTATGGTGATGACAGTGGTCATGGAGCATTGTGATGAAAGAGATCTTGGAGCAATATGATAACAGGGGCCATGGAGCATTGTGATGACAGGTGTATTGGAGCATTGTGATGAAATTAGTAATGGATCATTGTGATGACATGTGTCCTGGAACACTGTGATGACACGGTTCATCGAGTATTGTGATGACAAGGGTCATAGCGAATTGTGATGACAGGTGTCATTGGGCATTGTGATGACATTGATCATCTAGGAATTGTAATGAAAGCTATCATGGAGCACTGTGATGACTGGGGGCATGAAGCATTGTTATGAAAATTGTCCTGGATTATTGTGATGACAGCAGTCATGGAGAATTGTGATGACAGGGATTATGCAGCATTGTGTTGACAAGGTTATGGACTATTGTGATGACAATGGTCATGGAGCAATGTTATGAAAGTTTTCATGGAACATCGTGATGAAAAGTGCCTGGGAGCATTGTGACGATAAAGGCCATGGAGCATTGTGATGACAAGTGTCACGGAGCATTGTAATGAAAGCTTTCATTATGCACTGTGATGACTAGGGGGATGGAGTATTGTGATGAAACTGGTCCTGGCGCATTGTGATAACAACAGCCATGGAGCATTGTGATGACAGGCATCATGGAGCATGGTGAAGAAAGGGGCCATGGGGAATTGTAATGACAATAGAGAAATGTGATGAAAATGGTCAGCGAGCATAGTGATTAAAGTGGTCATTGAGAATTGTGATGAATAGTGACATAGAGCATTGTGATGACAAAGGTCATGGAGAACTGTGATGACCAGGGTCATGTAGCATTGTGATGACACGTCCATGGAACATTGTGATGACAAGAATTCTGGAGCATTGTGATGACAAGGGCCGTGGAGCATTGTGATGCCACGGTCATGGAACATTGTGATGACAAAATTCTGGAGCATTGTGAGGAAAAAGGCTTGGAGCATTGTGATTATAGGGGACATGGAGCATTGCGATGACATGGGCAGGGAACACTGTGATGACAGTTGTTATGGAGCAATGTGATGACAAGTGTCATGGAGCATTGTGATGAGAGGGGCCTTGGAGAATTGTGATGACAGGTGTCATGAGGCATTGAGATGGCAGTGGTCATGGAGCATTATGATGAAAGGTGTTATGGAGCACTGTGATTACAGGGGCCATGGAGCATTGTGAATACAAAGGCCATGGGGCATTGAGATGACAGTGGTCATGGAGCATTGTGATGAAAGTGGTAATGGATCATTGTGATGACAAGTGTCCTGGGACCCTGTGATGACATGGTTCATGGGGCATTGTGATGGCACTGGTCATCTAGAAATGTGATTCAAGTTATTATGGAGCACAGTAATGAAAGGGGCCATGGAGCATTGTGATGACAAGTGTCATGGAGCATTGTGATGACAGGTGTCATGGAGCATCGTGATGACAAATGCCATGGAGAATTGTGATGAGAGGTGGCATTGGGCATTGTGATGAAAGGGGTCATGGAGTACTGGGATTACAGGGGGCATGGAGCATTGTGAAAACAAGTGACATGGTGAATAGTGATGACAGGCTTCATATAGCATTGTGATGACAAGTGCCATTTAGCATTTTGATGTCAGGGTTCATCAGGCATTGTGTTGACGGGGGTCACGTGTCATTGTGATGACAAAGGCCATAGAGCATTGTGATCACAGGGGTCATGGAGCATTGTGATGACATGGGCCATGGAGCATTGTGAAGACAAGATTCATGGAGCATTGTGATGACACTGGCATGAAGCATGGTGATGACAACAGAACTGGAGCATTGTGATGACAAGGGCATGGAGCATTGTGATTACAGGAGACATGGAGCATTGTGATGACATTGGCAGGGATCATTGTGATGACAGGGATCATGGAGCATTGTGATGACAAAGACCAAGGAACATTTTGATGACAAGTGTCATTGAGCAATGTGTTGACACGGGAATGGAGCATTATGATGACAAATGTTCTGGAGCATTGTGATGACAAGCGCATGGAGCATTGTGATTACAGGGGCCATGGAGCATTGTGATGACAACGGCATGGAGCATTGTGATGACAGTGGTCATTGAGCATTGTGATTACAAAGACCATGAGGCATTGTGATGACAAGGACCTTGGAGCATTGTGATGACAATGGTCATCAAGCATTGTGATGACAGGGGTCATAGAGCATTGTGATGAGAAAGACCATGGAGCATGGTGATGACAGAGGCCATGGAACATTGTGATGACAAGGCCATGTACCATTGTGATGACAAGGGCAGGGAACCTTGTGGTGACCGGGGTCATGGAGCATTTTGATGACAACTTTCATGGAACATTGTGATGACAGGGGTCATGGAGCATTGTGTTGAAAAGGAACATGGAGCAGTGTGATTACAGGGTCCATGGAACATTGTGAATACATAGGCCATGGAACAATGTGATGACAGGGGTCATGTAGCATTGTGATGACAGGGTCATGGAGCATTGGGATTACAGGGCTTATGGGGCACTGTGATGACAGGGGGCATGGAGCATTGTGATGAAAATTGTCCTGGAGCATTATGATGACAGCAGTCACAGAGGATTGGGATGAAAGGTATCATGCAGCATTGTGATGACAACGGTCATGGATCGTTTTGATGACAGGGGTCATGGAACATTGTGATAAGAATGTTCATAAAGCATTTTGATGACAGGGGTCATGAAGCATTGTGTTGACACGGGCAAGGAGCATTGTAATGATAGGATATCTGGAGCATTGTGATGAAAAGGGGATGGAGCATTTTGATGACAGGGTCCAAGGAGCATTCTGCTGACAAAGGCATGGAGCATTGTGATGAAAAGGGTACTGGAGCACTGTGAGGAAAGGAATCATGGCTCATTGTGATGACAGGGGTCATGGAGCTTTGTGATGACAAGGGTCAAGGAACATTGCGATGACAACAATTATGGAGCATTGTGATGAAAGGACATGGAGCATTGTGATGAAAGGTGACAAGGAGCATTGTGATGATACGGGCAGAGAACTTTGTGATGACAGGGGTCATGGAGCATTGTGATGAAAAGTGTCATCGAACATTGTACTGACAGGGATCATGGAGCTTTTTGGTAAGAGAGGCCTTGGAGATTTGTGGTGGCAGGCGTCATGGGGCATTGTAATGACAGCGGTCTTGGATCATTGTGATGAAAGGGGTCATGGAGCACTGGGATGACAGGGGCCATGGAGCATTGTGAATACAAAGGCTATGGAGCATTGAGGTGACAGGTTTCATGGAGCATTGTGATGAAAGTGTTCATGGATCATTGTGATGACAAGAGTCCTGTAACCTTGTGATGACAAGGTTCATGGAGCATTGTGATGACAAGGACCATGGCGAATTGTGATGACATCTGTCATGGGGCATGGTGATGACAGTGGTCATCTAGAATTGTGATGAAAAGTATAATGGAGCACTGTGATGACAGGGGCCATGGAACATTGTGATGACAAAGGCCATGGAGCATTGTGATGACAAGTGTCATGGGGCATTTTGATGACATTGGCATGGAGCATTGTGATGACAGGGGCCATGGAAATTTGTGATGGCATAAGCCATGGAGCATTGTGATGACAAGTGTCATGGGACATTTTGATGACATTGGCATGGAGCATTATGATGACAAGAGTTCTGGAGCACTTTGATGACAAGGGCATGGAGCATTGTGATCACAGGGCCCATGGGGCATTGTGATGAAAAGAGCCATGGAGCATTGAGATGACAGGCGTCTTGAGGTATGGTGATGACAGTGGTCATGGAGCATTGTCATGAAAGAGATCTTGGAGCAATATGATAACAGGGGCCATGGAGCATTGTGATGACAGGTGTATTGGAGCATTGTGATGAAATTAGTAATGGATCATTGTGATGACATGTGTCCTGGAACACTGTGATGACACAGTTCATCGAGTATTGTGATGACAAGGGTCATAGCGAATTGTGATGACAGGTGTCATTGGGCATTGTGATGACATTGATCATCTAGGAATTGTGATGAAAGCTATCATGGAGCACTGTGATGACTGTGGGCATGAAGCATTGTTATGAAAATTGTCCTGGATTATTGTGATGACAGCAGTCATGGAGAATTGTGATGACAGGGATTATGCAGCATTGTGTTGACAAGGCTATGGACTATTGTGATGACAATGGTCATGGAGCAATGTGATGAAAGTTTTCATGGAACATCGTGATGAAAAGTGCCTGGGAGCATTGTGACGATAAAGGCCATGGAGCATTGTGATGACAAGTGTCACGGAGCATTGTAATGAAAGCTTTCATTATGCACTGTGATGACAAGGGGGATGGAGTGTTGTGATGAAACTGGTCCTGGCGCATTGTGATAACAACAGCCATGGAGCATTGTGATGACAGGCATCATGGAGCATGGTGAAGAAAGGGGCCATGGGGAATTGTAATGACAATAGAGAAATGTGATGAAAATGGTCAGCGAGCATAGTGATTAAAGTGGTCATTGAGAATGGTGATGAATAGTGACATAGAGCATTGTGATGACAAAGGTCATGGAGAACTGTGATGACCAGGGTCATGTAGCATTGTGATGACACGTCCATGGAACATTGTGATGACAAGAATTCTGGAGCATTGTGATGACAAGGGCCGTGGAGCATTGTGATGCCACGGTCATGGAACATTGTGATGACAAAATTCTGGAGCATTGTGAGGAAAAAGGCTTGGAGCATTGTGATTATAGGGGACATGGAGCATTGTGATGACATGGGCAGGGAACACTGTGATGACAGTTGTTATGGAGCAATGTGATGACAAGTGTCATGGAGCATTGTGATGAGAGGGGCCTTGGAGAATTGTGATGACAGGCGTCATGAGGCATTGAGATGGCAGTGGTCATGGAGCATTATGATGAAAGGTGTTATGGAGCACTGTGATTACAGGGGCCATGGAGCATTGTGAATACAAAGGCCATGGGGCATTGAGATGACAGTGGTCATGGAGCATTGTGATGAAAGTGGTAATGGATCATTGTGATGACAAGTGTCCTGGGACCCTGTGATGACATGGTTCATGGGGCATTGTGATGGCACTGGTCATCTAGAAATGTGATTCAAGTTATTATGGAGCACAGTAATGAGAGGGGCCATGGAGCATTGTGATGACAAGTGTCATGGAGCATTGTGATGACAGGTGTCATGGAGCATCGTGATGACAAATGCCATGGAGAATTGTGATGAGAGGTGGCATTGGGCATTGTGATGAAAGGGGTCATGGAGTACTGGGATTACAGGGGGCATGGAGCATTGTGAAAACAAGTGACATGGTGAATAGTGATGACAGGCTTCATATAGCATTGTGATGACAAGTGCCATTTAGCATTTTGATGTCAGAGTTCATCAGGCATTGTGTTGACGGGGGTCACGTGTCATTGTGATGACAAAGGCCATAGAGCATTGTGATCACAGGGGTCATGGAGCATTGTGATGACATGGGCCATGGAGCATTGTGAAGACAAGATTCATGGAGCATTGTGATGACACTGGCATGAAGCATGGTGATGACAACAGAACTGGAGCATTGTGATGACAAGGGCATGGAGCATTGTGATTACAGGAGACATGGAGCATTGTGATGACATTGGCAGGGATCATTGTGATGACAGGGATCATGGAGCATTGTGATGACAAAGACCAAGGAACATTTTGATGACAAGTGTCATTGAGCAATGTGTTGACACGGGAATGGAGCATTATGATGACAAATGTTCTGGAGCATTGTGATGACAAGCGCATGGAGCATTGTGATTACAGGGGCCATGGAGCATTGTGATGACAACGGCATGGAGCATTGTGATGACAGTGGTCATTGAGCATTGTGATTACAAAGATCATGAGGCATTGTGATGACAGGGACCTTGGAGCATTGTGATGACAATGGTCATCAAGCATTGTGATGACAGGGGTCATAGAGCATTGTGATGAGAAAGACCATGGAGCATGGTGATGACAGAGGCCATGGAACATTGTGATGACAAGGCCATGTACCATTGTGATGACAAGGGCAGGGAACCTTGTGGTGACCGGGGTCATGGAGCATTTTGATGACAACTTTCATGGAACATTGTGATGACAGGGGTCATGGAGCATTGTGTTGAAAAGGAACATGGAGCAGTGTGAATACAGGGTCCATGGAACATTGTGAATACATAGGCCATGGAACAATGTGATGACAGGGGTCATGTAGCATTGTGATGACAGGGTCATGGAGCATTGGGATTACAGGGCTTATGGGGCACTGTGATGACAGGGGGCATGGAGCATTGTGATGAAAATTGTCCTGGAGCATTATGATGACAGCAGTCACAGAGGATTGGGATGAAAGGTGTCATGCAGCATTGTGATGACAACGGTCATTGATCATTTTGATGACAGGGGTCATGGAACATTGTGATAAGAATGTTCATAAAGCATTTTGATGACAGGGGTCATGAAGCATTGTGTTGACACGGGCATGGAGCATTGTAATGATAGGATATCTGGAGCATTGTGATGAAAAGGGGATGGAGCATTTTGATGACAGGGTCCAAGGAGCATTGTGCTGACAATGGCATGGAGCATTGTGATGAAAAGGGTACTGGAGCACTGTGAGGAAAGGAATCATGGATCATTGTGATGACAGGGGTCATGGAGCTTTGTGATGACAAGGGTCATGGAGCATTGTGATGACACGGTCAAGGAATATTGCGATGACAAGAATTATGGAGCATTGTGATGAAAGGACATGGAGCATTGTGATGAAAGGTGACAAGGAGCATTGTGATGATACGGGCAGAGAACTTTGTGATGACAGGGGTCATGGAGCATTGTGATGAAAAGTGTCATCGAACATTGTACTGACAGGGATCATGGAGCTTTTTGGTAAGAGAGGCCTTGGAGATTTGTGGTGGCAGGCGTCAGGGGGCATTGTAATGACAGCGGTCTTGGATCATTGTGATGAAAGGGGTCATGGAGCACTGGGATGACAGGGGCCATGGAGCATTGTGAATACAAAGGCTATGGAGCATTGAGGTGACAGGTTTCATGGAGCATTGTGATGAAAGTGTTCATGGATCATTGTGATGACAAGAGTCCTGGAACCTTGTGATGACAAGGTTCATGGAGCATTGTGATGACAAGGACCATGGCGAATTGTTATGACATCTGTCATGGGGCATGGTGATGACAGTGGTCATCTAGAATTGTGATGAAAGGTATAATGGAGCACTGTGATGACAGGGGCCATGGAACATTGTGATGACAAAGGCCATGGAGCATTGTGATGACAAGTGTCATGGGGCATTTTGATGACATTGGCATGGAGCATTATGATGACAAGAGTTCTGGAGCATTTTGATGAAAATGGCATGGAGCATTGTGATGACAGGGGCCATGGAAATTTGTGATGGCATAAGCCATGGAGCATTGTGATGACAAGTGTCATGGGACATTTTGATGACATTGGCATGGAGCATTATGATGACAAGAGTTCTGGAGCACTTTGATGACAAGGGCATGGAGCATTGTGATCACAGGGCCCATGGGGCATTGTGATGAAAAGAGCCATGGAGCATTGAGATGACAGGCGTCTTGAGGTATGGTGATGACAGTGGTCATGGAGCATTGTCATGAAAGAGATCTTGGAGCAATATGATAACAGGGGCCATGGAGCATTGTGATGACAGGTGTATTGGAGCATTGTGATGAAATTAGTAATGGATCATTGTGATGACATGTGTCCTGGAACACTGTGATGACACGGTTCATCGAGTATTGTGATGACAAGGGTCATAGCGAATTGTGATGACAGGTGTCATTGGGCATTGTGATGACATTGATCATCTAGGAATTGTGATGAAAGCTATCATGGAGCACTGTGATGACTGTGGGCATGAAGCATTGTTATGAAAATTGTCCTGGATTATTGTGATGACAGCAGTCATGGAGAATTGTGATGACAGGGATTATGCAGCATTGTGTTGACAAGGCTATGGACTATTGTGATGACAATGGTCATGGAGCAATGTGATGAAAGTTTTCATGGAACATCGTGATGAAAAGTGCCTGGGAGCATTGTGACGATAAAGGCCATGGAGCATTGTGATGACAAGTGTCACGGAGCATTGTAATGAAAGCTTTCATTATGCACTGTGATGACAAGGGGGATGGAGTGTTGTGATGAAACTGGTCCTGGCGCATTGTGATAACAACAGCCATGGAGCATTGTGATGACAGGCATCATGGAGCATGGTGAAGAAAGGGGCCATGGGGAATTGTAATGACAATAGAGAAATGTGATGAAAATGGTCAGCGAGCATAGTGATTAAAGTGGTCATTGAGAATGGTGATGAATAGTGACATAGAGCATTGTGATGACAAAGGTCATGGAGAACTGTGATGACCAGGGTCATGTAGCATTGTGATGACACGTCCATGGAACATTGTGATGACAAGAATTCTGGAGCATTGTGATGACAAGGCCGTGGAGCATTGTGATGCCACGGTCATGGAACATTGTGATGACAAAATTCTGGAGCATTGTGAGGAAAAAGGCTTGGAGCATTGTGATTATAGGGGACATGGAGCATTGTGATGACATGGGCAGGGAACACTGTGATGACAGTTGTTATGGAGCAATGTGATGACAAGTGTCATGGAGCATTGTGATGAGAGGGGCCTTGGAGAATTGTGATGACAGGCGTCATGAGGCATTGAGATGGCAGTGGTCATGGAGCATTATGATGAAAGGTGTTATGGAGCACTGTGATTACAGGGGCCATGGAGCATTGTGAATACAAAGGCCATGGGGCATTGAGATGACAGTGGTCATGGAGCATTGTGATGAAAGTGGTAATGGATCATTGTGATGACAAGTGTCCTGGGACCCTGTGATGACATGGTTCATGGGGCATTGTGATGGCACTGGTCATCTAGAAATGTGATTCAAGTTATTATGGAGCACAGTAATGAGAGGGGCCATGGAGCATTGTGATGACAAGTGTCATGGAGCATTGTGATGACAGGTGTCATGGAGCATCGTGATGACAAATGCCATGGAGAATTGTGATGAGAGGTGGCATTGGGCATTGTGATGAAAGGGGTCATGGAGTACTGGGATTACAGGGGGCATGGAGCATTGTGAAAACAAGTGACATGGTGAATAGTGATGACAGGCTTCATATAGCATTGTGATGACAAGTGCCATTTAGCATTTTGATGTCAGGGTTCATCAGGCATTGTGTTGACGGGGGTCACGTGTCATTGTGATGACAAAGGCCATAGAGCATTGTGATCACAGGGGTCATGGAGCATTGTGATGACATGGGCCATGGAGCATTGTGAAGACAAGATTCATGGAGCATTGTGATGACACTGGCATGAAGCATGGTGATGACAACAGAACTGGAGCATTGTGATGACAAGGGCATGGAGCATTGTGATTACAGGAGACATGGAGCATTGTGATGACATTGGCAGGGATCATTGTGATGACAGGGATCATGGAGCATTGTGATGACAAAGACCAAGGAACATTTTGATGACAAGTGTCATTGAGCAATGTGTTGACACGGGAATGGAGCATTATGATGACAAATGTTCTGGAGCATTGTGATGACAAGCGCATGGAGCATTGTGATTACAGGGGCCATGGAGCATTGTGATGACAACGGCATGGAGCATTGTGATGACAGTGGTCATTGAGCATTGTGATTACAAAGATCATGAGGCATTGTGATGACAGGGACCTTGGAGCATTGTGATGACAATGGTCATCAAGCATTGTGATGACAGGGGTCATAGAGCATTGTGATGAGAAAGACCATGGAGCATGGTGATGACAGAGGCCATGGAACATTGTGATGACAAGGCCATGTACCATTGTGATGACAAGGGCAGGGAACCTTGTGGTGACCGGGGTCATGGAGCATTTTGATGACAACTTTCATGGAACATTGTGATGACAGGGGTCATGGAGCATTGTGTTGAAAAGGAACATGGAGCAGTGTGATTACAGGGTCCATGGAACATTGTGAATACATAGGCCATGGAACAATGTGATGACAGGGGTCATGTAGCATTGTGATGACAGGGTCATGGAGCATTGGGATTACAGGGCTTATGGGGCACTGTGATGACAGGGGGCATGGAGCATTGTGATGAAAATTGTCCTGGAGCATTATGATGACAGCAGTCACAGAGGATTGGGATGAAAGGTGTCATGCAGCATTGTGATGACAACGGTCATGGATCATTTTGATGACAGGGGTCATGGAACATTGTGATAAGAATGTTCATAAAGCATTTTGATGACAGGGGTCATGAAGCATTGTGTTGACACGGGCATGGAGCATTGTAATGATAGGATATCTGGAGCATTGTGATGAAAAGGGGATGGAGCATTTTGATGACAGGGTCCAAGGAGCATTGTGCTGACAATGGCATGGAGCATTGTGATGAAAAGGGTACTGGAGCACTGTGAGGAAAGGAATCATGGATCATTGTGATGACAGGGGTCATGGAGCTTTGTGATGACAAGGGTCATGGAGCATTGTGATGACACGGTCAAGGAATATTGCGATGACAAGAATTATGGAGCATTGTGATGAAAGGACATGGAGCATTGTGATGAAAGGTGACAAGGAGCATTGTGATGATACGGGCAGAGAACTTTGTGATGACAGGGGTCATGGAGCATTGTGATGAAAAGTGTCATCGAACATTGTACTGACAGGGATCATGGAGCTTTTTGGTAAGAGAGGCCTTGGAGATTTGTGGTGGCAGGCGTCAGGGGGCATTGTAATGACAGCGGTCTTGGATCATTGTGATGAAAGGGGTCATGGAGCACTGGGATGACAGGGGCCATGGAGCATTGTGAATACAAAGGCTATGGAGCATTGAGGTGACAGGTTTCATGGAGCATTGTGATGAAAGTGTTCATGGATCATTGTGATGACAAGAGTCCTGGAACCTTGTGATGACAAGGTTCATGGAGCATTGTGATGACAAGGACCATGGCGAATTGTTATGACATCTGTCATGGGGCATGGTGATGACAGTGGTCATCTAGAATTGTGATGAAAGGTATAATGGAGCACTGTGATGACAGGGGCCATGGAACATTGTGATGACAAAGGCCATGGAGCATTGTGATGACAAGTGTCATGGGGCATTTTGATGACATTGGCATGGAGCATTATGATGACAAGAGTTCTGGAGCATTTTGATGAAAAGGGCATGGAGCATTGTGATGACAGGGGCCATGGAAATTTGTGATGGCATAAGCCATGGAGCATTGTGATGACAAGTGTCATGGGACATTTTGATGACATTGGCATGGAGCATTATGATGACAAGAGTTCTGGAGCACTTTGATGACAAGGGCATGGAGCATTGTGATCACAGGGCCCATGGGGCATTGTGATGAAAAGAGCCATGGAGCATTGAGATGACAGGCGTCTTGAGGTATGGTGATGACAGTGGTCATGGAGCATTGTCATGAAAGAGATCTTGGAGCAATATGATAACAGGGGCCATGGAGCATTGTGATGACAGGTGTATTGGAGCATTGTGATGAAATTAGTAATGGATCATTGTGATGACATGTGTCCTGGAACACTGTGATGACACGGTTCATCGAGTATTGTGATGACAAGGGTCATAGCGAATTGTGATGACAGGTGTCATTGGGCATTGTGATGACATTGATCATCTAGGAATTGTGATGAAAGCTATCATGGAGCACTGTGATGACTGTGGGCATGAAGCATTGTTATGAAAATTGTCCTGGATTATTGTGATGACAGCAGTCATGGAGAATTGTGATGACAGGGATTATGCAGCATTGTGTTGACAAGGCTATGGACTATTGTGATGACAATGGTCATGGAGCAATGTGATGAAAGTTTTCATGGAACATCGTGATGAAAAGTGCCTGGGAGCATTGTGACGATAAAGGCCATGGAGCATTGTGATGACAAGTGTCACGGAGCATTGTAATGAAAGCTTTCATTATGCACTGTGATGACAAGGGGGATGGAGTGTTGTGATGAAACTGGTCCTGGCGCATTGTGATAACAACAGCCATGGAGCATTGTGATGACAGGCATCATGGAGCATGGTGAAGAAAGGGGCCATGGGGAATTGTAATGACAATAGAGAAATGTGATGAAAATGGTCAGCGAGCATAGTGATTAAAGTGGTCATTGAGAATGGTGATGAATAGTGACATAGAGCATTGTGATGACAAAGGTCATGGAGAACTGTGATGACCAGGGTCATGTAGCATTGTGATGACACGTCCATGGAACATTGTGATGACAAGAATTCTGGAGCATTGTGATGACAAGGGCCGTGGAGCATTGTGATGCCACGGTCATGGAACATTGTGATGACAAAATTCTGGAGCATTGTGAGGAAAAAGGCTTGGAGCATTGTGATTATAGGGGACATGGAGCATTGTGATGACATGGGCAGGGAACACTGTGATGACAGTTGTTATGGAGCAATGTGATGACAAGTGTCATGGAGCATTGTGATGAGAGGGGCCTTGGAGAATTGTGATGACAGGCGTCATGAGGCATTGAGATGGCAGTGGTCATGGAGCATTATGATGAAAGGTGTTATGGAGCACTGTGATTACAGGGGCCATGGAGCATTGTGAATACAAAGGCCATGGGGCATTGAGATGACAGTGGTCATGGAGCATTGTGATGAAAGTGGTAATGGATCATTGTGATGACAAGTGTCCTGGGACCCTGTGATGACATGGTTCATGGGGCATTGTGATGGCACTGGTCATCTAGAAATGTGATTCAAGTTATTATGGAGCACAGTAATGAGAGGGGCCATGGAGCATTGTGATGACAAGTGTCATGGAGCATTGTGATGACAGGTGTCATGGAGCATCGTGATGACAAATGCCATGGAGAATTGTGATGAGAGGTGGCATTGGGCATTGTGATGAAAGGGGTCATGGAGTACTGGGATTACAGGGGGCATGGAGCATTGTGAAAACAAGTGACATGGTGAATAGTGATGACAGGCTTCATATAGCATTGTGATGACAAGTGCCATTTAGCATTTTGATGTCAGGGTTCATCAGGCATTGTGTTGACGGGGGTCACGTGTCATTGTGATGACAAAGGCCATAGAGCATTGTGATCACAGGGGTCATGGAGCATTGTGATGACATGGGCCATGGAGCATTGTGAAGACAAGATTCATGGAGCATTGTGATGACACTGGCATGAAGCATGGTGATGACAACAGAACTGGAGCATTGTGATGACAAGGGCATGGAGCATTGTGATTACAGGAGACATGGAGCATTGTGATGACATTGGCAGGGATCATTGTGATGACAGGGATCATGGAGCATTGTGAAGACAAAGACCAAGGAACATTTTGATGACAAGTGTCATTGAGCAATGTGTTGACACGGGAATGGAGCATTATGATGACAAATGTTCTGGAGCATTGTGATGACAAGCGCATGGAGCATTGTGATTACAGGGGCCATGGAGCATTGTGATGACAACGGCATGGAGCATTGTGATGACAGTGGTCATTGAGCATTGTGATTACAAAGACCATGAGGCATTGTGATGACAGGGACCTTGGAGCATTGTGATGACAATGGTCATCAAGCATTGTGATGACAGGGGTCATAGAGCATTGTGATGAGAAAGACCATGGAGCATGGTGATGACAGAGGCCATGGAACATTGTGATGACAAGGCCATGTACCATTGTGATGACAAGGGCAGGGAACCTTGTGGTGACCGGGGTCATGGAGCATTTTGATGACAACTTTCATGGAACATTGTGATGACAGGGGTCATGGAGCATTGTGTTGAAAAGGAACATGGAGCAGTGTGATTACAGGGTCCATGGAACATTGTGAATACATAGGCCATGGAACAATGTGATGACAGGGGTCATGTAGCATTGTGATGACAGGGTCATGGAGCATTGGGATTACAGGGCTTATGGGGCACTGTGATGACAGGGGGCATGGAGCATTGTGATGAAAATTGTCCTGGAGCATTATGATGACAGCAGTCACAGAGGATTGGGATGAAAGGTATCATGCAGCATTGTGATGACAACGGTCATGGATCATTTTGATGACAGGGATCATGGAACATTGTGATAAGAATGTTCATAAAGCATTTTGATGACAGGGGTCATGAAGCATTGTGTTGACACGGGCATGGAGCATTGTAATGATAGGATATCTGGAGCATTGTGATGAAAAGGGGATGGAGCATTTTGATGACAGGGTCCAAGGAGCATTGTGCTGACAATGGCATGGAGCATTGTGATGAAAAGGGTACTGGAGCACTGTGAGGAAAGGAATCATGGATCATTGTGATGACAGGGGTCATGGAGCTTTGTGATGACAAGGGTCATGGAGCATTGTGATGACACGGTCAAGGAATATTGCGATGACAAGAATTATGGAGCATTGTGATGAAAGGACATGGAGCATTGTGATGAAAGGTGACAAGGAGCATTGTGATGATACGGGCAGAGAACTTTGTGATGACAGGGGTCATGGAGCATTGTGATGAAAAGTGTCATCGAACATTGTACTGACAGGGATCATGGAGCTTTTTGGTAAGAGAGGCCTTGGAGATTTGTGGTGGCAGGCGTCATGGGGCATTGTAATGACAGCGGTCTTGGATCATTGTGATGAAAGGGGTCATGGAGCACTGGGATGACAGGGGCCATGGAGCATTGTGAATACAAAGGCTATGGAGCATTGAGGTGACAGGTTTCATGGAGCATTGTGATGAAAGTGTTCATGGATCATTGTGATGACAAGAGTCCTGGAACCTTGTGATGACAAGGTTCATGGAGCATTGTGATGAAAAGGACCATGGCGAATTGTTATGACATCTGTCATGGGGCATGGTGATGACAGTGGTCATCTAGAGTTGTGATGAAAGGTATAATGGAGCACTGTGATGACAGGGGCCATGGAACATTGTGATGACAAAGGCCATGGAGCATTGTGATGACAAGTGTCATGGGGCATTTTGATGACATTGGCATGGAGCATTATGATGACAAGAGTTCTGGAGCATTTTGATGAAAAGGGCATGGAGCATTGTGATGACAGGGGCCATGGAAAATTGTGATGGCATAAGCCATGGAGCATTGTGATGACAAGTGTCATGGGACATTTTGATGACATTGGCATGGAGCATTATGATGACAAGAGTTCTGGAGCACTTTGATGACAAGGGCATGGAGCATTGTGATCACAGGGCCCATGGGGCATTGTGATGAAAAGAGCCATGGAGCATTGAGATGACAGGCGTCTTGAGGTATGGTGATGACAGTGGTCATGGAGCATTGTGATGAAAGAGATCATGGAGCAATATGACAACAGGGGCCATGGAGCATTGTGATGACAGGTGTATTGGAGCATTGTGATGAAATTAGTAATGGATCATTGTGATGACATGTGTCCTGGAACACTCTGATGACACGGTTCATCGAGTATTGTGATGACAAGAGTCATAGTGAATTGTGATGACAGGTGTCATTGGGCATTGTGATGACATTGATCATCTAGGAATTTTGATGAAAGGTATCATGGAGCACTGTGATGACTGGGGGCATGAAGCATTGTTATGAAAATTGTCCTGAATTATTGTGATGACAGCAGTCATGGAGAATTGTGATGACAGGGATTATGCAGCATTGTGTTGACAAGGCTATGGACTATTGTGATGACAATGGTAATGGAGCAATGTGATGAAAGTTTTCATGGAACATCGTGATGAAAAGTGCCTGGGAGCATTGTGACGATAAAGGCCATGGAGCATTGTGATGACAAGTGTCACGGAGCATTGTAATGAAAGCTTTCATTATGCACTGTGATGAAAAGGGGGATGGAGTATTGTGATGAAACTGGTCCTGGCGCATTGTGATAACAAAAGCCATGGAGCATTGTGATGACAGGCATCATGGAGCATGGTGAAGAAAGGGTCATGGGGAATTGTAATGACAATAGAGAAATGTGATGAAAATGGTCAGCGAGCATAGTGATTAAAGTGGTCATTGAGAATTGTGATGAATAGTGACATAGAGCATTGTGATGACAAAGGTCATGGAGAACTGTGATGACCAGGGTCATGTAGCATTGTGATGACACGTCCATGGAGCATTGTGATGCCATGGGCAGGGAACACTGTGATGACAGTTGTTATGGAGCAATGTGATGACAAGTGTCATGGAGCATTGTGATGAGAGGGGCCTTGGAGAATTGTGATGACAGGCGTCATGAGGCATTGAGATGGCAGTGGTCATGGAGCATTATGATGAAAGGTGTTATGGAGCACTGTGATTACAGGGGCCATGGAGCATTGTGAATACAAAGGCCATGGGGCATTGAGATGACAGTGGTCATGGAGCATTGTGATGAAAGTGGTAATGGATCATTGTGATGACAAGTGTCCTGGGACCCTGTGATGACATGGTTCATGGGGCATTGTGATGGCACTGGTCATCTAGAAATGTGATTCAAGTTATTATGGAGCACAGTAATGAGAGTGGCCATGGAGCATTGTGATGACAAGTGTCATGGAGCATTGTGATGACAGGTGTCATGGAGCATCGTGATGACAAATGCCATGGAGAATTGTGATGAGAGGTGGCATTGGGCATTGTGATGAAAGGGGTCATGGAGTACTGGGATTGCAGGGGGCATGGAGCATTGTGAAAACAAGTGACATGGTGAATAGTGATGACAGGCTTCATATAGCATTGTGATGACAAGTGCCATTTAGCATTTTGATGTCAGGGTTCATGAGGCATTGTGTTGACGGGGGTCACGTGTCATTGTGATGACAAAGGCCATAGAGCATTGTGATCACAGGGGTCATGGAGCATTGTGATGACATGGGCCATGGAGCATTGTGAAGACAAGATTCATGGAGCATTGTGATGACACTGGCATGAAGCATGGTGATGACAACAGAACTGGAGCATTGTGATGACAAGGGCATGGAGCATTGTGATTACAGGAGACATGGAGCATTGTGATGACATTGGCAGGGATCATTGTGATGACAGGGATCATGGAGCATTGTGATGACAAAGACCAAGGAACATTTTGATGACAAGTGTCATTGAGCAATGTGTTGACACGGGAATGGAGCATTATGATGACAAATGTTCTGGAGCATTGTGATGACAAGCGCATGGAGCATTGTGATTACAGGGGCCATGGAGCATTGTGATGACAACGGCATGGAGCATTGTGATGACAGTGGTCATTGAGCATTGTGATTACAAAGACCATGAGGCATTGTGATGACAGGGACCTTGGAGCATTGTGATGACAATGGTCATCAAGCATTGTGATGACAGGGGTCATAGAGCATAGTGATGAGAAAGACCATGGAGCATGGTGATGACAGAGGCCATGGAACATTGTGATGACAAGGCCATGTACCATTGTGATGACAAGGGCAGGGAACCTGGTGGTGACCGGGGTCATGGAGCATTTTGATGACAACTTTCATGGAACATTGTGATGACAGGGGTCATGGAGCATTGTGTTGAAAAGGAACATGCAGCAGTGTGATTACAGGGTCCATGGAACATTGTGAATACATAGGCCATGGAACAATGTGATGACAGGGGTCATGTAGCATTGTGATGACAGGGTCATGGAGCATTGGGATTACAGGGCTTATGGGGCACTGTGATGACAGGGGGCATGGAGCATTGTGATGAAAATTGTCCTGGAGCATTATGATGACAGCAGTCACAGAGGATTGGGATGAAAGGTATCATGCAGCATTGTGATGACAACGGTCATGGATCATTTTGATGACAGGGATCATGGAACATTGTGATAAGAATGTTCATAAAGCATTTTGATGACAGGGGTCATGAAGCATTGTGTTGACACGGGCATGGAGCATTGTAATGATAGGATATCTGGAGCATTGTGATGAAAAGGGGATGGAGCATTTTGATGACAGGGTCCAAGGAGCATTGTGCTGACAATGGCATGGAGCATTGTGATGAAAAGGGTACTGGAGCACTGTGAGGAAAGGAATCATGGATCATTGTGATGACAGGGGTCATGGAGCTTTGTGATGACAAGGGTCATGGAGCATTGTGATGACACGGTCAAGGAACATTGCGATGACAAGAATTATGGAGCATTGTGATGAAAGGACATGGAGCATTGTGATGAAAGGTGACAAGGAGCATTGTGATGATACGGGCAGAGAACTTTGTGATGACAGGGGTCATGGAGCATTGTGATGAAAAGTGTCATCGAACATTGTACTGACAGGGATCATGGAGCTTTTTGGTAAGAGAGGCCTTGGAGATTTGTGGTGGCAGGCGTCATGGGGCATTGTAATGACAGCGGTCTTGGATCATTGTGATGAAAGGGGTCATGGAGCACTGTGATTACAGGGGCCATGGAGCATTGTGAATACAAAGGCTATGGAGCATTGAGGTGACAGGTTTCATGGAGCATTGTGATGAAAGTGTTCATGGATCATTGTGATGACAAGAGTCCTGGAACCTTGTGATGACAAGGTTCATGGAGCATTGTGATGAAAAGGACCATGGCGAATTGTTATGACATCTGTCATGGGGCATGGTGATGACAGTGGTCATCTAGAATTGTGATGAAAGGTATAATGGAGCACTGTGATGACAGGGGCCATGGAACATTGTGATGACAAAGGCCATGGAGCATTGTGATGACAAGTGTCATGGGGCATTTTGATGACATTGGCATGGAGCATTATGATGACAAGAGTTCTGGAGCATTTTGATGAAAAGGGCATGGAGCATTGTGATGACAGGGGCCATGGAAAATTGTGATGGCATAAGCCATGGAGCATTGTGATGACAAGTGTCATGGGACATTTTGATGACATTGGCATGGAGCATTATGATGACAAGAGTTCTGGAGCACTTTGATGACAAGGGCATGGAGCATTGTGATCACAGGGCCCATGGGGCATTGTGATGAAAAGAGCCATGGAGCATTGAGATGACAGGCGTGTTGAGGTGTGGTGATGACAGTGGTCATGGAGCATTGTGATGAAAGAGATCATGGAGCAATATGATAACAGGGGCCATGGAGCATTGTGATGACAGGTGTATTGGAGCATTGTGATGAAATTAGTAATGGATCATTGTGATGACATGTGTCCTGGAACACTGTGATGACACGGTTCATCGAGTATTGTGATGACAAGGGTCATAGCGAATTGTGATGACAGGTGTCATTGGGCATTTTGATGACATTGATCATCTAGGAATTGTGATGAAAGCTATCATGGAGCACTGTGATGACTGGGGGCATGAAGCATTGTTATGAAAATTGTCCTGGATTATTGTGATGAAAGCAGTCATGGAGAATTGTGATGACAGGGATTATGCAGCATTGTGTTGACAAGGCTATGGACTATTGTGATGACAATGGTCATGGAGCAATGTGATGAAAGTTTTCATGGAACATCGTGATGAAAAGTGCCTGGGAGCATTGTGACGATAAAGGCCATGGAGCATTGTGATGACAAGTGTCACGGAGCATTGTAATGAAAGCTTTCATTATGCACTGTGATGACAAGGGGGATGGAGTATTGTGATGAAACTGGTCCTGGCGCATTGTGATAACAAAAGCCATGGAGCATTGTGATGACAGGCATCATGGAGCATGGTGAAGAAAGGGTCATGGGGAATTGCAATGACAATAGAGAAATGTGATGAAAATGGTCAGCGAGCATAGTGATTAAAGTGGTCATTGAGAATTGTGATGAATAGTGACATAGAGCATTGTGATGACAAAAGTCATGGAGAACTGTGATGACCAGGGTCATGTAGCATTGTGATGACACGTCCATGGAACATTGTGATGACAAGAATTCTGGAGCATTGTGATGACAAGGGCCGTGGAGCATTGTGATGCCACGGTCATGGAACATTGTGATGACAAAATTCTGGAGCATTGTGAGGAAAAAGGCTTGGAACATTGTGATTATAGGGGACATGGAGCATTGTGATGACATGGGCAGGGAACACTGTGATGACAGTTGTTATGGAGCAATGTGATGACAAGTGTCATGGAGCATTGTGATGAGAGGGGCCTTGGAGAATTGTGATGACAGGCGTCATGAGGCATTGAGATAGCAGTGGTCATGGAGCATTATGATGAAAGGTGTTATGGAGCACTGTGATTACAGGGGCCATGGAGCATTGTGAATACAAAGGCCATGGGGCATTGAGATGACAGTGGTCATGGAGCATTGTGATGAAAGTGGTAATGGATCATTGTGATGACAAGTGTCCTGGGACCCTGTGATGACATGGTTCATGGGGCATTGTGATGGCACTGGTCATCTAGAAATGTGATTCAAGTTATTATGGAGCACAGTAATGAGAGGGGCCATGGAGCATTGTGATGACAAGTGTCATGGAGCATTGTGATGACAAATGCCATGGAGAATTGTGATGAGAGGTGGCATTGGGCATTGTGATGAAAGGGGTCATGGAGTACTGGGATTACAAGGGGCATGGAGCATTGTGAAAACAAGTGACATGGTGAATAGTGATGACAGGCTTCATATAGCATTGTGATGACAAGTGCCATTTAGCATTTTGATGTCAGGGTTCATCAGGCATTGTGTTGACGGGGGTCACGTGTCATTGTGATGACAAAGGCCATAGAGCATTGTGATCACAGGGGTCATGGAGCATTGTGATGACAAGGGCCATGGAGCATTGTGAAGACAAGATTCATGGAGCATTGTGATGACACTGGCATGAAGCATGGTGATGACAACACAACTGGAGCATTGTGATGACAAGGGCATGGAGCATTGTGATTACAGGAGACATGGAGCATTGTGATGACATTGGCAGGGATCATTGTGATGACAGGGATCATGGAGCATTGTGATGACAAAGACCAAGGAACATTTTGATGACAAGTGTCATTGAGCAATGTGATGACACGGGAATGGAGCATTATGATGACAAATGTTCTGGAGCATTGTGATGACAAGCGCATGGAGCATTGTGATTACAGGGGCCATGGAGCATTGTGATGACAACGGCATGGAGCATTGTGATGACAGTGGTCATTGAGCATTGTGATTACAAAGACCATGAGGCATTGTGATGACAGGGACCTTGGAGCATTGTGATGACAATGGTCATCAAGCATTGTGATGACAGGGGTCATAGAGCATTGTGATGAGAAAGACCATGGAGCATGGTAATGACAGAGGCCATGGAACATTGTGATGACAAGGCCATGTACCATTGTGATGACAAGGGCAGGGAACCTCGTGGTGACCGGGGTCATGGAGCATTTTGATGACAACTTTCAGGGAACATTGTGATGACAGGGGTCATGGAGCATTGTGTTGAAAAGGAACATGGAGCAGTGTGATTACAGGGTCCATGGAACATTGTGAATACATAGGCCATGGAACAATGTGATGACAGGGGTCATGTAGCATTGTGATGACAGGGTCATGGAGCATTGGGATTACAGGGCTTATGGGGCACTGTGATGACAGGGGGCATGGAGCATTGTGATGAAAATTGTCCTGGAGCATTATGATGACAGCAGTCACAGAGGATTGGGATGAAAGGTATCATGCAGCATTGTGATGACAACGGTCATGGATCATTTTGATGACAGGGGTCATGGAACATTGTGATAAGAATGTTCATAAAGCATTTTGATGACAGGGGTCATGAAGCACTGTGTTGACAAGGGCATGGAGCATTGTAATGATAGGATATCTGGAGCATTGTGATGAAAAGGGGATGGAGCATTTTGATGACACGGTCCAAGGAGCATTGTGCTGACAATGGCATGGAGCATTGTGATGAAAAGGGTACTGGAGCACTGTGAGGAAAGGAATCATGGATCATTGTGATGACAGGGGTCATGGAGCTTTGTGATGACAAGGGTCATGGAGCATTGTGATGACACGGTCAAGGAACATTGCGATGACAAGAATTAGGGAGCATTGTGATGAAAGGACATGGAGCATTGTGATGAAAGGTGACAAGGAGCATTGTGATGATATGGGCAGAGAACTTTGTGATGACAGGGGTCATGGAGCATTGTGATGAAAAGTGTCATCGAACATTGTACTGACAGGGATCATGGAGCTTTTTGGTAAGAGAGGCCTTGGAGATTTGTGGTGGCAGGCGTGATGGGGCATTGTAATGACAGCGGTCTTGGATCATTGTGATGAAATGGGTCATGGAGCACTGTGATTGCAGGGGCCATGGAGCATTGTGAATACAAAGGCTAGGGAGCATTGAGGTGACAGGTTTCATGGAGCATTGTGATGAAAGTGATCATGGATCATTGTGATGACAAGAGTCCTGGAACCTTGTGATGACAAGGTTCATGGAGCATTGTGATGACAAGGACCATGGCGAATTGTTATGACATCTGTCATGGGGCATGGTGATGACAGTGGTCATCTAGAATTGTGATGAAAGGTATAATGGAGCACTGTGATGACAGGGGCCATGGAACATTGTGATGACAAAGGCCATGGAGCATTGTGATGACAAGTGTCATGGGGCATTTTGATGACATTGGCATGGAGCATTATGATGACAAGAGTTCTGGAGCATTTTGATGAAAAGGGCATGGACAATTGTGATGACATGGGCAATGGAAAATTGTGATGGCATAAGCCATGGAGCATTGTGATGACAAGTGTCATGGGACATTTTGATGACATTGGCATGGAGCATTATGATGACAAGAGTTCTGGAGCACTTTGATGACAAGGGCATGGAGCATTGTGATCACAGGACCCATGGGGCATTGTGATGAAAAGAGCCATGGAGCATTGAGATGACAGGCGTCTTGAGGTATGGTGATGACAGTGGTCATGGAGCATTGTGATGAAAGAGATCATGGAGCAATATGATAACAGGGGCCATGGAGCATTGTGATGACAGGTGTATTGGAGCATTGTGATGAAATTAGTAATGGATCATTGTGATGACATGTGTCCTGGAACACTGTGATGACACGGTTCATCGAGTATTGTGATGACAAGGGTCATAGCGAATTGTGATGACAGGTGTCATTGGGCATTGTGATGACATTGATCATCTAGGAATTGTGATGAAAGCTATCATGGAGCACTGTGATGACTGGGGGCATGAAGCATTGTTATGAAAATTGTCCTGGATTATTGTGATGACAGCAGTCATGGAGAATTGTGATGACAGGGATTATGCAGCATTGTGTTGACAAGGCTATGGACTATTGTGATGACAATGGTCATGGAGCAATGTGATGAAAGTTTTCATGGAACATCGTGATGAAAAGTGCCTGGGAGCATTGTGACGATAAAGGCCATGGAGCATTGTGATGACAAGTGTCACGGAGCATTGTAATGAAAGCTTTCATTATGCACTGTGATGACAAGGGGGATGGAATATTGTGATGAAACTGGTCCTGGCGCATTGTGATAACAAAAGCCATGGAGCATTGTGATGACAGGCATCATGGAGCATGGTGAAGAAAGGGGCCATGGGGAATTGTAATGACAATAGAGAAATGTGATGAAAATGGTCAGCGAGCATAGTGATTAAAGTGGTCATTGAGAATTGTGATGAATAGTGACATAGAGCATTGTGATGACAAAGGTCATGGAGAACTGTGATGACCAGGGTCATGTAGCATTGTGATGACACGTCCATGGAACATTGTGATGACAAGAATTCTGGAGCATTGTGATGACAAGGGCCGTGGAGCATTGTGATGCCACGGTCATGGAACATTGTGATGACAAAATTCTGGAGCATTGTGAGGAAAAAGGCTTGGAGCATTGTGATTATAGGGGACATGGAGCATTGTGATGACATGGGCAGGGAACACTGTGATGACAGTTGTTATGGAGCAATGAGATGACAAGTGTCATGGAGCATTGTGATGAGAGGGGCCTTGGAGAATTGTGATGACAGGTGTCATGAGGCATTGAGATGGCAGTGGTCATGGAGCATTATGATGAAAGGTGTTATGGAGCACTGTGATTACAGGGGCCATGGAGCATTGTGAATACAAAGGCCATGGGGCATTGAGATGACAGTGGTCATGGAGCATTGTGATGAAAGTGGTAATGGATCATTGTGATGACAAGTGTCCTGGGACCCTGTGATGACATGGTTCATGGGGCATTGTGATGGCACTGGTCATCTAGAAATGTGATTCAAGTTATTATGGAGCACAGTAATGAGAGGGGCCATGGAGCATTGTGATGACAAGTGTCATGGAGCATTGTGATGACAGGTGTCATGGAGCATCGTGATGACAAATGCCATGGAGAATTGTGATGAGAGGTGGCATTGGGCATTGTGATGAAAGGGGTCATGGAGTACTGGGATTACAGGGGGCATGGAGCATTGTGAAAACAAGTGACATGGTGAATAGTGATGACAGGCTTCATATAGCATTGTGATGACAAGTGCCATTTAGCATTTTGATGTCAGGGTTCATCAGGCATTGTGTTGACGGGGGTCACGTGTCATTGTGATGACAAAGGCCATAGAGCATTGTGATCACAGGGGTCATG